>NC_041392.1:141413534-141535091 GCF_002162155.2 Triticum dicoccoides
GGGCCCCCTGTTGCTCCACCGACATACTCCTTCCTCCTATATATATCCACGTACCCCCAAACGATCAAAAACGGAGCCAAAACCCTAATTCCACCGCCGTAACTTTCTGTATCCACGAGATCCCATCTTGGGGCTTGTTCCGGAGCTCCGCCGGAGGGGGCATCGATCACGGAGGGCTTCTACATCAACACCATAGCCTCTCCGATGAAGTGTGAGTAGTTTACCTCAGACCTACGGGTCCATAGTTAGTAGCTAGATGGCTTCTTCTCTCTTTTTGGATCTCAATACAATATTCTCCCCCTCTCTTGTGGAGATCTATTCGATGTAATCTTCTTTTTGCGGTGTGTTTGTTGAGATCGATGAATTGTGGGTTTATGATCAAGTCTATCTATGAATAATATTTGAATCTTCTCTGAATTCTTTTATGTATGATTGGTTATCTTTGCAAGTCTCTTTGAATTATTAGTTTGGTTTGGCCTACTAGATTGATTTTTCTTGCAATGGGAGAAGTGCTTAGCATTGGATTCAATCTTGCGGTATCCTTTCCCAGTGACAGTAGGGGCAGCAAGGCACATATTTTATTGTTGCCATCGAGGATAACAAGATGGGGTTTTCTTCATATTGCATGAGTCTATCCCTCTACATCATGTCATCTTGCTTAAGGCGTTACTCTGTTTTTAACTTAATACTCTAGATGCATGCTGGATAGTGGTCGATGAGTGGAGCAATAGTAGTAGATGCAGGCAGGAGTCGGTCTACTTGTCTCGGACGTGATGCCTATATACATGATCATGCCTAGATATTCTCATAACTATGCTCAATTCTTTCAATTGATCAACAGTTGTTCAACCACCGTAGAATACTTATGCTCTCGAGAGAAGCCACTAGTGAAACCTATGGCCCCCGGGTCTATCTTGATCATATTGATCTCCTACTACTTAGTTATTTCCTTTGCTATTTACTTTGCATCTTTATCATAAAAATACCAAAAATATTATCTTTATCATATCTATCAGATCTCACTCTCGTAAGTGGCCTTATAGGGATTGACAACCCCTATTTGCGTTGGTTGCGAGGATTTATTTGTTTTGTGCAGGTACGAGGGACTCGCGCGTAGCCTCCTGCTGGATTGATACCTTGGTTCTCAAAAACTGAGGGAAATACTTACGCTACTTTGCTGCATCATCCCTTCCTCTTCGGGGAAAACCAACACAGTGCTCAAGAGGTAGCAATCATATCCGGGACTCCGAACTATCTTCAGTACATCAAAACACATAAACTCGTAATATTGATCGTCACTGAACGTTAAGCGTGCGGACCCTACGGGTTTGAGAACTATGTAGACAAGACCGAGACATGTCTATGGTCAATAACCAATAGCGGAACCTGGATGCTCATATTGGCTCCTACATATTCTACGAAGATCTTTATCGGTCAAACCGCATAACAACATATGTTGTTCCCTTTGTCATTGGTATGTTACTTGCCCAAGATTTGATCGTCGGTATCTCAATACCAATTCAATCTCGTTACCGGCAAGTCTCTTTACTCGTTCTGTAATGCATCATCCTGCAACTAACTCATTAGTCACAATGCTTGCAAGGCTTAAAGTGATGTGCATTACCGAGAGGGCCTAGAGATACCTCTCTGATACACGGAGTGACAAATCCTAATCTCAATATATGCCAACTCAACAAACACCATCGAAGACACATGTAGAGTATCTTTATAATCACCCATTTATGTTGTGACATTTGATAGCACACAAGGTGTTCCTCCGGTATTCGGGAGTTGCATAATCTCATATCGGAGGAACATGTATAAGTTATGAAGAAAGCAGTAGCAATAAAACTGAACGATCATTATGCTAAGCTAATGGATGGGTCTTGTCCATCACATCATTCTCTAATGATGTGATCCCGTTCATCAAATGACAACACATGTCCATGGCTAGGAAACTTAACAATCTTTGATTAACGAGCTAGTCAAGTAGAGGCATACTACGAACACTCTATTTGTCTATGTATTCACACATGTACTAAGTTTCCGGTTAATACAATTCTAGCATGAATAATAAATATTTATCATGATATATGGAAATATAAATAACAACTTTATTATTACCTCTAGGGCATATTTCCTTCAGTCTCCCACTTGCACTAGAGTCAATAATCTAGTTCACATCGTCATGTGATTTAACACCAATAGTTCACATCTTTATGTGATTAGTTCACATCTCCATTTGACTAACACCCAAAGGGTTTACTAGAGTCAATAATCTAGTTCACATCGCTATATGATTAACACCCAAAGAGTGATCATGTTTTGCTTGTGAGAGAAATTTAGTCAATGGGTCTGCCACATTCAGAGCCGTATGTATTTTGCAAATTTTCTATGTCTACAATGCTTTGTGCGGAGCTACTCTAGCTAATTTCTCCCACTTTTGATATGTATCTAGATCGAGACTTAGAGTCATCCAGATCGGTGTCAAAGCTTGCATCGACGTAACTCTTTAGGACAAACTCTTTGTCACCTCCATAACTGAGAAACATTTCCTTATTCCTCTCAGGATATTTTTGACCGCTGTCTAGTGATCCACTCCTGGATCACTATTGTACCCTTCTGCCAAACTGATGGTGAGGTACACAATAGGTGTGGTACACAACATAGCATACTTTATAGAACCTATGACTGAGGCATAGGGAATGACTTTTCATTCTCTTTCTATTTTCTGCCGTGGTCGGGTTTTGAGTCTTTACTCAACTTCACACCTTGCAACACAGGCAAGAACTCCTTCTTTGACTTTTCCATTTTGAACTACATCAAAATCTTGTCAAGGTATGTACTCATTGAAAATATATCAAGCGTCTTGATCTATCTCTATAGATCTTGATGCTCAATATGTAAGTAGCTTCATCGAGGTCTTTCTTTGAAAAACTCTTTTCAAACACTCCTTTATGCTTTTCAAAAAATTCTACATTATTTACGATCAACAATATGTCATTCACATATACTTATCAGAAATGATGTAGTGCTCCCAGTCACTTTCTTGTAAATACAGGCTTCACTACAAGTCTGTATAAAACCATATGCTTTGATCACTTTATTAAATTATATATTCCAACTCCGAGATACTTGCACCAGTCCATAGATGGATCGTTGGAGCTTGCACACTTTGTTAGCACCTTTGGGATTGACAAAACCTTCTTGTTGCATCATATACAACTCTTCTTTAAGAAATCCATTAAGGAATACAGTTTTGACATCCATTTGCCAGATTTCATAAAATGTGGCAATTGCTAACATGATTCGGACAGACTTAAGCATCGCTATGAGTGAGAAAATCTCATCATAGTCAACATCTTGAACTTGTCAAAAACCTTTTGTGACAATTCGAGCTTTGTAGATAGTAACACTACTATCAGTGTCCGTCTTCCTCTTGAAAATCCATTTATTCTTAATGGCTCACCGATCAATGGGCAAGTCAATCAAAGTCCATACTTTGTTCTAATACATGGATCTCATCTCAGATTTCATGGCTTCAGGCCATTTCGTGGAATCTGGGCTCATCATCGCTTCCTCACTGTTCGTAGGTTCGTCATGGTCAAGTAACATGACCTCCATAATAGGATTACCATACCACTCTGGTGCGCAACGTATTCTGCTTGACCTACGAGGTTCGTTGGTAACTTGATCTGAAGTTTCATGATCATCATCATTAACTTCCTCACTAATTGGTGTAGGAATCACTAGAACTGATTTCTGTGATGAACTACTTTCCAATTCGGGAGAAGGTACAATTACCTCATCAAGTTTTACATTCCCCCCAATCACTTCTTTCAAGAGAAACTTCTTCTCTAGAAAGGATCCATTCTTAGCAACGAATATCTTGCCTTCGGATCTGTGATAGAAGGTGTACCCAACAGTTTCCTTTGGGTATCCTAAGAAGACACATTTCTCCGATTTGGGTTCGAGCTTATCAGGTTGAAACTTTTTCACATAAGCATCATAGCCCCAAACTTTAAGAAACGACAGCTTAGGTTTCTTGCTAAACCACAGTTCATATGGTGTTGTCTCAACGGATTTAGATCGTGCCCTATTTAATGTGAATGCAGCTGTATCTAATGCATAACCCCAAAATGATAGTGATAAATCGGTAAGAGACATCATAGATTGCACCATATCTAATAAAGTACGGTTATGAAGTTCAGGCACACCATTACGCTGTGGTGTTCCGGGTGGCGTGAGTTGCGAAACTATTCCGCACTGTTTCAAATGAAGACCAAACTCGTAACTCAAATATTCTCCTCCACGATCATATCGCAGAAACTTTATTTTCTTGTTACGATGTTTTCCACTTCACTCTGAAATTCTTTGAACTTTTCAAATGTTTCAGACTTATGTTTCATCAAGTAGATATACCCATATCTGCTCAAATCATCTGTGAAGACTAGAAAATAACGATACCCTCCGCGAGCCTCAACACTCATCGGATTGCATACATCAGCATGTATTATTTCCAATAAGTCAGTTGCTTGCTCCATTGTTCCGGAGAACGGAGTTTTAGTCATCTTGCCCACGAGGCATGGTTCGCAAGCATCAAATGATTCATAATCGAGTGATTCCAAAAGCCCATCAGCATGGAGTTTCTTCATGCGCTTTACACCAATATGACCTAAACGTTAGTGCCACATATAAGTTGCACTATCATTATTAACTTTGCATCTTTTGGCTTCAATATTATGAATATGTGTATTACTACGATCGAGATTCAATAAACCATTCACCTTGTGTGTATGACCTCAAAAGGTTTTATTCATGTAAACATAATAACAATTATCCTTGACTTAAATGAATAAATGTATTTCAATAAACATGATCCAATCATATTATGCATTACGCAAACACCAAATAACATTTATTTTAGGTTCAACACTGCTACCTCTTGAGCACTGCGTTGGTTTTCCCTTGAAGAGGAAAGGGTGATGCAGCAAAGCAGCGTAAGTATTTCCCTCAGTTTTTGAGAACCAAGGTATCAATCCAGTAGGAGACCACGCGCAAGTCACCTTGTACCTACACAAACAAATAAGAACCTCGCAACCAACGCCATAAAGGGGTTGTCAATCCCTTCACGGCCACTTGCAAGAGTGAGATCTGATAGAGATAATGATAATAAGATAAATATTTTTGGTATTTTTATGATATAGATTGAAAGTAAAGATTGCAAAATAAAATAGATTGGAAACTTATATGATGGAGAATAGACCCGGGGGCCATAGGTTTCACTAGTGGCTTCTCTTAAGATAGCATAAGTATTACGGTGGGTGAACAAATTACTGTCGAGCAATTGATAGAAAAGTGAATAATTATGAGAATATCTAGGTATGATCATGTATGTAGGCATCACGTCCGTGACAAGTAGACCGACTCCTGCCTGCATCTACTACTATTACTCCACACATCGACCGCTATCCAGCATGCATCTAGAGTATTAAGTTCATAAGAACAGAGTAACGCCTTAAGCAAGATGACATGATGTAGAGGAATAAACTCATGCAATATGATATAAACCTCATCTTTTTATCCTCGATGGCAATAATACAATACATGTCGTTTCCCTTTCTGTCACTGGGATCGAGCACCACAAGATTGAACCCAAAGCTAAGCACTTCTCCCATTGCAAGAAAGATCAATCTAGTAGGCCAAACCAAACTGATAATTCGAAGAGACTTGCAAAGATAACCAATCATACAGAAAAGAATTCAGAGAAGATCCAAATATTGTTCATAGATAATCTTGATCATAAACCCACAATTCATCAGATCTCGAAAAACACACCGCAAAAGGAGTTACATCCAATAGATCTCCAAGAGAATCGAGGAGAACTTTGTATTGAGATCCAAAGAGAGAGAAGAAGCCATCTAGCTACTAGCTACGGACCCGAAGGTCTGAGGTAAACTACTCACACATCATCGGAGGGGCCATGGAGTTGATGTAGAGGCCTCCGTGATCAATGCCCACTCCGGCGGAGCTCCGAAAAAGGCCCCAAGATGGGATCTCTTGGGTACAGAAGGTTGCAGCAGTGGAATTAGGTTTTCGTGGTGCTCGTGGATGTTTGCGGGGTACGTAGATATATATAGGAGGAAGAAGTAGGTCGGTGGAGCCACGAGGGGCCCATGGGGGAGGAGGGCGCGCCAAGGGGGGGTAGGCGCACCCCCTGCCTCGTGGCCGCCTCATTGGTTGCTTGATGTCCGCTCCAAGTCCTCTGGATCACGTTTGTTCCAAAAATCACGCTTTCAAAGGTTTCTTTCAGTTTGGATTCCGTTTGATATTCCTTTCTATGAAACACTGAAATAGGCAAAAGAAAACAGCGATTTGGGCTGGGCCTCCGGTTAATAGGTTAGTCCCAAAAATAATATAAAAGTGTAAAATAAAGCCCATTAACATCCAAAACAAATAATATAATAGCATGGAGCAATCAAAAATTATAGATACGTTAGAAGGTATCAAGCATCCCCAAGCTTAATTCCTGCTCGTCCTCGAGTAGGTAAATGAAAAAAACAGAATTTTTGATGTGGAATGCTTCCTAACATATTTCTCAATGTAATTTTTCTTTATTGTGGCATGAATGTTCATATCCAAAAGATTCAAGATAAAAGTTTAATATTGACATAAAAATAATAATACTTCAAGCATACTAATTAAGCAATCATGTCTTCTCAAAATAACATGGCCAAAGAAAGTTATCCCTACAAAATCATATAGTCTAGCTATGCTCTATCTTCATCACACAAAATATTAAATCGTGCACAACCCCGATGACAAGCCAAGCAATTGTTTCATACTTTTGATGTTCTCCAACTTTTTCAACTTTCACGCAATACCTGAGCGTGAGCCATGGACATAGCACTATGGGTGGAATAGAATGGTGGTTGTGGAGAAGACAAAAAGGAGAAGATAGTCTCACATCAACTAGGCGTATCAACGGGCTATGGAGATGCCCATCAATAGATATCAATGTGAGTGAGTAGGGATTGCCATGCAACGGATGCACTAGAGCTATAAGTATATGAAAGCTCAACAAAGGAAACTAAGTGGGTGTGCATCCAACTTGCTTGCTCACTAAGACCTAGGGCAATTTGAGGAAGCCCATCATTGGTATATACAAGCCAAGTTCTATAATGTAAAATTCCCGCTAGTTTATGAAAGTGACAACATAGGAGACTCTCTATTATGAAGATCATGGTGCTACTTTGAAGCACAAGTGTGGAAAAGGGATAGTAACATTGTCCCTTCTCTCTTTTTCTCTCCTTTTTTTATTTGGGCCTTCTTCTTTTTTTTCTTTTGGCCTCTTTTCTCCTTTTTTTTATTTTTCGTCCGAAGTCTCATCCCGACTTGTGGGGGAATCATAGTCTCCATCATCCTTTCCTCACTGGGACAATGCTCTAATAATGATGATCATCACACTTCTTTTTACTTACAACTCAAGAATTACAACTCAATACTTAGAACAAAATATGACTCTATGTGAATGCCTCCGGCGGTGTACCGGGATGTGCAATGAATCAAGAGTGACATGTATGAAAAAATTATGAACGGTGGCGTTGCCACAAATATGATGTGAACTGCATGATCATGCATGGCAATATGACAATGATGAAGCGTGTCATAACAAACCGAATGGTGGAAAATTGCATGGCAATATATCTCGGAATGGCTATGGAAATGCCATAATAGGTAGGTATGGTGGCTGTTTTGAGGAAGGTATATGGTGGGTGTATGATACCGGTGAAAAGTGTGTGGTAGTAGAGAGGCTAGCAAATGTGGAAGGGTGAGGGTGCGTATAGTCCATGGACTCAAGATTAGTCATAAAGAACTCACATACTTATTGCAAAAATCTATTAGTTATCGAAACAAAGTACTACGCGCATGCTCCTAGGGGGATAGATTGGTAGGAAAAGACCATCGCTCATCCCCGACCGCCACTCATAAGGAAGGTAATCAATAAATAAATCATGCTCCGACTTCATCACATAACGGTTCACCATATGTGCATGATACGGGAATCACAAACTTCAACACAAGTATCAAATTCACAACTACTCAACTAGCATGACTCTAATATCACCATCTCCATATCTCAAAACAATTATCAAGTATCAAACTTCTTATAGTATTCAATGCACTTATATGAAAGTTTTTATTATTCCTAAAAGAAAATTACCATTTTGTTCTAAAGGCCTTTAAAATAATATAAGTGAAGCATGAGAGATCAATTATTTCTATAAAATAGAACCACCGCCGTGCTCTAAAAGATATAAGTGAAGCACTAGAGCAAAAACTATATAGCTCAAAAGATATAAGTGAAGCACATGGAGTATTCGCACATAGAGTATTCTAATAAATTCTCATTCATGTGTGTCTCTCTCAAAAGGTGTGTACAGCAAGGACGATTGTGGTAAACTGAAAAGCAAAGACTCAAATCATACAAGACGCTCCAAGCAAAACACATATCATGTGGTGAATAAAAATATAGCTCCAAGTAAAGTTACCGATGAACAAAGACAAAAGAGGGGATGCCTTCCGGGGCATCCCCGAGCTTAGGCTTTTTGGTGTCCTTGGATTTAACTTGGGGTGCCTTGGGCATCCCCAAGCTTATGCTATTGCTACTCCTTTTTCCATAATCCATCAAATTTTACCCAAAACTTGAAAACTTCACAACACAAAACTTAAAAGAAAATCTTCGTGAGCTCCATTAGTAAAAGAAAACAAACCACCACTTCAAGGTACTGTAATGAACTCATTCTTTATTTATATTGGTGTTAAACCTACTGTATTCCAACTTCTCTATGGTTTATAAACTCTATTACTAGCCATAGATTCATCAAAATAAGCAAACAACACACGAAAAACATAATCTGTGAAAAACAGAACAGTCTGTAGTAATCTGTAGGTTTCGAATACTTCTGGAACCCCTAAAATTATAAAATAAATTTCTGGACTTGAGGAATTTATCTATTAATCATCTACAAAAATAATTAACTAAATATCACTCTCCAATAAAAAATGGCAGCAATTCTCGTGAGCGCTAAAGTTTCTGTTTTTTACAGCGAGATCAAAAAGACTTTCCCCAAGTCTTCCCAACGGTTCTACTTGGCACAAACACTAACTAAACACAAAAAACACAACCAAAACAGAGTCTAGATAAATTATTTATTACTAAACAGGAACAAAAATCAAGGAATAAAAATAAAATTGGGTTGCCTCCCAACAAGCGCTATCATTTAGCGCCCCTAGCTAGGCATAAAAGCGAGATAGATCTAGGTATTGCCATCTTTGGTAGGCAATCCATAAGTGGCTCTCATAATAGATTCATATGGTAATTTAATTTTCTTTCTAGGAAGTGTTCCATGTCTTTCCTTAACGGAAATTGGAATCTAATATTCCCTTCCTTCATATCAATAATTGCACCAATCGTTCTAAGGAAAGGTCTACCAAGAATAATAGGACATGAAGGATTGCAATCTATATCAAGAACAATGAAATCTATGGGAACATAATTCCTATTTGCAAAAATAGTAACATCATTAATTTTTCCCATAGGTTTCTTAATAGTGGAATCCGCAATGTGCAAGTTTAAAGAATAATCATCAAATTCACGAAAACCTAGCAAATCACAAAAAGGTTTTGGGATCATGGAAACACTAGCACCCAAATCACACAAAGCATAGCATTCATGATCTTTAATTTTTATTTTAATAGTAGGTTCCCACTCATCATAAAGTTTTCTAGGGATAGAAACTTCCAACTCAAGTTTTTCTTCATAACATTGCATCAAAGCATCAACGATATGTTTAGTAAAAGCTTTATTTTGACTATAAGCATGAGGAGAATTTAGCACGGATTGCAATAAGGAAATACAATCTATCAAAGAGCAATTATCATAATTAATTTCCTTGAAATCCAAGATAGTGGGTTCATTGCTATTTAAAGTTTTAACCTCTTCAATCCCACTTTTATCAATTTTTGGGATGCCTTCTAACTAAAGTTGACTCATCTCCAGTCCCATCATTATCAAGATTCATATTGAAAAACAAGGATTTAATAGTGGACACATCAATCACTTTTAGATCTTCATCCTTATTATCATGGAAACTAGAAGAACACGCTTTTATGAAGCAATCTTTTTTAGCATGCATCCTAGCGGTTCTTTCTTTGCACTCATCAATGGAAATTCTCATAGATTTGAGAGACTCATTGATATCATGCTCGGGTGGAATAGTTCTAAGTTTCAAAGAATCAACATCAAGAGAAATTATATCCACGTTCCTAGCCAATTCATCGATCTTAGACAATTTTTCTTCAATCAAAGCATTGAAACTCTTTTGCGAACTAATAAATTCTTTAATATTAGATTCAAAATCAGAGGGCATCTTATTATAATTTCCATAAGAATTGTTTTAGGAATTACCATAATTATTAGAGGAATTACTAGGAAACGGCCTAGAATTAAAATTACCTCTATACGCGTTATTACCAAAATTGTTCCTACCGACAAAATTCACATCCATAGATTCATTATTATTCTCAATCAAAGTAGACAAAGGCATATAATTGGGATGAGTAGGAGCACTCTTATTAGTAAACAATTTCATAAGTGCATCCATCTTTACACTCAAAACATTAATCTCTTCAATTGCATGCACCTTTTTACTAGTAGATCTTTCCGTGTGCCATTGAGAATAATTAACCATAATATTATCTAGGATTTTGGTAGCTTCTCCTAAAGTGATTTCCATAAAAGTGCCTCCCGCGGACGAATCTAAAAGATTTCTAGAAGCAAAATTCAATCCTGCATAAAAAATTTGTATAATCATCCATAAATTCAAACCATGTGTAGGGAATTTACGTATCATTAATTTCATCCTCTCCCAAGATTGTGCAACATGCTCATGATCAGGTTGCTTAAAATTCATAATATCGTTTCTAAGAGAGATGATCTTAGCGGGAGGAAAATACTTAGAGATAAAAGCATCTTTGCACTTATTCCATGAATCAATACTATTTTTAGGCAAAGACGAAAACCAAGCTTTAGCAAGATCTCTAAGCGAAAACAGAAATAGCTTAAGTTTAACAATATCATTATCCACATCTTTCTTCTTTTGCATATCACACAAATCAACAAAGTTGTTTAGATGGGTAGCGGCATCTTCACTAGGAAGGCCAGAAAACGGATCTTTCATGACAAGATTCAGCAAAGCAGTATTAATCTCACAAGATTCAGCATCGGTAAGAGGAGCAATCGGAGTGCTAATAAAATCATTATTGTTGGTATTGGCAAAGTCACACAATTTAGTATTATCTTGAGCCATCATGACAAGCAAGCAATCCAACACACAAGCAAACAAGCGAGGAAAAAGCAAACAGAAAGAGAGGGCGAAAGGAAAAGAGGCATGATAACCCACAAGTATAGGGGATCGCAACAGTTTTCGATAAGTAAGAGTGTCGAACCCAACGAGGAGCTAAAGATAGAACAAATATTCCCTCAAGTTCTATCGACCACTGATACAACTCTACGCACGCTTGACGTTCGCTTTACCTAGAACAGGTATGAAACTAGAAGTACTTTGTAGGTGTTATTGGATAGGTTTGCAAGATAATAAAGAGCAAGTAAATAAAAGGTAGGGGCTGTTTAGATTAAGAAACAATAAAGTAAATATAGCGAGTGTGGAAAAGTGATGGTAGGAGTTGCAAAATTGCCCCTAAGCAATTGACTACTTTACTAGACCGATAGCAAGTATTATGTGGGAGAGGCCACTCCTAGCATGACATCCCTAACTTGGAATTCTATGCACTTATGATTGGAACTATTAGCAAGCACCCACAACTACTAATGTTCATTTAGGTAAAACCCAACCATAGCATTAAGGTATATTGGTCCCCCTTCAATCCCATATGCATCAATTTCTATGCTAGGTTGAAGCTTCTGTCACTCTTGCCCTCCAATACATAGTCCTATCAACATACAACTAACCCTAGGGTGTGATCCACGCGCGCAATCATATGATGGGCACCAAAGGACAGCAACATAACCACAAGCAAATTAAATCAATCATAGCAATTCATCAACCACCGATAGGACAATGAAAATCTACTCAGACATCATAGGATGGCAACACATCATTGGATAATAATATGAAGCATAAAGCACCATGTTCAAGTAGAGGGTACAGCGGGTTGCAGGAGAGTGGACCGCTGTAGATAGAGGGGGGAAGGTGATGGAGATGTTGGTGAAGATGGCGGAGGTGTTGGTGTAGATCGCGGTGATGATGATGGCCCCCGGTGGCACTCCGGTGCCACCGGAAGCGAGGGGGAGAGAGCCCCCCTCCTTCTTCTTCCTTGACCTCCTCCCTATATGGGAGAAGGGTTTCCCCTCTGGTCCATGGCCTCCATGGCACGGGAGGGGCGGGAGCCCCTCCGAGATTGGATCTGTCTCTCTGTCTCTCTCTGTTTCTACGTTCTGTTTTGCTGCCCTTTCACCGTTTCGGATATATATGGAGATCCGTAACTCTGATTGGATCGAAACCTTCGCCGTGATATTTTTCCAAAAATTAGCTTTCTTGCGGCCGAAGAAGGGCATCAACCGCCTTATGGGTGGCCCATGAGGGTCAGGAGCGCGCCCCCCTGCCTCGTGGCCACCTCAGGCACCGTTTCGCATGGATTTTTCTTCCGGAATTTTCCAAATATTCCAAAAATAAGCTCCATCCGTTTTTATCCCATTTGGATTCCGTTTGATATGGATATTCTGCGAAACATAAAACATGCAACAGACAGGAACTGGCACTGGGCACTGGATCAAAATATGTTAGTCCCAAAAATAGTATAAAAAGTTGCCAAAAGTATATGAAAGTTGTAGAATATTGGCATGGAACAATCAAAAATTATAGATATGACGGAGACGTATTAGCATCCCCAAGCTTAATTCCTGCTCGTCCTCGAGTAGGTAAATGATAAAAAAGATAATTTTTGATGTGGAATGCTACCTAGCATAATCTTGATCATGTAATCTAATCATGGCATGAATATTAAGATACGAGTGATTCAAAGCAATAGTCTATCATTTGACATAAAAACAATAATACTTCAAGCCTACTAATAAAGCAATCATGTCTTTTCAAAATAACATGGCCAAAGAAAGTTATCCCTATAAAATCATATAGTCTGGCTATGCTCCATCTTCACCACACAAAATATTCACATCATGCACAACCCCGATGACAAGCCAAGCAATTGTTTCATACTTTTGACGTTCTCAAACCTTTTCAACTTTCACGCAATACATGAGCATGAGCCATGGACATAGCACTATAGGTGGAATAGAATATGATGGTGGAGAAGACAAAAGGGAGAAGATTGTCTCACATAAACTAGGCGTATCAGCGGGCTATGGAGATGCCCATCAATAGATATCAATGTGAGTGAGTAGGGATTGCCATGCAACGGATGCACTAGAGCTATAAGTGTAAGAAAGCTCCAAGTGATACTAAGTGGGTGTGCATCCAACTTGCTTGCTCATGAAGACCTCGGGCATTTGAGGAAGCCCGTCATTAGAATATACAAGCCAGGTTCTATAATGAAAATTCTCACTAGTATATGAAAGTGATAACTCAAGAGACTCTCTATATGAAGAACATGGTGCTACTTTGAAGCACAAGTGTGTAAAAAGGATATTAGCACTGCCCCTTCTCTCTTTTTCTCTCATTTTTTTGGTGGGCTTCTTTGGCCTCTTTTTTTATTTGGGCTTCTTTGGCCTCTTTTTTTTGTAAAGTCCAGAGTCTCATCCTGACTTATGGGGGAATCATAGTATCCATCATCCTTTCCTCACTAGGGCAATGCTCTAATAATGATGATCATCACACTTTTATTTACTTACAACTCAATATTACAACTCAATGTCTAGAACAAAGTATGACTCTATATGGATGCCTCCGGCGGTGTACCGGGATGTGCAATGATATAGAATAGCAATGACATCAAAAATGGACAAGCCATGAAAACATCATGCTAGCTATCTTACGATCATGCAAAACAATATGACAATGAATGCTCAAGTCATGTATATGATGATGATGGAAGTTGCATGGCAATATATCTCGGAATGGCTATGTAAATGCCATGATAGGTAGGTATGGTGGTTGTTTTGAGGAAGGTATATGGTGGGTTTATGGTACCGGCGAAAGTTGCGCGATACTAGAGAGGCTAGCAATGGTGGAAGAGTGAGAGTGCGTATAATCCATGGACTCAACATTAGTCATAAAGAACTCACATACTTATTGCAAAAATCTATTAGTCATCGAAACAAAGTACTACGCGCATGCTCCTAGGGGGGTAGATTGGTAGGAAAAGATAATTGCTCGTCCCCGACCGCCACTCATAAGGAAGACAATCAATAAATAAATCATGCTCCGACTTCGTTACATAACGGTTCACCATACGTGCATGCTACGGGAATCACAAACCTCAACACAAGTATTTCTACTAATCCACAACTACCCACTAGCATGACTCTAATATCACCATCTTTATATCACAAAACTATTGCAAGGAATCAAACATATCATATTCAGTGATCTACAAGTTTTATGTAGGATTTAATGACTAACCATGTGAATGACTAGTTCCTGTCATCTCTCTAAATAGATATAAGTGAAGCAAGAGAGTTTAGTTCTTTCTACAAAATATATGCCCACGCTCTAACAAACCTAAGTGAAGTAAAAGAGCATTCTACAAATGGCGGATGTCTATGTAAAGAGAAACAGGCAATCCAAACTTCAAATGATATAAGTGAAGCACATGAAGCATTCTATAAAGCCATACTCAAAAGATATAAGTGAAGTGCAAAGAGCATTCCATAAATCAACCAAGGACTATATCATACCAGCATGCTGCATAAAATAAAAAATAAAAAATAAATGCAAAAGACGCTCCAAGATTGCACATATCGCATGAACGAAACGAATCTGAAAACATACCGATACTTGTTGAAGAAAGAGGGGATGCCTTCCGGGGTATCCCCAAGCTTAGACACTTGAGTCTCCTTGAATATTTACTTGGGGTGCCTCGGGCATCCCCAAGCTTGAGCTCTTGCCTCTCTTCCTTCTTATCACGTCAAGACCTTCTCGATCACCGTACACTTCATCCACACAAAACTTCAACAGAAAACTCGGTAAGATCCGTTAGTATAATGAAGCAAATCACTACTCTAAGTACAGTTGAAAACCAATTCATATTTTGTTTTTGCATTGTGTCTACTGTAATATAACTTTTTCATGGCTTAATCCACTGATATGAATCGATAGTTTCATCAAAACAAGCAAACTATGCATCAAAAATAGAATCTGTCTAAAACAGAACAGTATGTAATAATCTTAACATTCACCATACTTTTGATACTTGAAAAATTCTACCAAAATGAGTAAAAATAAAAAATTTGTATAGGAAGACAGTGCAAAAAGAATCAGAACCATTTGACATTCCAGCAAAAAATGTAAAATCGTGCACTACAGACAAAGTTTCTGTCCTGCACCGTATAAACCATCAAGCAAATGTAAACATCATAAGGCAAACCTTGGCACATTATTTTATAATACAAGGAATTGTACAAGGGGATAATTATTTTTATTGAAAATTTTCTTTAATCAAGATTCACAAAGTTTCCGTGAGCATGAACAAAGTTCAAGGCTAGATCCCACTTCAGCAATGCTTGTCTTTCTCACTTTCGCTTTCCTTTTTGAAAAAGTTTTGGGTTCCCCTCTTTATTTTTGTTGTTTTTAAACTATATAAAAGAACTCAACAGAAATAAATGACTCTCTAAAACTTCTGGGTTGTCTCCCTGGCAGCGCTTTCTTTAAAGCCATTAAGCTAGGCATATAGTGCTCAAGTAATGGATCCACCCGGATCCCAAGGTATATTAAAGCCAATTTTAATTAACAATGATTTGTAATTTAGTGGTGAGCACAAGGTAACATATATCATGTAATGACGAAGTCTAACTCTCTTCCTATGCATCGGCATGTCATAAAAGAACAATTCATGCACACAAAGTAAAGGCCAATACATAGTATAAATAGCTTCTTGCAATTTTACCATGTTGGAAACATAGAGAGGTGGAGATATAGTTCCTCTCTCATAATAATTGCAAGTAGGAGCAGCAAGCACATGCATATTATATCTATCAAAATCATCATGTGTAATAGTAAAACGCAACCCATCAATGTAATCCTTAATAAGGGCAAACTTCTCCGATATAGTGTAGTCGGGAGAATTCAAAAAGATAATAGGACTATCATGTGTGGGTGCAATAGCAACAATTTCATGTTTAACATAAGGAACTATAGCAAGTTCATCTCCATAAACATAATTCATATTGGCACCTTGGCCACAAGCATAGCAAGCATCATCAAAAAGGGATATTTCAAAAGAATCAACGGGATCATAACAATCATCATAGCAATCATCCTTCGGTAAGCATGAAGGGAAATTAAACAATGTATGAGTTGAAGAGTTACTCTCATTAGAAGGTAGGCACAGGTAGCTAATCCGCTCTTCCTCCTTTTGTTCTTCTCTCTCCTGCTCATCTTTTTCATCCAATGAGCTCACAGTTTCATCAATTTCTTCTTCCATAGACTCCTGCAAAATATTAGTCTCTTCTTGGACAGCGGTGTCGGGGGTTTGGTGCGACATATGCCAAAGGATGGCTTATCATGGTGGGGGCGAGTAGAATGTCGCCGGTGCCTGGAAGCGGGATGAGGCAAAGACATGCACGCCGGTGAATCTTACCCAACTTCAGGGCTCTCCGAGGAGATAACACCCCTACTGCTGCTCTGCGGGGTTCTGGGGCTCGGGTTGGCCTACCCGTGGCCCATTACTCCGACAGTAGTCCCCGAAGCTGGTGAGGCGCCGCGGACAATCGGCCGAGAAGCCTTAGCAGTTTCTCTTTCCGGGTGCTCAGCACATGGTCTTTGATTGACTTCTGTCGGGCCGACTAGAAGGAGTCGGACTCGCTCAATTCGGACTCACTCAATTCCGACTCGCACAATATTTCGAACGTCGCGGCGGGATCCAAGTAGCGTGCTGGCTAAGCTTCCAGGCCGCCGCCCGCTCTAGGCCTGTCATGCGACGACACGTGGCTGGGCTATCGTGCCAGCCTACGCGCGCGACGGGACAGACCCATAGGCGGGGCCTGCCACTACCGCGCCTTGGCGCCCGAGCGGATCTGCTGCGGCCCCGGCGGACGGTTGGGATTCCCGTGGAGTTGCTTCGTGCAGTAACTTTATCGTGGAATGTGGGGGACGTGGGGCCGTGGGCGCAGTAAATCCCCACGTCCGCCCCCTCGGCTTCGCAGCCCACGAGGCTATAAGTAAGGGGAAGAGGGGGGCACGAGCACCCCTCCTTCCCACTACTCCTCGCTCTCTTCCTTCTCACTGCTCCTCGCTCTCCTCCATTTTCTTCTTCTTCGCTCCGCCGCGCGCCCAAGCTCCGGCGAACGCCGCGGCGATCAGCTCGCGATGAGTTCTTCCTCCACCGCCGCGCCTCCCCCGGTGCACTCCGGCACCTGGGACGGCTCCGAAGTTCATGAAGACCACATCGAGTTCCTCCGCCGGACTCGTCGGCTCCCCGGCGAGGATCGCGTGCAGGTGCGTCTTGCGCCGACGGGGGAGATTTCCCCCGCGCCGCAAGAGGGTGAGCGGGTTATCTTCCGCTCGCACTGCCTGCGCGGGCTGGGGCTGCGGGCGAGCGGTTTCTTCCGATCCTTCCTGGAGTTCTACGGCCTCCAGCAGCACCACCTCACCCCTAATGCAGTGGTGCTGCTGTCCGCCTTCGTGGCCTTGTGCGAAGGCTTCCTCGGAGTCCTCCCCACCCTCGAGCTCTGGGGGGAGTTCTTCTTCTCCAAGCTCGGCACCCAGGCTGTGGGCGTGCCGGCTCAGTGCGGTGCTTTCATCGTCGTGCGAAGGTCGGGGGCCGACAATCCCTTCCCCTCCATCTCGCTGATAAAGTCGGTGAAGATGTGGCAGAGATCTTACTTCTACGTCAGGAACGCCTCCGCGAGGGGGGCTGGGTAAACCTGCCGGCTTTCGAAGCCGGCCCGCCGGCTTGGCGACTGCCCAACTGGTCGTACGGGGCCAAGTCACTAACGCCTGCGGGAGCCAGCGCCATCACGTGACTCCAAGTGCTGACGCAGTCGGAGGGTTTGACTGGTCCAGACCTACTGGCCGCCTTCGTGGCGCGCCGAGTTCTCCCACTCCAAGGCCGCCCCCACATGATATGCCAGATGAGTGAGCACCAAGGACATGCCTCACGAAGAGGTGGCATTCATGGTGAACTACCTCTCGGACAGCAAGCTCCTGGAGGATTGGCGGTTCGGCAAGGAGCCGTACTCCCGCGCCAACCCCCCGCCCGTGGTGAGTTGCCTTTCCTTTCTTTCTTTGGACTGTTTTCTTTCTTGCCGAGTTTGTTTTGACCAGTCAGCTTTGGTCAGAATCCCCTCCTCCACCCGCCAGCCAGCACCTCGGGGCCGGCCCGCGAGTTCCTCGCCGACCGGGCGGAGAGCGACGTCGGCGACCCCGATCTGGGGGCGGCGGCTCTAGAAGACAACGCCGAGGGAGGAGGAGGAACAGCATGCGACTTCAGGCCTTCGCCCACTTTCGCCGACTGGCCTGACGACGACGCCGAGGGAGAAGTCGCCCCTCGCCATCGGCCAGGAGCCAGCCAGCCTGGCGCGGGCTCTTCTGCCGCGCCGGGCGCTCCAGGCAGCGGGAAGAAGCGCAGGGCCGTGCCGACCTTGTTCGGTAGTCGGCCAAAGAAGCCCAAGGGCTTAGCTGCGGCGACCCGGCGGGACAAGGCGGCCGCGAGGGCCATCCGCTTCCGTAAGGAAGTGAAGAAGCCGCCATTGGTCTCCGCGTGAGTATTCTGTCTTAATGCTTCGTTCTTTCTTTGTGACTTTGTCTGAGTCTTTGCTTGCCCCTCTTGCTTCAGGGCTCCCCTCTCTCTTGAGAGGGTCACCGCCACCTCCGTCATGGGGTCAGCGGAGACCTCCGCCACCACTCGGCGGATTGACCCTGCTGCTAACCTCCGGGAGGCAACAGAGCGGAATGCGCAGGAGAAGCGCAACGAAGAAGAGGCCGTTCGTCTGGAGAAGGCGGAGGCCGACAGGGCGGAGGCCTCCGCCAAGAAAAAACTGGCGGAGGCCGAAGCCGCCGCCGCGACAAAGCGGCAGGCTGAGGAAGCCGCACGCCACT
Source organism: Triticum dicoccoides (assembly GCF_002162155.2). Taxonomy (NCBI): domain Eukaryota; kingdom Viridiplantae; phylum Streptophyta; class Magnoliopsida; order Poales; family Poaceae; genus Triticum; species Triticum dicoccoides. Next base: position 141,432,833 of record NC_041392.1, read on the forward strand.
AATCGGCGGTGTTCGTCACCCCGTTGAACTCTGCACCGCCGCCTCCGGAGTTCACGGGGCAGACTGGAGAAGCCGGCGGGGAGAACCCTGTCATGGAGAGGGAAGGCGGTGACCCCTCTACGCCGGACGTGAACATTCCGCCGCCGCCTCCGCCGCCGTCAGAAGGTGCGCAAGGCAAGCAGCCAGTGGACCCTCCGGTGCCGCCGACCGAAGACGAGGCCGTGGCGAGGCTACTCCTCCAAGTCGGCTCGCCAACGCGCCGCCGTCTGGAGAAGGTGACTTCGGCACCCCGCCCCCTGGAAACCGGCACCGCCAGTTCAGCGATCCCAGATGCCGAAGCGACGAGCACCGCGCCCATTGGGTGGGTGCGAGGAGGCAGCACAGGGCCGCTGAACCAGGCGCTTCTGGATGTCCAGGCGAAGCTTCGTGCCGAGGGCGACGCTCTCCAGAATTGCACCAAGGCGTACCTGGCGTCGCGGGCAGCCGTCCAGGTATGTTTTTCCTTTGGTCTTTGTTTTCTTGTTCCTCTCTGTGGGGGTGCGCCAGCGCCCCCACTGGGTGTAGTCCCCGAGTTTCGGGCTGGCTGCTGAGCAGGAGGCCCGGAACTCCAATTGATGAACTTTGGGTATTGACTTTTTGTCTGAAATGCTTGACACAGGATTACCACAACCTCCGCGTCACTGCCTTCAACCGTAACGTTGAAGAGCTGGGCAAGCGGACCGCCGATTTGTCGGAGAGCCGGAGTAAGTCTTTTTCCTTCTTGGCGGGGGTGCGCTGGCGCACCGGCGGGCTGTAGTCCCCGAGATTCGGGCCGAGTGCTGAGCAGTCGGGCCGGATCTCCCCGGTGACCTTCTTTACCTGATGACTTAACGCCTTTTTTCTTCCTTCTTTTCAGGAGCCAACACTGCTCTTCAACAGCAGCTGAGCGATGCCAACTCCGCTTTGCGCGCCAAAGAGGAGGAGTGCAGCAAGCTCGCCATGAAGCGCGACCTTCTGGCCACTCAATTGGCAGAGCAGAAGGAGCTGCTTGTGAAGACGCAGAGAGAGGCGGAGGAGACGGAGACCGCCCTCCTGGCCGAGTTCGCGATCGAGCACTCCTCCTGGTCTGACAAGGAGGCGCTGCAGGCCTCCGGCTTCCATGAGATCGAAGACATCGTTGATGGTGAGTTTCTTTACTTTCTTTCTTCGAGCTACCGATTTAAGTCGTGCCGACTCCCGGTTTTTGACTTGCTTCTTTGTTTCTTCCTGTCTTTGCAGACTTCTTTCCTGGGCACTCGTAGGCCGCCATCCAAGCCATCGAGGCTGACCGAGAAGGTCGGAGGGCGGAGGGCACAGAGAGTGCCGCCGACGCCCCCCGAACTCTTGATGAGCACATCCTGAGCATCGAGGCTCGCCTTCGGCCGGCTCACCGGATGCTGCGCCGGCTTCAGCGTGTTGGTGCCCAGGAGATTGTCGCCCTGTGGCCGGATATGCAGGCTCCGCCCACCCCCATCCTGACGGCCGACTGGCTAGAGGTCGCGGCTGGTCATCTTGAGGCCTGGAAGGGCTCTTCGTCCCGAGCTGGAGCGCGCCGGGCCTTGGAGTTCGTCAAGGCATGGTACCCGGGGCTAGATCTAGACTGGCTGGCCATGCTTCGGTCGGAGGCCCAGCCGGAGCTGCCAGCTGCGGAAGACGCCCTCGTCAAGCATGCTGCGGCGATCGCCGAGTACACCGACACCAGCATCTTCGTCCCCGAGCGGTCTGAAGACGGCGAGGAGGTACTGCCAGAGTGGTTTGGGATGAACCCAGACTACGGCGAGGACTCGACGGAGGTGATTGGCTCCAGTGTCGAGGAGGAAGGCGAGGCGGAGGACGGAGGCGAGATGGAGGCACCAGAAGACGAAGCAGACGGCCAGCCTCAGCTCTACCGCACCTCCAGCAACGAGCCGCGTGCGACCGACCCGACTGCTGCCGGAGGCGATCAAGCCAAGACTAGCCAGCCGGCCGCCCCGATGCCTGACGCTGCCACCTCCTCCGATCCTCCGAATCCGTCTGCTGCTTCCTAAGCTGCCGCTATACCTTTATTTTATCTGCTTTAGTAGTCTTTGAAGAACTTATTAATTCGCACAATTCCACCCGTTGGGTGTATTTTGAACCTCTGCTCGAAAATTCGGCCAAGGGCCTATGTTATGTAAATATATTTATCCGAGTTCTATCTTTTCTTGCTTATTGCTCTTTTGGCTTTTTCCCTTTGCCGCTTTCTCTTAGTTGCCTGCCTTACCAATCGGACAACCGCTCTACGGACTATCGCTGGATCAAGTGCTTGGCTACTTTGGGAAAGCAAGTACTTAGCTGTTTTTAAGAGTTTTTGAGCAAGTTGAATAGAAGGTGGCAATCCGACTATTCGAGAGTCGGTTTGCGAGAAAGGCTGGAAGCTGTCTTGAGCTATGTTTTATGCTTTGAGTCCTTAACCATTTTACATGCGAACGCCCATTCTACCTTACCTTGGCCCACCGTACAGTCGCTCTTCGAGATGTGGCTTCTGACAGAAGACGGTTTAGGTGTTACACACTTACTTGTCCGGCTGCAGGAAGCATTTCATAGTGCAAGGCGGCAAGTCCCCGGGCCGACTTGTCGAGCCCGGTGCCAAGTGGCATGACAAAGAGTAACATACTTGTAGGCATAATTTTTATCATACAGACAAAAGAGGGCAGTCCCTGAGTTCATCTCGGGGGGCCCGAAGTCTTGGTACTTTAATACAAAAGGTATCGTGGTACATACTGCATCAACTATAAAATCTTCGAAGGAGATTTGCATTCCATGGCCGCTCTGTCTCCTTGCCGGAGTCATCCCTCTTGCGTGCTCGGGGCTTCTGAGCGTCAATCAGGTAGTAGGAGTCGTTGCCCAGTACTTTGCTGATGATGAAAGGGCCTTCCCAAGGCGCCGACAGCTTGTGTTGGCCGGCCGTTCGCTGGATCAGCCGGAGCACAAGGTCGCCTTCTTGGAAAGATCTCGGCCTGACCTTCCTATTGTGGTATCAGCGCAGGCTCTGCTGGTAGATGCTGGACCGCCTGAGTGCCAACAGCCGACCCTCTTCCAGCAAATCGACGCCGTCTTGTCGTGCTTCTTCTGCTTCCTCCTCGGTGTACATGGTGACTCGTGGGGAATCGAACTCTATGTCCGTTGGGATGACGGCTTCGGCACCATAGACAAGGAAGAAAGGCGTGAAGCCGATTGACTTGTTTGGAGTCGTGCGTAGACTCCAGAGGACGGCTGGTAGCTCATCGAGCCAGTAGCCAGCCGAGCACTCCAGAGGCTCGATCAGCCGGGGCTTGATGCCGGACAGGATGAGGCCGTTTGCTCGCTCCACCTGGCCGTTTGACTGTGGATGGGCGACGGACGCTAGGTCCAGTTGGATGCCCTGTGTTGCGCAAAAATGGGCCAAGGCGCCTTTGGCGAAATTTGTGTCGTTGTCGGTGATGATGTTGTGTGGTATGCTGTACCGAATTGTGATATCGGCGATGAAAGTCACGGCAGTTGGACCGTTTAGCTTCTTGATTTGCTTCGCTTCTATCCACTTGGTGAACTTGTCCACTGCGACAAGTAAGTGAGTTAAGCCACCTCGTGTTGTCTTGAATGGTCCCACCATGTCTAGACCCCAAACTGCGAAAGGCCAAGCAATGGGGATGGTCTTGAGTGCAGAAGTTGGCTGGTGCGGCTTGGAGCTGAACTTCTGGCACCCTTTGCATTTTTGGACCAACTCCTTGGCCTCTTCCAAGGCAGTTGGCCAGAAGAAACTGTGTCGTAAGGCTTTGGCGACGAGTGCTCTTGAAGCCGCATGGTGGCTGCACTCGCCTTGATGGATGTCTTTGAGAATCGCTTGGCCTTGCTCTGGCTCTACGCGGCGCTGGTGGACACCAGTGACGCTGCGCCTGACCAGCTCTCTGTTGACTATGGTGTAGGCTGCCGCCCGATGTTGTATTTGCCGAGCTGAGGTCTCATCAGTCGGCACCTCTTTGTTCACCGGGAATTTGAGGATGGGCTGGGCCCATGAGGGTGTTGTTATTTCTTTGACTGCCAGAACTGCGACTTGGACGAGGGCGGTTGGGCTGGGAGGCGGCGGGTTGGAGTCAACAACCGCTTGCTGGGTTAATGAAGTCCCCAGGCCGACTGGCGCGGTCCTTGGGCCAAGTTCTGGAGTCTTCGAGTCCGCCACCGCAGTCCCCGGGCCGGGTTTGACTGTGGCGGCTTTGGAGTCATCCGCCAAAATCCCTGTACCGACTGCTGGAGCTCTGGAGTCGGATCCGACATCTTCGAGAGGAGTCGGCACAAAAATGGAGTCTGATTCTGTCGAAGGCTTGACAAACGGCTTGAGGAGGCGTTGAAGGGCGATGCTAGATGGTATTGATTGGCGGGTAGAGCCGATTCGTGCCAAGGCATTTGCTTGGTCGTTGTCGTTTCTTGGCACATGGAGGAACTCGCACCCTTCGAAATACCCGCTGAGTTGCTGTACGAGGAAACGGTAACTCGCCATGTTTGCATCTTTCGCGTCCCAGTCGCCAGATGATTGCTGGACCACTAAGTCCGAGTCGCCATAACACAAGATCTAGCGGATGCCAAGCTCTTTGGCAAGCCGGAGCCCGTGAATGAGCGCCTCGTACTCGGTGACGTTGTTGGAGGCGGCAAAATGGATTTGTAGTGCATATTTGACCTTGTCGCCTTTAGGAGAGGTGACGACGACACCGGCTCCCAAGCCGGTGCGCATCTTGGAGCCGTCGAAATGCATCCGCCAATGGGTGGAGTTGTTGGGGAACGTAGCAGAAATTCAAAATTTTCCTACGTGTCACCAAGATCTATCTATGGAGAGACCAGCAACGAGTAGAAAGAGAGTGCATCTACATACCCTTGTAGATCGTTAAGCGGAAGCGTTCAAGTGAACGGGGTTGATGGAGTCGTACTCGTCATGATTCAAATCACCGATGATCAAGTGCCGAACGCACGGCACCTCCGCGTTCAACACACATACAGCCCGGTGACGTCTCTCAAGCCTTGATCCAGCAAGGAGAGAGGGAGAGGTTGAGGAAGACTCCATCCAGCAGCAGCACAACGGCGTGGTGGTGATGGAGGAGCATGGCAATCCTGCAGGGCTTCGCCAAGCACCGCGGGAGAGGAGGAGTACTTGTGAGAGGGGGAGGGCTGCACCAGAACTTCGTCTATAGCTCCCATGCGCCTCCCCACTATATATAGGGGTGGAGGGGCTGGTTTCTTTCCCTCCAAGTCCATTGGGGCGTTGGCCAAGGTGGGAGGAAAGAAATCTCATTATTTCCTTCCCCACCGATTGTTATCCCCCCTTTTTAGGGATCTTGATCTTATCCCTTCGGGATATGATCTTATTCCTTCTAAGGGGGGATCTTGTTGCGCCTTGACCAGGGGTGTGGGGCCTTGCCCCCACTACCCACGTTCATGTGGGTCCCCCCATGCAGGTGGGCCCCACTCCGGAACCTTCTAGAACCTTCCCGGTACAATACCGAAAAAACCTGAACATTTTCCGGTGGCCAAAATAGGACTTCCCATATATAAATCTTTACCTCCGGACCATTCCGGAACTCCTCGTGACGTCCGGGATCTCATCCGGGACTCCGAACAACATTCCGTAACCACATACAAACTTCCTTTATAACCCTAGCGTCATCGAACCTTAAGTGTGTAGACCCTACGGGTTCGGGAGACATGTAGACATGACCGAGACGTTCTCCGGTCAATAACCAACAGCGGGATATGGATACCCATGTTGGCTCCCACATGTTCCACGATGATCTCATCGGATGAACCACGATGTCAAGGACTCAGTCGATCCCGTATACAATTCCCTTTGTCTAGCGGTATGTTACTTGCCCGAGATTCGATCGTCGGTATCCAATACCTTGTTCAATCTCGTTACCGGCAAGTCACTTTACTCGTTCCGTAACACATCATCCCGTGATCAACTCCTTGGTCACATTGCGCATATGATGATGTCCTACCGAGTGGGCCCAGAGATACCTCTCCGTTTACACGGAGTGACAAATCCCAGTCTCGATCCGCATAAAACAATAGATACTTTCGGAGATACCTGTAGTGCACCTTTATAGTCACCCAGTTATGTTGTGACGTTTGATACACCCAAAGCACTCCTACGGTGTCCAGGAGTTACACGCTCTCATGGTCGAAGGAAGAGATACTTGACATTGGCAAAGCTCTAGCAAATGAACTACACGATCTTTTGTGCTAGTCTTAGGATTGGGTCTTGTCCATCACATCATTCTCCTAATGATGTGCTCCCGTTATCAACGACATCCAATGTCCATAGCCAGGAAACCATGACTATCTGTTGATCACAACGAGCTAGTCAACTAGAGGCTCACTAGGGACATATTGTGGTCTATGTATTCACACGTGTATTACGATTTCCGGATAATACAGTTATAGCATGAATAAAAGACAATTATCATGAACAAGGAAATATAATAATAATACTTTTATTATTGCCTCTAGGGCATATTTCCAACAGGAGTCAGGCGCGCACTAGAGTCAATAATCTAGTTCACATCGCCATGTGATTAACACTCACAGGTCACATCGCCATGTGACTAATACCCAAGAGTTTACTAGAGTCAGTAGTCTAGTTCACATCACTATGTGATTAACACTCAATGAGTTTTATGTTTGATCATGTTGCTTGTGAGAGAGGTTTTAGTCAACGGGTCTGAACCTTTCAGATCCGTGTGTGCTTTACAAATCTCTATGTCATCTCCTAGATGCAGCTACCACGCTCTATTTGGAGCTATTCCAAACAACTGTTCTACTTGGAGCTATTCTAAATTATTGCTCCATTATATGTATCCGGTCTCTCTACTCAGAGCTATCCGAATAGGTGTCAAGCTTGCATCGTCGTAACCTTTACAACGAACTCTTTTACCACCTCCATAATCGAGAAAATTCCTTAGTCCACTAGTTACTAAGGATAACTTTGACCGCTATCCTGTGAGCCATTCTTGGATCACTCTTGTACCCCTTGACTGACTCATGGCAAGGCACACTTCAGGTGCGGTACACAGCATAGCATACTGAAGAGCCTACGTCTTAAGCATAGGGGACGACCTTCGTCCTTTCTCTCTATTCTGCCGTGGTCGAGCTTTAAGTCTTAACTTCGTACCTTACAACTCAGGCAAGAACTCCTTCTTTGACTGGTCCATCTTGAACACCTTCAAGATCATGTCAAGGTATGTGCTCATTTGAAAGTATTATTAAGCATTTTGATCTATCCTTATAGATCTTGATGCTCAATGTTCAAGTAGCTTAATCCAGGCTTTCCATTGAAAAACACTTTCAAAATAACCCTATATGCTTTCCAGAAATTCTACGTCATTTCTGATCAACAATATGTCAACAACATATACTCATCAGAAATTCTATAGTGCTCCCACTCACTTCTTTGGAAATACAAGTTTCTCATAAACTTTGTACAAACCCAAATTTTTTGATCATCATCAAAGCATACATTCCAACTCCGAGATGCTCACTCCAGTCCTTAGAAGGATTGCTAGAGCTTTGCATACTTATTAGCATCTTTCGGGATTGACAAAACCTTCCGGTTGTATCACATACAACCTTTCCTCATTAAAATCGTCGAGGAAACAATGTTTTGACATCCTATCTGCAAGATTTCATAAATAATGCAGTAATCGCTAATATAATTCCAACAGACTCTTAGCATCGCTACGAGTGAGAAAATCTCATCGTAGTCAACTCCTTGAACTGGTCGGAAAACATCTTAACGACAAGTCGAGCTTTCTTAATGGTGACATTTACCATCATTGTCCGTCTTCCTTTTGAAATCCATCTGTACTCATTAGCCTTACGACCATCGAGCCGTTCTGCCAAAGTCTACACTTTGTTTTCATACATGGATCCTCTCTCGGATTTTATGGCCTCAAGCCATTTATCGGAATCCGGGCCCACCATCGCTTCTCCATAGCTCGTAGGTTCATTGTTGTCTAGCAACATGACCTTCAAGACAGGATTACGTACCACTCTGAAGTAGTACGCATCATTGTCATCCTACGAGGTTTGGGAGTGACTTGATCCGAAGTTTCATGATCAATATCATAAGCTTCCACTTCAATTGGTGTAGGTGCCACAGGAACAACTCCTTGTGCCCTGTCACACACTAGTTGAAGAGACGGTTCAATAACCTCATCAAGTCTCCACCATCCTCCCACTCAATTCTTTCGAGAGAAACTTTTCCTCGAGAAAGGACCCGATTCTAGAAACAATCCATATTGCTTTCGGATCTGAATTAGGAGGTATACCCAACTGTTTTGGGTTTCCTATGAAGATGCATTTTATCCGCTTTGGGTTCGAGCTTATCAACCTGAAACTTTTTCATATAAGCGTCGCAGCCCCAAACTTTTAAGAAACGACAACTTAGGTTTCTCTAAACCATAATTCATACGGTGTCATCTCATCGGAATTACGTGGTGCCCTATTTAAAGTGAATGTGGTTGTCTCTAATGCCTAACCCATGAACGATAGTGGTAATTCGACAAGAGACATCATGGTACGCACCATATCCAATAGGGTGCAACTATGATGTTCGGACACACCATCACATTATGGTGTTCCAGGCGGTATTAATTGCGAAACAATTTCCACAATGTCTTAATTGTGTGCCAAAACTCGTAACTCAGATATTCATCTCTATGATCATATCATAGACATTTTATCCTCTTGTCACAATGATCTGCTACTTCACTCTGAAATTACTTGAACCATTCAATAATTTAGACTTGTGTTTCATCAAGTAGATATACTCAACATTTACTCGAATCATCTGTGAAGTAAGAACATAATGATATTCACTGCATGCCTCAGCACTCATTCGACTGCACACATCAAAATGTGTTACTTCCAACAAGTTGCTATCTTGTTCCATCTTACTGAAAATGAGGCTTTTCAGTCATCTTGCCCATGTGGTATGATTTGCATATCTCAAGTGATTCAAAATCAAGTGAGTCCGAACGATCCATTTGCATGGAGTTTCTTCATGCATATACACCAATAGACATGGTTCGCATGTCTCAAACTTTTCAAAAACGAGTGAGTCCAAAGATCCATCAACATGGAGCTTCTTCATGCGTTTTATACCATTATGACTTACATGGCAGTGCCACAAGTAAGTGGTACTATCATTACTATCTTATATCTTTTGGCATGAAAATGTGTATCACTACGACCGAGATTCAATAAACCATTCCTTTAGGTGCAAGACCATTGAAGGTATTATTGAAAAATAGAGTAACCATTATTCTCCTTAAATGAATAACCGTATTGCGATAGACATAATCCAATCATGTCTATGCTCAACGCAAACACCAATCTTGGTGGTAGAGGGAGCGTGCGATGCTTGATCATATCAACCTTGGAAACACTTCCAACATATATCGTCAGCTCACCTTTAGCTAGTCTCCGTTTATTCCGTAGCTTTTATTTCGAGTTACTAACACTTAGCAACTGAACCGGTATCCAATACCCTGGTGCTACTAGGAGTACTAGTAAAGTACACATTAACATAATGTATATCCAATATACTTCTATCGACCTTGCCAGCCTTCTCATCTACCAAGTATCTAGGGTAATGCTGCTCCAGTGGTTGTTCCCCTTATTACAGAAGCACTTAGTCTCGGGTTTGGGTTCAACCTTGGGTTTCTTCACTAGAGCAGCAGCTGAATTGCCGTTTCATGAAGTATCCCTTTGTTCCCTTGCCCTTCTTGAAACTAGTGGTTTCACCAACCATCAACAATTGATGCTCCTTCTTGATTTCTACTTTCGCGGTGTCAAACATCATGAATATTTCAAGGATCATCATATATCCCTGATATGTTATAGTTAATCACGAAGCTCTAGCAGCTTGGTGGCAATGACTTTGGGGAAACATCACTATCTCATCTGGAGGATCAACTCCCACTCGATTCAAGTGATTGTTGTGCTCAGACAATCTGAGCACAAGCTCAACGATTGAGCTTTTCTCCCTTAGTTTGCAGGCTAAGAAAATCGTCGGAGGTCTTATACCTCTTGACGTGGGCACGAGCCTGAAATCCCAATTTCAGCCCTCGAAACATCTCATATGTTCCGCGACGTTTCGAAAACGTCTTTGGTGCCTCTACTTAAACCATTTAATTGAACTATCACGTAGTTATCAAAACGTGTATGTCCGATGTTCGCAACATCGACAAACGACGTTGGGGTTCAACACACTGAGCGGTGCATTAAGGACATAAGCTTTCTACTGATCGCATAATCGCTACTATCAACTTTCAACTATATTTTCTCTAGGAACATATCTAAACAGTGGAACTAAAGCGCGAGCTTACGACATAATTTGCAAAAGGTCTTTTGACTATGTTCAGGATAATTAAGTTCATCTTATGAACTCCCACTTAGATAGACATCCCTCTGGTCATCTAAGTGATCACATGATCCGAGTCAACTAGGCCGTGTCCGATCATCACGTGAGACGGACTAGTCATCATCGGTGAACATCTTCATGTTGATCGTATCTACCATACGACTCATGCTCGACCTTTCGGTCTCCGTGTTCCGAGGCCATGTCTGCACATGCTAGGCTCGCCAAGTTAACCCTAAGTGTTTTCGCTGTGTAAAACTGTCTTACACCCGTTGTATGTGAACGTAAGAATCCATCACACCCGATCATCACGTGGTGCTTAGAAGCGACGAACTGTAGCAACGGTGCACAGTTAGGGGAGAACACTTCTTGAAATTTTGTAAGGGATCATCTTATTTACTACCGTCGTCCTAAGCAAACAAGATGCATAAACATGATAAACATCACATGCAATCAAATAGTGACATGATATGGCCAATATCATTTTGCTCCTTTTGATCTTCATCTTCGGGGCTCCATGATCATCATCGTCACCGGCACGACACCATGATCTCCATCATCATGATCTCCATCATCGTGTCTTCATGAAGTTGTCACGCCAACGACTACTTCTACTTCTATGACTAACGCGTTTAGCAATAAAGTAAAGTAGTTTACATGGCGTTCTTCAATGACACGCAGGTCATACAATAAATAAAGACAACTCCTATGGCTCCTGCCGGTTGTCATACTCATCGACATGCAAGTCGTGAATCCTATTACAAGAACATGATCAATCTCATACATCACATATCATTCATCACATTCTTCTTGGCCATATCACATCACATAGCATACCCTGTAAAAACAAGTTAGACGTCCTCTAATTGTTGTTGCATGTTTTACGTGGCTGCTATGGGTTTCTAGCAAGAACGTTTCTTACCTACGCAAGACCACAACGTGATATGCCAATTGCTATTTACCCTTCATAAGGACCCTTTTCATCGAATCCGTTCCGACTAAAGTGGGAGAGACTGGCACCCGCTAGCCACCTTATGCACCAAGTGCATGTCAATCGGTGGAACCTGTCTCACGTAAGAGTACGTGTAAGGTCGGTCCGGGCCGCTTCATCCCACAATACCGTCGGAACAAGATTGGACTAGTAACGGTAAGCATATTGAACAACATCAACACCCACAACTACTTTGTGTTCTACTCGTGCAAAGAATCTACGCAATAAACCTGGCTCTGATACCACTGTTGGGGAACGTAGCAGAAATTCAAAATTTTCCTACGTGTCACCAAGATCTATCTATGGAGAGACCAGCAACGAGTAGAAAGAGAGTGCATCTATATACCCTTGTAGATCGTTAAGCGGAAGCGTTCAAGTGAACGGGGTTGATGGAGTCGTACTCGTCGTGATTCAAATCACCGATGATCAAGTGTCGAACGCACGGCACCTCCGCGTTCAACACACATACAGCCCGGTGACGTCTCTCAAGCCTTGATCCAGCAAGGAGAGAGGGAGAGGTTGAGGAAGACTCCATCCAGCAGCAGCACAACGGCGTGGTGGTGGTGGAGGAGCGTGGCAATCCTGCAGGGCTTCGCCAAGCACCGCGGGAGAGGAGGAGTACTTGTGAGAGGGGGAGGGCTGCACCAGAACTTCGTCTATAGCTCCCATGCGCCTCCCCACTATATATAGGGGTGGAGGGGCTGGTTTCTTTCCCTCCAAGTCCATTGGGGCGTTGGCCAAGGTGGGAGGAAAGAAATCTCATTATTTCCTTCCCCACCGATTGTTATCCCCCCTTTTTAGGGATCTTGATCTTATCCCTTCGGGATATGATCTTATTCCTTCTAAGGGGGGATCTTGTTGCGCCTTGACCAGGGGTGTGGGGCCTTGCCCCCACTACCCACGTTCATGTGGGTCCCCCCATGCAGGTGGGCCCCACTCCGGAACCTTCTAGAACCTTCCCGGTACAATACCGAAAAAACCTGAACATTTTCCGGTGGCCAAAATAGGACTTCCCATATATAAATCTTTACCTCCGGACCATTCCGGAACTCCTCGTGACGTCCGGGATCTCATCCGGGACTCCGAACAACATTCGGTAACCACATACAAACTTCCTTTATAACCCTAGCGTCATTGAACCTTAAGTGTGTAGACCCTACGGGTTCGGGAGACATGTAGACATGACCGAGACGTTCTCCGGTCAATAACCAACAGCGGGATCTGGATACCCATGTTGGCTCCCACATGTTCCACGATGATCTCATCGGATGAACCACGATGTCAAGGACTCAGTCGATCCCGTATACAATTCCCTTTATCTAGCGGTATGTTACTTGCCCGAGATTCGATCGTCGGTATCCAATACCTTGTTCAATCTCGTTACCGGCAAGTCACTTTACTCGTTCCGTAACACATCATCCCGTGATCAACTCCTTGGTCACATTGCGCATATGATGATGTCCTACCGAGTGGGCCCAGAGATACCTCTCCGTTTACACGGAGTGACAAATCCCAGTCTCGATCCGCATAAAACAATAGATACTTTCGGAGATACCTGTAGTGCACCTTTATAGTCACCCAGTTACGTTGTGACGTTTGATACACCCAAAGCACTCCTACGGTGTCCAGGAGTTACATGCTCTCATGGTCGAAGGAAGAGATACTTGACATTGGCAAAGCTCTAGCAAATGAACTACACGATCTTTTGTGCTAGTCTTAGGATTGGGTCTTGTCCATCACATCATTCTCCTAATGATGTGATCCCGTTATCAACGACATCCAATGTCCATAGCCAGGAAACCATGACTATCTGTTGATCACAACGAGCTAGTCAACTAGAGGCTCACTAGGGACATATTGTGGTCTATGTATTCACACGTGTATTATGATTTCCGGATAATACAGTTATAGCATGAATAAAAGACAATTATCATGAACAAGGAAATATAATAATAATACTTTTATTATTGCCTCTAGGGCATATTTCCAACAGGAGTCAGGCGCTTGGGTAGGTACTGGGTCTCGGCCCAGTCGACGAGGAAGTCGGCCAGTGCTTGTGACTTGATAGCGGTGCGGGGCTGGTAGTGGATGGTGTAAGGAGCCAGCTCTATGGCCCACTTGGCCACTCGGCCAGAAGCATCTCGGCTGCCAATGATCTCGGCAAGTGGGGCCGTGCAGACCACCGTGATTGGATGCTCTTGAAAGTAAGGCTTCAATTTCTTGGCAGCAAAGTGTACGCCATAGCACATCTTCCGGTAGTGGCGGTAGTTCTGCTTGGAGGTCAACAGTACCTCGCTCAGGTAATATACCGGTCTCTGGATAGGTAGCACCTTGCCTTCCTCCTTGCGTTCCACTATAATGACCATGCTGACTACCCGGCTGGTGGCAGCAATGTACAGGAGCATAGGTTCTTTGGGAGTCGGAGCCGCCAGGACGGTGGAGTAGTCAGCATCTTCTTCAACTAGTGAAAAGCTTCGTCCACCTTATGGTTCCACTCGAAAAAAGTGGTCTTCTTCATGAGTTGGTATAAGGGGAGAGCTTTCTCCCCCAGCCGACTAATGAATCGGCTGATGGACGCCAAGCAGCCGGTGAACTTCTGCACATCCAGCAGTCGGTTGGGTACCTCCATTCTCTCAATGGCCTTGATCTTTATAGGGTTGCATTCTATGCCGCGTTCAGAGACCAGGAAGCCTAGGAGTTGGCCGGCTGGTACTCCGAAGACACACTTCTCGGGGTTGAGCTTGATCTTGGAATCGCCGCAGGTTCTCAAAGGTCTCCTTGAGGTCTTCCAGCAGTGTTCCACGCTTTTCCGTCTTCACCACCACGTCGTCCGCGTAGACGTGGGCGTTCCTGCCGAGCTGCTTGAGGAGGCACTTGTGCATGCAACACTGAAAGGTGGCGCCAGCATTCCTCAAGCCGAATATCATGGTGAGGTAGCAGAAGGCTCCAAACGGCGTGATGAAGGCGGTCTTCAGTCTGTCAGCCGGGTTCAGCTTGATCTGGTGATATCCTGAGTATGCATCCAAAAAACTCAACAGCTCGCATCCGGCTGTGGAGTCTATCACCTGATCGATTCTTGGTAGAGCAAATGGGTCCTTGGGGCAGGCCTTGTTGAGGCTCGTGTAGTCAATACACATTCGCCACTGCTTGTTCTTCTTCAGTACCAGGACCGGATTTGCTAGCCATTCTGGAAAGAACACTTCCATAATGAAGCCGGCTGCTAGGAGTCGGGCTATCTCTTCTCCGACAACTCTTCTCTTCTCTTCTGATAGGCGACACAGGGGCTGCCTAACCGGCTTTGCATCAGATCGGACATGTAACTTGTGCTCGGCGAATTCCGTTGGTACACCTGGCATGTCTTTGGGGGACCATGTGAAGATGTCCCGATTCTCACAGAGGAAATCGACGAGCCCGCCTTCCTATTTGCTGTTGAGGTTTGCACCTACGACGGCGTACCTCTCTGGGTGCTCCGGATCCAAGGGTATCTTCTTTGTCTCTTTGGCCGGCTTGAATGAACCCTCAGCCTCCGACTCTTTTGGGTTGGGCGATACCTCAGGCTGCTTGCCGACCATCGCCACAACTCGCTCAAGGAGCCGCTTCTCAGCCGCGATTACCAGGGACTCAGCCAGCCGACTGCTCTTAGCCGTGCAAGCAAACGACTTCTGGTAGTCGCCATCCATAGTCAGAATTCCCCTGGAACTGGGCATCTTCATCTTGAGGTAGGCGTAGTGGGGGACCGCCATGAATTTGGCCAAGGCGAGTCGTCCAAGTAGCGCATGGTATGAGCTCTCAAGGTCCACCACCTCAAACCAAATAGACTCTCTGCGGAAGTGATCTTTGTCTCCAAAGAGGACGTCCATCAGGATCTTGCCGATTGGCGAGCAGGAAAGCCCAGGAACAATGCCGTGGAACACAGTTCGGCTGTTCCGAAGCTGTCTTTGCTTGATTCCTAACTTCTCCATGGTGTCCTTGTACAGGATATTGATGCTGCTACCTCCGTCTATCAGAACTCGTGAGAAACGTGTGGCTCGTCTGTCTGTAGCAAAGGTGGCGTCCAGGACCAAGGCATAGGAGCCCGGACTTGGCATCACTTCTGGGTGGTCGGCCCTGCTCCAGCTGATGGGCTTCTCGGACCAGTGCATGAACTCTGGCATCTCCGATGCTACGGCATTCACCTCTTGTCTCTACAGCCGCCTACTGCGTCGATCATTAGCCACACTGGTGAACACCACATAGGCTCCATGCTCTTCAGGTTATTCGTCTTGTACTGCGCCGACTGGCCTGACAGCCGGCTGCTGGGGTGGAGGCGGAGGCGGCTGCCCAGCAGGCGAGGGAGGCAGGAGGCCATCTCCCTTAGCGATCCTGGTGAGCCAGTGGCACTTCCGGGTGGTGTGATTCGACGGCTTCGCGCCGCTATGGAACTTGCAAGGTCCATCTAGGGTCTGCTCATAGGAGAAGGCCGGCAACCAGTTTGGCTTGCCGCCTTTCTGTCGCTTGGGCGGAGGCTGCTCATCTGGCTGCTGGGCTTCAACGGTCGTGACCTGCCGGCTGCTGGAAGCCGGCTGTGGGGCCTTGCGCTTGTGGTCGCCCTGCTGTTGTCGCCAGCTGGCGTCTCCTGCTGGAGTTCTTGGAGCTTGCAGGGCCACTTTGTCAGTTGTGCTGATTTGAATCTCCGCCTTCATGGAGGAGTCGGCCGTGGCGTACTTGTCCGCTATGATCAGCAGCTCGTCGAGGGTTTCTGGCTCGTCGCAAAGGAGCTTGTGCTTGAGGAGGGTGCCTTCTCTGCACCTGGCTGTGAAGTACTCGATGGCCTGCACCTCGTGCACGCCCTCACAGGAGTTCCGAAGCTCGGTCCAACGTGTGAGGTAATCGCGGGTCGACTCGTCGGGGCCTTGCACGCACAAGGAGAGCTGACGAGGCTTGGGAGGACGCTCGTACGTGCTGGTGAAGCTGCGGACGAATGCTTCGGTGAAGTCGACCCAGCTGTTGATGCTGCGGGGCTTGAGGCTGTTCAGCCATGTCCGGGCCGTGCCCTGGAGCATGAGCGGAACGTACTTTACGGTGACACGCTTGTTGCCATTTGCTATGCTGACAGCCGTGGAGTAGTCGACTAGCCAGTCTTCCGGCATCACGGAGCCGGTATACTTGGGCGTGTCTCTGGGGAGCGTGAACCCTCGGGGAAAGGGCTCGTCCCGAATGCGGGGCCCGAAACAAGGCGGACCCAGCTCGTCTTCTTCTTCCAGCACTAAGGATCGGTGAAGTCGGTCGATCCGGTGGCGGGCATCATTCTCTCCAACTCCCTCTCGGCGGCCAAGGCGGTCACCGAGAGTCGGATGGTCAACAGGCGGCGGGGAGACTCGCCTCTCCTTGCGGGGAGGGGGAGGCGGACAGTTGTCCCATCGTTCCACTGCTCTCGGGCGGCCGTCTCGGTCGCGCTCTATGGTAATGCGAGTCCGACTGTGGCTGACAACCGGCTCCTTGTCTCTTCTTCCTCGGGCGCCGCCAGTCGGCGTCCGAGACGTCGCGCCTTGATCTCGGTGAAGGTCATTGTTTGGCCGCTGCGGCGCCTCCATGCGGCAGCCGGCCTTGTTCTGCGCGGTGGCCGCGTCGAGGAGCCGTTGGACTTGCTCCATCATGAGGCGGCGCTCTTGCCCTCGAAATTGTCCAGCTCATCCGCCGCTGCCTGGGCGGCTCGGATGTTCTCCGCTGGTGTAGCGTACATAGGGCGGCTTGCCCCAAATAGGTTGGCGATGGCCAGGCCGCGCTACTGGACCGCGCCAAGGTGGCTCGGCCCCGCCGGGGCCGGCGAGCCGCCGACGGCGCGATCCATTTCCCGCTGGTAGGTTTCTGACAAGCGTCTCATGCTGGCCAGCTTCTTCGCACCTTCAACGAGTTAAAGGCGGCACGCCTCCAACGTCTCTGCGTCAGCGTCTTCCGGGATGGGCGCAGTTAGGTCTTGCAGCGCCGCGCCGAGTGAGTCGTGTGCTCCTCCGCCAGGGAGCTCGTCATGATTGATGACTAGCACCTCGGTGACGGTGCTTCCGTTGCTCTCCGCGCGAGGGAGAGGTTCGTCGTAGACCACCACATTGGTGGGGAATGCGTCGAGCGACGCGGTGTCGGAGTCGACCAGCATCGGGTCGGTGGAGCCTACAGATTCCAAGTCTACGGCAAGCTCGCCGGAAACGTGGAGTTGATCGAGGAGGCCCGCGAGGAGGTTCTCAGGGCCGCCCGTACCTACGTTGGACGCAGGTTCATCGGAGAGGCGGACCTCGCCGACAAGTTTGGCCAGGCAGCTGGCTGCGCAGGCGATCTCAATGCCGCTTAGCGCGTCGGCGCAAACTCCGTCTGGCGTGCCTGGCTGGCTGCACTCGCCAGGGAGAAAAAGGGTTCTCGTCCAGAACAGGTCTCCGGACGGCGGTGCACCAGGCCCCATGGTGGGTGCCAAATGTCGGGGGTTTGGTGCAACATATGCCAATGGATGGTTTATCATGGTGGGGGCGAGTAGAACGTCGCCGGTGCCTGGAAACGGGATGAGGCGAAGACATGCACGCCGGCGAATCTTACCCAGCTTCAGGGCTCTCCAAGGAGATAACACCCATACTGCTGCTCTGCGGGGTCTCCGCATGATCACTATGGCAAAGTGTTTACACGGTTGCTCCTTAGTTGTTTCTAGGAGGTAGGAGAGGGCAAGGCTAGCTCTCTCCCTTCTATATGGTCTGGTCTAGAGCTAATGGGTTCCAACCCTTTGCATGGGTGCCCTGGGGGGTTTATATAGGCCTACCCCCCAGGGTTACAATGGTAATTCGGCTGGATGTGGGACCAGCTGTCAGTGCCTCTGGCCTCTGTCTTCTCTGCCGACTGCTGGGGCCCGCCGACTGGCGGGCCCCGCCGACTGGCCTGGTACGGAGCCGACAGGCTGCGTCCGCCGCGGACGGGTCTTGCCGGCTGCTGATTACTGTAGCCGTGCTTCTGATGACGCGGGCTTGATCATGAGGTCGTGGCAACAGCCCGCCGCCCGGCGGGCGATCACTGTCGCCACTCCCCATCACATCTTGATTAATGGCACGTGGGCCCCGGGGGAGGGCTCGGCCGACTCCCCCGGGCCGACTCCTGACGGGTCCGACTGGTGGTCCTCTTGCCGTCTCCTGGGGTCTCACTGATTGGTGGAGCCCTCTGCCTCTAGGCCGTACAGACAAGCCGTCATGGGTGCAGGATTCGGCCCTGCGGTGCTGATGTCAGGGCCGGCATGGCTACAGTGCCACGCCGCACGGAGATCTTCCAGGGTACGGCGTGTTGTGGCCATGCCTGCCCTTGGTAAGGGGCAGGAGAGGGCTTCAATGTTGCCACTCCCCTGCCCCGTCCCACTTGATGAGGTCGTGAGGGGTGTAGGAGTCGCAGGCTGACTCCCCAAAGCCGGCTTCTCTAGAAGTTGCCAATCAGGAGTCGGCTTTCCCTGAAGCCGACCTTGGGACTCAGCCGCGAGTGGTTAGTCGGCCATCTTGCCGTTGACTTCTTGAAGGAGACTCCTCGTCCTGGGGTCTTGAGGGGCGCAGCCTGCCCCGATGTCTTGAAAGGTTCTGGGGCTCGGGTTGGCCTACCCGTGGCCCATTACTCTGACAAGCGGAGACTTTCTCAATAAGCGCATTAATATAGGAATTATATTCATAATTATCATAGCAATATTTTAATATTGCTAAATTTTCAGGCCTATAAACATCATCATCATAAGCTTCATGCTTTTCAAACAAAGATTCAATTTCATAAGCACCCTTAAAAGCAACAAATTCTTCTATTTGTTCCACACCATAGTAATCATATATACCATTAGCATAAGAAGCTAAGGTTTCATTATCATTAAATTCACATGAAAAGGGAAGGTGTGGAGCCTTCACCTTAGAGCAACAAGTATAATCATATCTCAAGCATAGTTGCCTAGCATACCAATTCAATATATGAATTTGATCCCATAATAGTCTCCCTTTTTGTGTCAAGCGGTAATCCCTAAAGTATTCACGTTGATCCAATGTTACTCCCATTACATAATTGAATGGGGTTTTCTCAGGATTATTAAAGTAGTACATAATATTTTTCACATAACCAGCATCGAGGGTTTTAGGAGGTTCCCCATCTCCATGAGTAGCAAGTACACCTAATTCTTTTGGTATTTCGTGTTCCATATCCATAACTAAAGATAGAGAACAACTAAGAACAGCAAATAAAAATTACTTAGTGATAAAGCAAACAAGCACACACGAGAATATTCACCCCACGCTATTGTTCCCCGGCAACGGCGCCAGAAAAAGGTCTTGATAACCCACAAGTATAGGGGACCACAGCAGTTTTCAATAAGTAAGAGTGTCGAACCCAATGAGGAGCTAAAGGTAGAACAAATATTCCCTCAAGTTCTAACGACCACCGATACAACTCTACGCACGCTTGACGTTCGCTTTACCTAGAACAAGTATGAAACTAGAAGTACTTTGTAGGTGTTATTGGATAGGTTTGTAAGATAATAAAGAGAAAGTAAATAAAAGGTAGGAGCTGTTTAGATTAAGAAACAATAAAGTAAATATAGCGAGTGTGGAAAAGTGGTGGTAGGAGTTGCGAAATTGCCCCTAAGCAATTGACTACTTTACTAGACCGATAGCAAGTATTATGTGGGAGAGGCCACTGCTAGCATGTCATCCTAACTTGGAATTCTATGCACTTATGACTGGAACTATTAGCAAGCATCCGCAACTACTAATGTTCATTAAGGTAAAACCAAACCATAGCATTAAGGTATATTGGTCCCCCTTCAATCCCGTATGCATCAATTTCTATGCTAGGTTGAAGCTTCTGTCACTCTTGCCCTCCAATACATAGTCCTATCAACATACAACTAACCCTAGGGTGTGATCCATGCGCGCAATCATATGATGGGCACCAAAGGACAGCAACATAACCACAAGCAAATTAAATCAATCATAGCAATTCATCAACCACCGATAGGACAACAAAAATCTACTCAGACATCATAGGATGGCAACACATCATTGGATAATAATATGAAGCATAAAGCACCATGTTCAAGTAGAGGGTACAGTGGGTTGCGGGAGAGTGGGCCGCTGTAGACAGAGGGGGAAGGTGATGGAGATGTTGGTGAAGATGGCGGAGGTGTTGGTGTAGATCGCGGTGATGATGATGACCCCCGGTGGCACATTGGTGCCACCGGAAGCGAGGGGGAGAGAGCCCCCCTCCTTCTTCTTCTTCCTTGACCTCCTCCCTAGATGGGAGAAGGGTTTCCCCTCTGGTCCATGGCCTCCATGGCACGGGAGGGGCGAGAGCCCCTCCGAGATTGGATCTGTCTCTCTCTATTTCTGCGTTCTGTTCTGCTGCCCTTTCACCGTTTCGGATATATATGGAGATCCGTAACTCTGATTGGATCGAAACCTTCCCCGTGATTTTTTTCCGAAAATTAGCTTTCTTGCGGCCGAAGAAGGGCATCAACCGCCTTACGGGTGGCACACGAGGGTCAGGGGCGCGCCTAGGGGGCAGGCGCCCCCTGCCTCGTGGCCACCTCGGGCACCGTCTCGCGTGGATTTTTCTTCCGGAATTTTCCAAATATTCCAAAAATAAGTTCCATCCGTTTTTATCCCGTTTAGATTCCGTTTGATATGGATATTCTGTGAAACATAAAACATGCAACAGACAGGAACTGGCACTAGGCACTGGATCAATATGTTAGTCCCAAAAATAGTATAAAAAGTTGTCAAAAGTATATGAAAGTTGTAGAATATTGGCATGGAACAATCAAAAATTATAGATACGACGGAGACGTATCAAGGGCGAATAAAACGGTAAGGGTAAAGTGGGGGAGAGGAAAACGAGAGGCAAATGGCAAATAATGTAGTGTGAAGGATAAGAATTGTGATGGGCACTTGGTATGTCTTGACTTGGCATAGATCTCCCTGGCAACGGCGCGAGAAATCCTTCTTGCTACCTCTTGAGCAGTGCATTGGTTTTCCCTTGAAGAGGAAAAGGTGATGTAGTAAAGCAGCGTAAGTATTTCCCTCAGTTTTTGAGAACCAAGGTATCAATCCAGTAGGAGACCATGCGCAAGTCACCTCGTACCTACACAAACAAATAAGAACCTCGCAACCAACGCCATAAAGGGGTTGTCAATCCCTTCACGGCCACTTGCAAGAGTGAGATCTGATAGAGATGATGATAATAAGATAAATATTTTTGGTATTTTTATGATATAGATTGAAAGTAAAGATTGCAAAATAAAATAGATTGGAAACTTATATGATGGAGAATAGACTATAGACCCGGGGGCCATAGGTTTCACTAGTGGCTTCTCTCAAGATAGCATAAGTATTACGGTGGGTGAACAAATTACTGTCGAGCAATTGATAGAAAGCGAATAATTATGAGAATATCTAGGTATGATCATGTATAAAGGCATCACGTCTGTGACAAGTAGACCGACTCCTGCCTGCATCTACTACTATTACTCCACACATCAACCACTATCCAGCATGCATCTAGAGTATTAAGTTCGTAAGAACAGAGTAACGCCTTAAGCAAGATGACGTGATGTAGAGGGATAAACTCATGCAATATGATATAAACCCATCTTTTTATCCTCGATGGCAACAATACAATACGTGTCGTTTCTCTTTCTGTCACTGGAATCAAGCACCACAAGATTGAACCCAAAGCTAAGCACTTCTCCCATTGCAAGAAAGATCAATCTAGTAGGCCAAACCAAACTGATAATTTGAAGAGACTTGCAAAGATAACCAATCATACATAAAAGAATTCAAAGAAGATTCAAATATTGTTCATAGATAATCTTGATCATAAACCCACAATTCATCGGATCTCGACAAACACACCGCAAAAGAAGATTACATCGAATAGATCTCCAAGAGAATAGAGGAGAACTTTGTATTGAGATCCAAAGAGAGAGAAGAAGCCATCTAGCTACTAGCTATGGACCCGAAGGTCTGAAGTAAACTACTCACACATCATCAGAGGGGCCATGGAGTTGATGTAGAGGACGTCCGTGATCAATGCCCCCTTTGGTGGAGCTCCAGAAAAGGCCCCAAGATGGGATCTCTTGGGTACGGAAGGTTGCGGTGGTGGAATTAGGTTTTCGTGGTGCTCTTGGATGTTTGCGGGGTACGTAGATATATATAGGAGGAAGAAGTAGGTCGGTGGAGCCATGAGGGGCCCACGAGGGTGGAGGGCCCGCCCCCTGCCTCATGGCCACCTCGTTGGTTACTTGACGTCCACTCCAAGTCCTCTGGATCACGTTTGTTCCAAAAATCACGCCCCCGAAGGTTTCATTCCGTTTGGACTCCGTTTGATATTCCTTTTCTACGAAACACTAAAATAGGCAAAAAAACAGCAATTTGGGTTGGGCCTTCGGTTAATAGGTTAGTCCCAAAAATAATATAAAAGTGTAAAATAAAGCCCATTAACATCCAAAACAGATAATATAATAGCATGGAGCAATCAAAAATTATAGATACGTTGGAGACGTATCAAACACTAATCCCGAAGGTAAAGGGAGTGTGCGATGGTGATCTTATCAACCTTGGAATCACTTCCAACTCACATCATCACCTCGCCCTTAACTAGTCTCTAGTTATTTTGCAAGTCCCATTTCGAGTTACTACTCTTAGTAACTGAACCAGTATCAAATACTGAGGTGTTGTTATAAACACTAGTAAAGTACACATCAATAACATGTATATCAGATATATACTTTTGTTCACTTTGCCATCCTTCTTATCCGCCAAGTATCTAGGGCAGTTCCACTTCCAATGACCATTTTCTTTGTAGTAGAAGCACTCAGTTCCAGGCTTGGGTCTAGCTTTGAGCTTCTTCATGGGAGTGGAAACTTGCTTGCCTTTATTCTTTGAAGTTCTTCTTTCTTTCCCTTTGCCCTTTTCTTAAAACTAGTGGTCTTGTTAACCATCAACACTTGATGCTATTTCTTGATTTCTACCTTCACTGATTTCAGTATCATGGAGAGCTTGGGAATTACTTTTGTCATCCCTTGCATATTATAGTTCATCACTAAGTTCTAGTAACTTGGTGATAGTGACTAGAGAACTTTATCAATTACTATCTTATCTGGAAGATTAACTCCCACTTGATTCAAGCAATTGTAGTACCCAGACAATCTAAGCACATGCTCACTGGTTGTGCTATTCTCCTCCACCTTGTAGGCAAAGTACTGTCAGAGGTCTCATACCTCTCGACATGGGCATGAGTATGAAATACCAATTTCAACTCTTAGAACATCTTATATGTTCCGTGGCGTTCAAAACATTTTTGAAGTCCCGGTTCTAAGCCGTAAAGCATGGTGCACTAAACTATTAAGTAGTCATCATATCGAGCTTTGTCGAACGTTCATAACGTGTGCATCTGCTCCTGCAATAGGTCTGTCACCTAGCGGTGCATCAAGGACATAATTCTTCTGTGCAACAATAAGGATAATCCTCAGATCATAGACCCAGTCCGCATCATTGATACTATCATCTTTCAACTTATTTTTCTCTAGGAACATATCAAAAAATAAATGGGGAGCTTCATCGCAAGCTATTGATCTACAACATAGATATGCAAATACTATCAGGACTAAGTTCATGATAAATTAAATTTCAATTAATCATATTACTTAAGAAATCCCACTTAGATAGACATCCCTCTAGTCATCTAAATGATCACATGATCCAAATAAACTAAACCATGTCCGATCATCACGTGAGATGGAGTAGTTTTCAATGGTGAACATCACTATGTTGATCATATCTACTATATGATTCACGCTCGACCTTTCGGTCTCCAGTGTTCCGAGGCCATATCTGCATATGCTAGGTTCGTCAAGTTTAACCCAAGTATTCCGCGTGTGCAAAACTGGCTTGCACCCATTGTATGTGAACGTAGAGCTTATCACACCCGATCATCACGTGGTGTCTCAGCACGACGAACTGTCGCAGCGGTGCATACTCAGGGAGAACACTTATACCTTGAAATTTAGTGAGAGATCATCTTATAATGCTACCGCCGAACTAAGAAAAATAAGATACATAAAGGATAAACATTACATGCAATCAAAATATGTGACGTGATATGGCCATCATCATATTGTGCCTTTGATCTCCATCTCCAAAACACCGTCATGATCTCTATCGTCACTGGCATGACACCATGATCTCCATCATCTTGATATCTATCAACGTGTCATCACATGGTCGTCTCACCAACTATTGCTTTTGCAACTATTGCTATCGCATAGCAATAAAGTAAAGCAATTATATGGCGCTTGCATCTTATGCAATAAAGAGACAATCATAAGGCTCCTGCTAGTTGCCGATAACTTCGACAAAACATGATCATCTCATACAACAATTTATATCTCATCACGTCTTGGCCATATCACATCACAACATGCCCTGCAAAAACAAGTTAGACGTCATCTACTTTGTTGTTGCAAGTTTTACGTGGCTGCTACGGGCTGAGCAAGAACCGTTCTGACCTATGCATCAAAAACCAAAACGCGGTATAGTGATTGCTTTTTGATCTTCAGGAAGAACTATGTTCATTGAATCTGATTCAACTAAAGTTGGAGAAACAGACACCCACTAGCCACCTGTGTGCGAAGCACGTCGGTAGAACCAGTCTCGCGTAAGCATACGCGTAATGTCGGTCTGAGCCGCTTCATCCAACAATACCGCTGAATCAAGAATCAACTAGTGACGGCAAGCAATATGTACATACCCACGCCCACAACTCCTTTGTGTTCTACTCGTGCATATAACATCTACGCATAAACCTGGCTCGGATGCCACTGTTGAGGAACGCAGTAATTTCAAAAAAAATCCTACGCACACGCAAGATCATGGTGATGCATAGCAACGAGAGGGGAGAGTGTTGTCCACATACCCTCGTAGACCGTAAGCAGAAGCGTTATGACAACGCGGTTGATGTAGTCGTATGCCTTCATGATCGACCGATCCTAGTACTGAAAATACGGCACCTCCGCGATCTGCACACGTTCGGCTCGATGACGTCCCACGAACTCACGAAATAGTAGAGCTTCGTCAGCACGACAGCGTGAAGACGGTGATGATGATGCTACCGGAACAGGGCTTCGCCTAAGCACCGCTATGATATGACCGAGGTAGCTTATGGTGGAGGGGGGCACCACACACGGCTGGAAACAATCAACTTGTGTGTTCTAGGGTGCCCCCCGCCCCCGTATATAAAGGAGCAAGGGGGGAGGCCGGCCGGCCTTGGGGCGCGCCAAGGATAGGGGGAGTCCTCCTCCTAGTAGGAGTAGGACTCCTCTTTTCCTATTCCAACTAGGAAGGGGAAGGAGGAAGGAAGGAGGGGAGAGAGGGAGGAAAGAGGGGGCGCCCCCCTGTCCAATTTGGACTCCCAAGGAGGGGGCGTGGCCAGGCCTAGGCCCTCTCTTCTCTCCCCCACAAGGCCCATGTTGGCCCATTAGTTTCCCCGGGGGTTCCGATAACCCCTCCGGCACTCCGATAAATATCCGGTGACCCCCGGAACTCATCCGGTGTCCGAATATAGTCGTCCAATACATCAATCTTTATGTCTCGACCATTTCGAGACTCCCCGTCATGTCCGTGATCATATCTGGGACTCCGAACTGTCTTCAGTGCATCAAAACACATAAACTCGTAATACCGATCGTCACCGAACGTTAAGTGTGTGGACCCTACGGGTTCGAGAACTATGTAGACATGACTGAGACATGTCTCCGTTCAATAACCAATAGGCGGAACCTGGATGCTCATATTGGCTCCTATATATTCTACGAAGATCTTTATTGGTCAAACCGCATAACAACATATGTTGTTCCCTTTGTCATCGGTATGTTACTTGCCCGAGATTCGATCGTCGGTATCTCAATACCTAGTTCAATATCATTACAGGCAAGTCTCTTTACTCGTTCTGTAATACATCATCCCGCAACTAACTCATTAGTCACAATGCTTGCAAGGCTTAGAGTGATGTGCATTACCGAGAGGGCCGAGAGATACCTCTCCGATACACGGAGTGACAAATCCTAATCTCGATCTATGCCAACTCAACAAACACCATCGGAGACACCCGTAGAGCATCTTTATAATCAGCCAGTTACGTTGTGACGGTTGATAGCACACAAGGTGTTCCTTCGGTATTCGGGAGTTGCATAATCTCATAGTCAGAGGAACATGTATAAGTTATGAAGAAAGCAGTAGCAATAAAACTGAACGATCATTATGCTAAGCTAACGGATGGGTCTTTTCCATCACATCATTCTCTAATGATGTGATCCCGTTCATAAAATGACAACAAATGTCCTTGGCTAGGAAACTTAACCATCTTTGATTAACGAGCTAGTCAAGTAGAGGCATACTAGGGACACTATGTTTGTCTATGTATTCACACATGTACTAAGTTTCCGGTTAATACAATTCTAGCATGAATAATAAAATTTATCATGATATAAGGAAATATAAATAACAACTTTATTATTGCCTCTAGGGCATATTTCCTTCAAGAAAAACCAATCTAGTTGGCCAAACAAAACCAATAATTCAAAGAGAAATACAAAGATATAAAATTATGCATATAAGAATTCAGAGAAGATTCAAATAATATTCATAGATAAGCTGATCATAAATCCACAATTCATCGGATCTCGACAAAAACACCGCAAAAGAAGATTACATCGGATAGATCTCCAAGAACATCAAGGAGAACATGGTATTGAGAATCAAAGAGAGAGAAGAAACCATCTAGCTACTAGCTATGGACTTGTAGGTCTCTGGTAAACTACTCACGCTTCATCGGAAGGGAAATAGAGTTGATGTAGATGCCCTCCGTGATCGAATCCCCCTCCGGTAGGACCGGAAAAGGCCCCAAGATGGGATCTCATGGGAACAGAAGGTTGCGGCAGTGGATAAGTGTTTTTGTGGATGCTTGAGGGTTTTGAAATATATGTGAATATATAGGGCGAAGATCTAGGTCAGGGAGTCACCGAGGGGGCCACAAGCCAGGGGGCGCCCCCCACCCAGGGCGCGCCCTCCACCCTTGTCGCCGCCTCGTGGCTCTTCTGACTTGCACTCCAAGTCCCTTAGGTGTCTTTGGGTCCAAGAAAAATCATCGCGAAAGTTTTATTCCGTTTGGACTCCGTTTGATATTCCTTTTTCACGAAGCTAAAAAACAAGGAAAAAACAGAAACTAGCATTGGGCTCTAGGTTAATAGGTTAGTCCCAAAAATAATATAAAATTGCATATTAATGCATATAAAACATCCAAAACAGATAATATAATAGCATGGAACAATCAAAAATTATAGATACGTTGGAGACGTATCATCCGGCCATCCGTGGCCCCAAGGACATGACCGCCGCCGCCGGCATAGCTGCCCCCCTGCCTGTCACGAACCCCAGACTGCCATGGCAATCTACGCAGCCGAGCACCTAAACCACCAATGTCTCCGTCTTGCTCTGGAATGCCATTATGTCTGCTATCCGATGAACCGTCCAAGAACCACGGCTCACCACCATCGCGAAGATCCATCACTATGTCCAGGTGGATAAGCACCTTGTACTGGAGTAGGGCGGGTGGCCGCTAGCTCCTCACCGGGCTCTGGCACGACGAGCCAGCGTAGGGTGGGTATGCTCTGTGGGTCAGCCGTACATGTTGTAGTCTTGAACAAGGATAGGTCGACACGGGAGGAGGTCTCCGGCGCGACGACATCGAGCTTGCACGACGAGCCCAGTGTTGGGGAATGTAGTAATTTCAAAAATTTCCTACGCACACGCAAGATCATGGTGATGCATAGCAACGAGAGGGAAGAGTATCGTCCATGTACCCTCGTAGATCGTAAGCGGAAGCGTTATGAGAACGCGGTTGATGTAGTCGAACGTCTTCACGATCTGACCGATCCAAGTACCGAACGCACGGCACCTCCGAGTTCAGCACACGTTCAGCTCGATGACGTCCCACGAACTCCAATCTAGCAGAGCTTCATGGGAGAGTTCCGTCAGCATGATGGCGTGTTGACGGTGATGATGTTGCTACTGACGCAGGGCTTCGCCTAAGCACCGCTACGATATGATCGAGGTGGATTATGGTGGAGGGGGCACCTCACACGGCTAAGGGATCAATGATCAACTTGTGTGTCTAGAGGTGCCCTCTGCCCCCGTAAATAAAGGAGCAAGGGGGAGGCCGGACGGCCCTCTATGGCACACCAGGAGAATGATTCCTCCTCCTAGTAGGAGTAGGACTCCCATGTTTCCTACTCCTACTAGGAGGGGGAAAGGAAGGGGGAGAGGGACAAGGAAAGGGGGGCGCCCCCCCCCCCCCACCACTCCTCTCCTAGTCCAATTCAGACCATAGGGGGAGGAGCGCGTGGCCTGCCCTAGGCCAGCCCTCACTCTCCCCACTATGGCCCATAAGGCCCATTATTTCTCCCGGGGGGATTCTGGTAACCCTCTGGCACTCCGGTTTTCTCCGAAATCACCCAGAACACTTCCGGTGTCCGAATATAGTCGTCCAATATATCGATCTTTACGTCTCGACCATTTAGAGACTCCTCGTCATGTCCGTGATCATATCCGGGACTCCGAACTACCTTCAGTACATCAAAACACAAAAACTCATAATACCGATCGTCACCGAACTTTAAGCGTGCGGACCCTACGGGTTCGAGGACTATGTAGACATGACTGAGACACATCTCCGGTCAATAACCAATAGCGGAACCTGGATGTTCATATTGGCTCCCACACATTCTACGAAGATCTTTATCGGTCAAACCGCATAACAACATACGTTGTTCCCTTTGTCATCGGTATGTTACTTGCCCGAGATTCGATCGTCGGTATCTCAATACCTAGTTCAATCTCGTTACCGGCAAGTCTCTTTACTCGTTCTGTAATGCATCATCCTGCAACTAACTCATTAGTTACAATGCTTGCAAGGCTTATAGTGATGTGCATTACCAAGTGGGCCCAGGGATACCTCTCCGACAATCGGAGCGACAAATCCTAATCTTGATCTATGTCAACTCAACAAGTACCATCGGAGACACCTGTAGAGCACCTTTATAATCACCCAGTTATGTTGTGACGTTTGGTAGCACACAAAGTGTTCCTCCGGTAATCGGGAGTTACATAATCTCATAGTCATAGGAACATGTATAAATCATGAAGAAAGCAATAGCAGTAAACTAAAACGATCAAGTGCTAAGCTGGTGAAATGGGTCAAGTCAATCACATCATTCTCCTAATGATGTGATCCCGTTTATCAAATGACAACTCATGTCTATGGTTAGGAAACATAACCATTTTTTATCAACGAGCTAGTCAAGTAGAGGCATACTAGTGACATTCTGTTTGTCTATGTATTCACACATGTATCATGTTTCCGGTTAATACAATTCTAGCATGAATAATAAACATTTATCATGATATAAGGAAATAAATAATAACTTTATTATTGCCTCTAGGGCATATTTCCTTCAGTCTCCCACTTGCACTAGAGTCAATAATCTAGATTACATAGTAATGATTCTAACACCCATGGAGTCTTGGTGCCGATCATGTTTTGCTCGTGAGATAGGCTTAGTCAACGGGTCTGCAACATTCAGATCCGTATGTATCTTGCAAATCTCTATGTCTCCCACCTGGACTTGATCGCGGATGGAATTGAAGAGTCTCTTGATGTTCTTGGTTCTCTTGTGAAATATGGATTCCTTTGCCAAGGCAATTGCACCAGTATTGTCACAAAAGATTT
Source organism: Triticum dicoccoides (assembly GCF_002162155.2). Classification (NCBI taxonomy): domain Eukaryota; kingdom Viridiplantae; phylum Streptophyta; class Magnoliopsida; order Poales; family Poaceae; genus Triticum; species Triticum dicoccoides. The sequence goes on from NC_041392.1 coordinate 141,463,060, forward strand.
TCATTGGACCTGATGCACTAGGTATGACACCTAGATCGGATATGAACTCCTTCATCCAGACTCCTTCATTTGCTGCTTCCAAAGCAGCAATGTACTCCGCTTCACACGTAGATCCTGCCACGACGCTTTGTTTAGAACTGCTCCAACTGGCGGCTCCACCATTCAATATAAACACGTATCCAGTTTGCGATTTAGAATCATCCAGATCAGTGTCAAAGCTTGCATCAACGTAACCATTTACGATGAGCTCTTTGTCACCTCCATAAACAAGATACATATCCTTAGTCCTTTTCAGGTATTTCAGGATGTTCTTGACCGCTGTCCAGTGATCCACTCCTGGATTACTTTGGTACCTCCCTGCTAAACTAATAGCAAGGCACACATCAGGTCTGGTACACAACATTGCATACTTGATAGAGCCTATGGCTGAAGCATAGGGAACATATTTCATTTTCTCTCTATCTTCTGCAGTGGTTGGGCATTGAGTCTTAATCAACTTCACACCTTGTAACACAGGTAAGAATCCTTTCTTTGCCCGATCCATTTTGAACTTCTTCAAAACTTTGTCAAGGTATGTGCTTTGTGAAAGTCCAATTAAGCGTCTTGATCTATCTCTATAGATCTTGATGCCCAATATGTAAGCAGCTTCACCGAGGTCTTTCATTGAAAAACTATTATTCAAGTATCCTTTTATGCTATCCAGATATTCTATATCATTTCCAATCAACAATATGTCATCCACATATAATATTAGAAATGCTACAAAGCTCCCACGCACTTTCTTGTAAATACAGGCTTCTCCGAAAGTCTGTATAAAATCATATGCTTTGATCACACTATCAAAACGTTTATTTCAACTCCGAGAGGCTTGCACCAGTCCATAAATGGATCGCTGGAGCTTGCACACTTTGTTAGCACCCTTTGGATCGATAAAACCTTCAGGTTGCATCATATACAACTCTTCTTCCAGAAATCCATTCAAGAATGCAGTCTTTACATCCATTTGCCAAATTTCATAATCATAAAATGCGGCAATAGCTAACATGATTCGGGCGGACTTAAGCATCGCTACGGGTGAGAAGGTCTCATCATAGTCAACTCTTTGAACTTGTCAAAAACATTTCACAACAAGTCGAGCTTTGTAGACAGTAACATTACCATCTGCGTCTGTCTTCTTCTTGAAAATCCATTTATTCTTGATGGCTTGCCGATCATCGAGCAAGTCAACCAAAGTCCACACTTTGTTCTCATACATGGATCCCATCTCAGATTTCATGGCCTCAAGCCATTTTGCGGAATCTGGGCTCATCATCGCTTCCTCATAGTTTGTAGGTTCGTCATGGTCTAGTAACATGACCTCCAGAACAGGATTACCGTACCACTCTGGTGCGGATCTTACTCTGGTTGACCTACGAGGTTCGGTAGTAACTTGATCTGAAGTTTCATGATCATCATCATTAGCTTCCTCACTAATTGGTGTAGGTGTCACAGAAACCGGTTTTTGTGATGAACTACTTTCCAATAAGGGAGCAGGTACAGTTACCTCATCAAGTTCTACTTTCCTCCCACTCACTTCTTTCGAGAGAAACTCCTTCTCTAGAAAGGATCCATTCTTAGCAACAAAAGTCTTGCCTTCGGATCTGTGATAAAAGTTGTACCCAACTGTATCTTTTGGGTATCCTATGAAGACACATTTCTCTGATTTGGGTTCGAGCTTATCAGGTTGAAGCTTTTTCACATAAGCATCGCAGCCCCAAACTTTAAGAAACGACAACTTTGGTTTCTTGCCAAACCACAGTTCATAAGGAGTCGTCTCAACGGATTTAGATGGTGCCCTATTTAACGTGAATGCAGCCGTCTCTAAAGCATAACCCCAAAATGATAGCGGTAAATCAGTAAGAGACATCATAGATCGCACCATATCTAGTAAAGTACGATTACGACGTTCGGACACACCATTACACTGTGGTGTTCCGGGTGGCGTGAGTTGTGAAACTATTCCGCATTGTTTCAAATGAAGACCAAACTCGTAACTCAAATATTCTCCTCCACGGTCAGATCGTAGAAACTTCATTTTCTTGTTACGATGATTTTCCACTTCACTCTAAAATTCTTTGAACTTTTCAAATGTTTTAGACTTATGTTTCTTCAAGTAGATATACCCATATCTGCTCAAATCATCTGTGAAGGTGAGAAAATGACGATACCCGCCGCGAGCTTCAATATTTATCGGACCACATACATCAGTATGTATGGTTTCCAACAAATCTGTTGCTCGCTCCATAGTTCTGGAGAATGGTGTTTTAGCCAACTTGCCCATGAGGCACGGTTCGCAAGTACCAAGTGATTCATAATCAAGTGATTCCAAAAGTCCATCAGAATGGAGTTTCTTCATGCGCTTTATACCAATATGACCTAAACGGCAGTGCCACAAATAAGTTGCACTATCATTATCAACTCTGCATCTTTTAGCTTCAATACTATGAATATGTGTATCTCCACTATCGAGATTCAAAAAGAATAGACCACTCTTTAAGGGTGCATGACCATAAAAGATATTACTCATATAAATAGAACAACCATTATTCTCTAATTTAAATGAATAACCGTCTCACATCAAACAAGATCCAGATATAATGTTCATGCTAAATGTTGGCACCAAATAACAATTATTCAGGTATAATACTAATCCTGAAGGCAGATGTAGAGGTAGCGTGCCAACTGCGATCACATCGACTTTGGAACCATTTCCCACGCGCATCGTCACCTCGTCCTTTGCCAATCTTTGCTTAATCTGTAGTCCCTGTTTCGAGTTGCAAATATTAGCAACAGAACCAATATCAAATACTCAGGCACTACTGCGAGAATTAGTAAGGTACACATCAATAACATGTATATCACATATACCTTTGTTCACCTTGCCATCCTTCTTATTCGCCAAATACTTGGGGCAGTTCCGCTTCCAGTGACCAGTCTTTTTGCAGTAGAAGCACTCGGTATCAGGCTTAGGTCCAGACTTGAGTTTCTTCTCTTGAGCAGCAACTTGTTTGTCGTTCTTCTTGAAGTTCCCTTTCTTCTTCCCTTTACCCTTTTTCTTGAAACTGGTGGTCTTGTTAACCATCAACACTTGATGCTCCTTCTTGATTTCTACCTCCGCAGCCTTTAGCATTGCGAAGAGCTTGGGAATTGTTTTATTCATCCCTTGCATGTTATAGTTCATCACGAAGCTCTTGTAGCTTGGTGGCAGTGATTGAAGAACTCTGTCAATGACACTATCAACAGGAAGATTAACTCCTAGTTGAGTCAAGTGGTTATGGTACCCAGACATTCTGAGTATATGTTCACTGACAGAACTATTCTCCTCCATCTTGCAGCTGTAGAACTTATTGGAGACTTCATATCTCTCAATCCGAGCATTTTCTTGAAATATTAACTTCAACTCCTGGAACATCTCATATGCTCCATGACATTCAAAACGTCGTTGAAGTCCCGGTTCTAAGCCGTAAAGCATGGCACACTGAACTATCGAGTAGTCATCAGCTTTGCTCTGCCAGACGTTCATAACATCTGGTGTTGCTCCTGCAGCAGGTTTGGCACTTAGCGGTGCTTCCAGGACGTAATTCTTCTATGCAGCAATGAGGATAATCCTCAAGTTATGGACCCAGTCCGTGTAATTGCTACCATCATCTTTCAACTTTGCTTTCTCAAGGAACGCATTAAAATTCAACGGAACAACAGCACGGGCCATCTATCTACAATAACATAGACATGCAAAATACTATCAGGTACTAAGTTCATGATAAATTAAGGTTCAGTTAATCAAATTATTAAAGAGCTCCCACTTAGATAGACATCCCTCTAATCATCTAAGTGATCACGTGATCCATATCAACTAAACCATGTCCGATCATCACATGAGATGGAGTAGTTTTCAATGGTGAACATCAATATGTTGATCATATCTTCTATATGATTCACGCTCGACCTTTAGGTCTCCAGTGTTCCGAGGCCATATCTGCATATGCTAGGCTCGTCAAGTTTAACCCAAGTATTCTGCATGTGCAAAACTGGCTTGCACCCATTGTATGTCAACATAGAGCTTATCACACCCGATCATCACGTGGTGTCTCGGCACGACGAACTTTCGCAACGGTGCATACTCAGGGAGAACACGTGTACCTTGAAATTTAGTGAGAGGTCATCTTATAATGCTACTGTCATCTAAGCAAAATAAGATGCATAAAAGATAAACATCACATGCAATCAATATAAGTGATATGATATGGCCATCATCACCATGTGCTTGTGATCTCCATCTCCGAAGCACCATCATGATCACCATCGTCACTGGCGCGACACCTTGATCTCCATCGTAGCATCGTTGTCGTCTCTCCAATTATTGCTTCTACGACCATCGCTACCGCTTAGTGATAAAGTAAAGCAATTATAGGGCGATTGCATTGCATACAATAAAGCGACAACCATATGGCTCCTGCCAGTTGCCGATAACTCGGTTACAAAACATGATCATCTCATACAACAAAATATAGCATAATGTCTTAACCATATCACATCACAACATGCCCTGCAAAAACAAGTTAAACGTCCTGTACTTTGTTGTTGCGGGTTTTACGTGGCTGCTATGGGCTGAGTAAGAACCGTTCTTACCTACGCATCAAAACCACAACGATAGTTTGTCAAGTTAGTGTTGTTTAAACCTTCTCAAGGACCGGGCGTAGCCACACTCGGTTCAACTGAAGTTGGAGAAACTGACAGCCCCCAGCCACCTGTGTGCAAAGCACGTTGGTAGAACCAATCTTGCGTAAGCGTACGCGTAATGTCGGTCCGGGCTGCTTCATCCAACAATACCGCCGAACCAAAGTATGACATGCTGGTAAGCAGTATGACTTGTATCTCCCACAACTCACTTGTGTTCCACTCGTGCATATAACATCTACGCATAAACCAGGCTCGGATGCCACTGTTGGTGAACGTAGTAATTTCAAAAATTTCCTACGCACACGCAAGATCATGGTGATGCATAGCAACGAGAGGGAAGAGTATCGTCCATGTACCCTCGTAGACCGTAAGCGGAAGCGTTATGAGAACGCGATTGATGTAGTCGAACGTCTTCACGATCTGACCGATCCAAGTACCGAACACACGGCACCTCCGAGTTCAGCACACGTTCAGCTTGATGACGTCCCACGAACTCTGATCCAGCAGAGCTTCACGGGAGAGTTCCGTCAGCACGACGGCATGTTGATGGTGATGATGTTGCTACCGATGCAGGGCTTCGCCTAAGGACCGCTACGATATGATCGAGGTGGATTATGGTGGAGGGGGGCACCGCACACGGCTAAGGGATCAATGATCAACTTGTGTGTCTAGAGGTGCCCCCCTGCCCCGTATATAAAGGAGCAAGGGGGAAGACCGGTCGGCCCTCTAGGGCGTGCCAGGAGGAGGAGTCCTCCTCCTAGGAGGGGGAAAGGAAGGGGGAGAGGGAGAAGGAAAGGGGGGCGCCCCCCCCTCTCCTAGTCCAATTCGGACCAGAGGGGGAGGGGGCGCGGCCTGCCCTAGGCCAGCCCTCTCTCTCTCCACTAAGGCCCATAAGGCCCATTATTTCTCCCAGGGGGGTTCCGGTAACCCTCCGGCACTCCGGTTTTCTCTGAAATCAACCGAAACACTTCCGGTGTCTGAATATAGTCGTCCAATATATCGATCTTTACGTCTCAGCCATTTCGAGACTACTCGTCATGTCCGTGATCATATCCGGGACTCCGAACTACCTTCAGTACATCAAAACACAAAAACTCATAATACCGATCGTCACCGAATTTTAAGCGTGCGGACCCTACGGGTTCGAGGACTATGTAGACATGACCGTGACATGTCTCCGGTCAATAACCAATAGCGGAGCCTGGATGTTCATATTGGCTCCCACATATTCTACGAACGTCTTTATCGGTCAAACCGCATAACAGCATACCTTGTTCCCTTTGTCATCGGTATGTTACTTGCCCGAGATTCGATCGTCGGTATCTCAATACCTAGTTCAATCTCGTTACCGGCAAGTCTCTTTACTCGTTCTGTAATGCATCATCCTGCAACTAACTCATTAGTTACAATGCTTGCAAGGCTTATAGTGATGTGCATTATCGAGTGGGCCCAAAGATACCTCTCCGACAATCGGAGTGACAAATCCTAATCTTGATCTATGTCAACTCAACAAGTACCATCGGAGACACCTGTAGAGAACCTTTATAGTCACCCAGTTACATTGTGACGTTTGGTAGCACACAAAGTGTTCCTCCGGTAATCGGGAGTTACATAATCTCATAGTCATAGGAACATGTATAAGTCATGAAGAAAGCAATAGCAGTAAACTAAAACGATCAAGTGCTAAGCTGACGAAATGGGTCAAGTTAATCACATCATTATCCTAATGATGTGATCCCGTTTATCAAATGACAACTCATGTCTATGGTTAGAAAACATAACCATCTTTGATCAACGAGCTAGTCAAGTAGAGGCATACTAGTGACATTCTGTTTGTCTATGTATTCACACATGTATCATGTTTCCGGTTAATACAATTCTAGCATGAATAATAAACATTTATCATGATATAAGGAAATAAATAATAACTTTACTATTGCCTCTAGGGCATATTTCCTTCACCCAGTGGGTCTTCGATGATGGACCGATCCCATGCGTGGGGTGGGGGATCCCCTCGAGCTCCAGCCACACTTTGAACCCCGGCACTGAATGCACCGCCTGCAATTGCATGTTCCAAGGCCTGAAGATCAGCCGATTACCTTGGTACTCCACCGATGGGCAGGCCGACACCCTGTTCCTGAGCTCCGCCGAGGCAAAAACCACCAGGAAGTCCTCGGGGCGGTGGCGGTGAATCAAGATCAACTCCGGGGGGATCGCCAATTTTCCCTCAATATCTCATGCACACGCTCAGTCGAAAACACCCTCCTTGAACCACCAACATATGCCACCATAGCAAATTGCAGCCAGCGTTCCAGATCCGCCACAATCTGCGACCTTCTGGTGATGCAAAGCTCAGTCGGGTCTTCATCCACCGCGAGCGACACTTGGAGCCGCGGCGGCACTAGCGGCGGCCAAACAGGGTATGCCTCGCGCGATTGGGCCTGTCGGAGAGGGGGGTTGGGGCGGCGGAGTGAGCCTAGGCACTTGGGGCCCTGGGCATGCGCTTGGCGAGGCCCAACGCGCCACCTTGGCCACCACATCACACCGCAACTCGTCGACGAGGGAGGGGCTCCACAGGCGCTTGCAGTCCTTAGAGCCATGGCCGGGGAAGCCGCAACGGAAGCAGACGATGTCGTTCATACAGTCGATCTTGTAGTGGCCTTCTCAAGGAAGCGGAAGCACTTGTCTCTCATCTCCGGCAACACCTCGCGCCGAACCGCCTCATGGTCGGGCGCCTAGCCCTGCTCAGCATGGCCACCCAAGCCATGGCGCTTCCTCCACATCTCTTTCCTGGTGGGGGCGGCTGAACCTAGGTCTCCGCGTCTGGCATGTGGCCCGCCGTCTCCGGTGCGTGCTTCGGCCGCACGATGAGTGCAGCGCCAGGCCCCCGAACCTCTGAACTGTCGGACTCCGAGGAGATCTCCAGCCCCGAAACCACCGGGCGCTCCCCCAGCGTCCGGAACGTGGAGGTCACCGATCTCGGGCTCGCCGCCATGGTGCTCGGAGAGGGAGGGGTGCGTGTGGGAGGTGGGTGGTGGCCCCCGCGGTTGGAGTGAGCCGCGGCGTAGGCACAGAGCACGGTGGACACCGGCGCCGGAGTAGCGCACGGCGGTGGGCAGGTGCTCGGTTACCAATCTACTTAGCTTGAGTTAGTTAATGGACAACAAAATAATATATTTAATAAATTAATTATATTAAATTTTCAAAAGCATTCAACGTGCAATTAAAAATGATCATGCAGTATAAAGATGATCATGCTGATGACGGTTTTGTGCTACCTCGACGAGTCTTTCTTTGTAGGGGGGTGGGGGTGGGGGGTTATGCCGCTCAGTGGGTTGACCCAATTTTCACCTGGTTTGGGCAACTCTTTTCTGCTTGATTAATATATGGGGCAAATATTTTGCTTCCGGTTTTTAAAATATGCAGAGTAAAAAATGGAGTGAGTAGGTATTACTAGCAAAAGTCTCTTGAAAATTAAGGATGCAATATCATGCTTTCGCACATTGGTAGGATTGGTTACCACAATAACTTGGGGTAAATCTTGGCTACGGATAAGGAGATTCGAGTTAATGAAAATATTCCTTGAAGACATAATGCAAGTTCCTTACATACATACATGTACCACAACTCTACAAATCAAACAATTTAGTACTACTAATGGGGAATTTGTAGGTGTAATTATCACTGTATAGTTTTGAGGGCCGACAGAAATCAATAATAAACACCTCAATAGTCTGTTCTGTCCTTTCAGGGAGGCTTAAATGCATAATTGACTAGTCTGGTCGCTTGTTTGTCTCAAGAGTTTACATGATCTTAAGTTTAGAACAAAGACATGGTCAGCCAGTGCCTGTTCCAAACAGTACATTTCGGCAAAGCTGATATCCAGTCGTACATCATTATATGCTGTGGTCTAACTTGTTGAGCGAATCAACGGCTCGGAGCCTTAGAGCATCCGTAATGTACTACTGTACGTCCCTAAAGTGGTCCGTGGAGAATCTTTTGGTGTCCACTGTCCAGACTCGTTAGTACAATGTAGAAAGAGAGAGTGTAATACGGTTGTTTGTGCTTGACAGGCCCTTGTACCGTGACCTCCTCGTCCTCGATGCATGCATCTCCATTGGCGCTGTAGTTGTTAAAGACCGTACGTACAGGAATACATGAACCAAGCCCAAAGCTTCAGCCATCACGGACGACTAGCCCCGGTCGCCGATTGAGCGGTCTGCCTCGCCCGCCACTGCCTGCTGGTGGCTGTTTGGATGCCGCCGAAGCTAGCACTGCCCAAGCATTTGTGCGCTCCCCAAATCGTTGGCGTGAAAATGAACGGGAAATGTGAGCATGTCTGTGTTTGGACACGTCAAACAGTTTGCTCCAATTCAGGTACATGCTCGAGCACTTTGTCAATGTGAATATTTTGGGTGTGTTTGGATTTGTGACCAAAGTGAGACCTGTCAATATTTTAATCAGGGTCAAACAAAACATTGGCCTCTTGTCCGGAGTATGACCAACTTTTTGACATGCCAATGCTTCACCCCAACTCCAGTTCATTTTTCTAGCTATCTACTCCCTCCATATAATATAATATAATATAAGATGTTATTATATTCAATACGTCCATGAAGCAGAAAGACTGCCTCACTAAGGGCATCTTCAACAGTAACCCACAAAAATTTTCCTGCATCCGTCCGCGGACAGGGGAAACCAGTCCACAGACACGAATGCGGAAGGCGGTCATCCGACGCTAGTTGCATACATTTCAAACATTTTTTCAGCAAACTGAATGAAATTCATGCAAACACGACCGGATAATACAAACATGACAAATTTCATACAAACACGGCGGATTTCATTACATTTCAAACATTTAGAAAAAAACACCCGCCCCTAAAACCTATCCTACAATGGCGGCGCCCGGCGTCCAAGCCCGTGTCGACGTGTCGTTCTCCTTTCGCCGTCTCCATAAGCACCGGCGATAAGACCGATGAAGTGAAGATGCGGTCTTCGACGAGAAAGAGTAGAACACGGGAGACAGAGCGGCCCACATGGGACACGAGGCTCCGCCGCCTCCTGTGGCCTACTCATCATCGGAGAAGTCCGTGCCTTGTCCGTCACCGGTGGACGTAAGGTCCACAAGGAAAATGGTGGCACCGGCGTTGTTGTTGTCCCACCGGGCTGGCTGATGGTTCGTCGGCAGCACGTTGGAGGCACAACTGGCGATGTTCTCCTCCGCGATCGCCTGCAGCTGAGCCTCCACGACTGGCACTTCATAGAAAGCGGCGGCTTGAGCACGACGACATCGTAGATGGCGCGCTGCTCCGCGACGAGATTTGGGTTCGTCGCGGCCATGACCGCCACGGCCTCCTCGCTCGCGCGCTCACCGTAATCTGCCCCCCCCCCCTCCCAGCTGGTGCTACTCCATGAGGAACATGTTGTATCATTGTTCCTCATGCGCCTGCTGGAACGTCGACACAAAGGCATCAGCGCAGGCTGCACCTCCATCATGATGGCGTTGAAGTGCGCCTGCACCTGCTCCATGGTGAAGTCGGCGTGCACATGAGGCGCGGGAGCCGGGGCAAAGTCGTCAGAGCCCGTCTCCATCATGGTGTCATCCTCGTCGTCGAAGATCTCGGGCGAGATGGCCGGCAAGCCGGCCTCAATCCGCCTAGCACGGCGGCTATGTCAGACGGCGGCAAGGGCGGCCACCGCGTGCTTCATCTCCACCGACAGACTGTCCCGCAGTGATTTCCCGTTGGCGGTCATGGCGAATGCAGTGCAAGGGAGGAGGATGTGGAGGGGCTTGTATTTGTCGTGTAGAGTTAGTCAGGTGTGGCCGCCTTTATATAGCGGATACCGGTGAGGCGAGGCGTTCGGGTGCGTCAATGCGCGGCGCCAGAGTGGCTTTCTCGGCCGGCGATCCTGCTTAATGGCGGCATACGTATGGACAGCGACATTGAACGGGCGTGGTAGATATCCGTCTCATCCCGTCCAGTCACGCGTCTACAACATTGAATAGGTGCGGACACCGGAGACGCGTCGCGGGCGCCCGTGCCGCTTGAACCGCGGAGGCAGTGAGAGATCACGTTTGCCCTAAGCCGTCTTCAATGTAGAGGTGTGCGCTCTACAGCGGCATGAATGCAGACAACTGGTGCTAGATGGGAACACGCGGGCGAAGGAGGAGAGGTTTTGGTGGGTCAGGACGGTCATAAGCAGGCGTGGGATCGGTATGGACTTCCATAAATCTTTTCACATTTATCTCTGATTTGCGGGAGAAATCGCGTTCGGACCGTCTCAGAACCGATACAGGACCGTGTTGGATGACTTCCACGATCCTAATAGCGGGGCTCGAACGGTTACAAGAAGTTTGTGGGTCTGCTTTGAAAATGCCATAACTCTAATTCTAACCCTAACATTTAGAGGTTTCAGTACTATAAAAGAAGAAACTTTTTTGCGTCTACAGCGTACGGTGGTACTCATTAGATCAGTACGTGGTACTCACTTCATGGTGAGGATGCGCGGAAGTCTGGTCTATGGGTGCAATAACTAGACATAATGATCTCAGAATAGTTTTGAGGACAGACAAAAATCAATAATGAGCATTTCAATCACGTGTTTTGTCTAATTTTAATATGTATACATTCCTAATTCTTGCTAACCAAAGGGACTCTTAGATGTAATTGACTAGTCTGGTCGCTTGGTTGTCTCAAGGATCTTAAATTGAGAAGGACACGGTCAGCCAATGACTGTTCCAAATAGTACTCCCTCCAATTAAACTCATTAAGCATCGCGAGATTGGCGGCTAACCAGATATATCAGGTGACGCAAGCTAGTTGACCGTAATGAGAAAGCTCTATTAAGCATCGTGAGATTGGCGGCTAACTAGCTATTCCACGTGGCGCAAACTAGTTGACCGTGATGAGAAAACTTTTGAAATATATTTTTACATAGATGTGAGGATTTTTTTTATTTTTTAGATGCTGGTCAGAAACCAATATATTTTTAAAAATGAAGGGTTATGCAGTGCTCATCGGTAAGCTATCGTGATAATTTATTTTTCATTTCCCTTTTAGATGGAGGTGAGGATTTTTTTTCTGATATGTTTTTTTATAGAGGCAAGGACCATATGTTTTTTCTTAAATAAAAAACATGCGCACAACTTTCTTTTAAGCGGCGTTACAGGATGGCGCCCCAACAACTAGTCCATAATATATGTCGTGATTTTAGGGCATCTACAGTCGAACTAAACAAAATTGGTCCCTCGGATGTCCATGGACGCGCCCGTTCAACATCCGGGCGTGCCCATTTTAACTCTATTTTTTTCATCCACACAGCTCTGTCCTTTACTTTTTTCTTGTACGTCTAGTCACATTCATGTGATTCATGAAGAAGAAGAAAGAAAGAAAGAAATAATAAAAAAATAAAAAAGATGCTATGTGATGGACTCAATCCTATGTGGCAGACGCATGATCATTGACCGGACACGCCGGGACACTCCTCATACTTATCTTATATAATATGAGATGAATATAGGGGTGTTGGATAGTCCGGGCATTTAAGGAGGCTTTGTGGGGGGTCGGCTGGGTCAATTTTTTGCTTCTCTTTTTTGTCCGGTCAGTGGTCCTGCGTCCGCCCGATTAATTTGAAAAGTCCAATTGTAGATGCTCTTAGTTCCACGACACTTATCATGAATCAAAGGGAGTATATTTTTCAATGGACATGCTATCTGGCGAACGTCAGCCAGGAGAGAGCTCCCAGCGAATGCCCTTTCTACCTTTGCATAAATCTTGGCGTAAGGTTGTTGCCACTTATAGATTTTCTGGAGTCATTCGTCGTGACCTTCGACTGACGTTCGCCGATAACATGGCGTTTTCATTATTTAAAGGATGGCAATTTTAATATCAAGAGGATAGCAGTTTTATCATTGAGAGGACGACAACTTCATTTTTAATGATATGACAATTTTGTTATTAAGAGGATGGCATTTTAATTATTTTTGGCATGGAATTTTTTCAATTAGACCTGTTAGTTTTAGTGTATGTACCATGGTAGTGTTACTTACGTAGCATGACATTTTTGTTATTGTGGGCATGTCATTTTTGTTATCAAGAAGATGGTATTTTTATTGATAAGAAGTTGGGAATTTTGTTATTAAAAGCATGGCATTTTAATAATTAAGAGGATGTGTTTTTACCAATAAGAGCATGACAGTTCATTATTAAGAATATGACATTTTAATAATTAAGATGATGGAAATTTTATTTTCAATGGCACGAAAATTTATATATTCTTTTTACTTTTTATGAATTTTTGCACAACATCCCAAATAAAGTTATATTTTAGAGCATGTCATTTTGTTTTTTGATCCATGGAAAAAATGTTCTCTATTTTTGCATCATGGAAATTTTCATATTTTTCACGTATGGCATTTTTATAATTTATGTTTCATTCATTCATATATATATATATATATATATATATATATATATATATATATATATATATTAATTATTAATACAATCAGAGTGCAAAGGGCATTTTTTTTACTTTTTATAAATTTTTGCACGACATCCCAAATAAAGTTGAATTTTAGAGCATGTCATTTTGTTTTTTGATCCATGGCATACATGTTCTCTATTTCTGCAGCATGGAAATTTTCATATTTTGAACATAATTGCATTTCTACAAAAAAGAATCTATGTTCCATTTACTGCAAGTCTTCTTCTTCCTCCCATTGTACTCTTCTCATCGAAGAAAATTGCATTGAACCAACAGTAAATAAAGGGAACACCTGCAAACACCTTCGTCATACCAGGCTTTAAAGACCACAATAACCACTCGTCCCTTGAGACAAGATCTAAAAGTCGATGAAGAAGCATCGGTCCACAAGATTGGAGAAACTGATCCATGCAACAAAATAACATAGAAAAAGATGTCAGCCATCGTTGGTTAGCCATTTCCTAAACAACTGCCCAGATCTAAAGAGATCTAACCAATCTAGGGACACAAACTCTTATAGGCCCTTCACCGGCACCGTACGAAATATCTAATAAAGTAAAAAAAAGAGACGGGTGGTTGCTTGGACGTCGTCGAGGTAGAAAGAAACCTTATTCCAGTATGTCATCAGCACCGCCACCTCGTTTATGTTGCTCGGAAAACAAAACCAAAAAAGAAGAAAAAACTGACGAATAAGTCCTCACTTGTCACTCCTCTTGCTGCTAACGAGACCGTTGGACGGGGAAGAGAAGTGAGCCAATCCGCTCAACTTTGGTATGTTCTTGTTACCCTTGTCCGATCAACTTTGCATATGCCATGTTCAATATTTTGCATATATCGCTAGTTCATTTCAGACATGATGAATGCTTGGAAACCATGATCATTGAGGAGTTGACCATGTCGGACATAATCAATGGTAATCAAGATCCGACCCAAATGGACCACCGTTGGATGGGCATTTTTTCGGTAAGGGAGAACAAGAAAGAGGAGAGGTACAAGCTCATGTTGGATGCACAAGAAAAGAGGATGGATTGGGACCGGAAGATGGCAGAAAAAAAGCTAAAAATTGAGAGGAAGAAGATCCGAGTTGGGGAAGTAAGAGGCGGCGATGAAATGAGCGCTCGAGCAGGCCAAAATATTTGGAGAGATTGAGCCTGAGACGAAGACGTTGCAAATCACACAAGACGCGGAGGATGCAAATATAATGTTGGCGGACAAGCCTCTTGCAAAGAAGTAGTTTGCGGAGAAGAAGAATGAGATTAACGACCGTAGAAAATATGAGGCGGCAAGGACAGCTACAAACAACAGCAGAGCATGCAGAGCAAAACACAAGGATGGCCTCGGAGCAGGCGACATGGATGGCGCCCGACAAGTAATCCGGTCATGCGATGAGTGATCAGTCACGCTCGGACATTGATTTTATTTTGGCATGTCCGGATTATTGAACTATGATATGTCTTGATTTGTTGTATTTGTATTTGTTTCAAACTGTCGAATTGAAACCATTTGTATCATATAATCGACGTGCATGAATTGCATGAATTTAAAAATCTGCAATTAAGATGTGTGGATTTACGGCAATCTAAATAAAATGTCGTCCGGCGTTGTCCGTGGACACGCTCGGTCGCACACACGGGTATAGGGGACCGGATTTATGAAGTCGGATTGTAGATAGATGCTCTAACTTGTGGAGCGAATCAACGGCTCAGAGCATCAGAGCATCCATAGTGTACATCCCTAAACCTAAAGAGGTTCTTGGAGGAGAATCTTTTGGTGTCAAGACTCATTAGTACAAATTGCAAAGAGACGGTCTAACACGTCTGTGCTTGACAGGCCCGTGCGCCGTGACCTCCTCGCCCTCGATGCATGCATCTCTCCAATCCCACTGTAGCTCGTTAAAGACCATACGTACGTACAGAAATACATGAACCCGGACCAAAGTTTCAGCCATCACGGTTCGTGAGCGAGCGACCACGAGTACGACCACGAGCTGGCCCCTCCCTCAGCTGGTCCTCACGATCAGCCGCAGCCCGAGCAACAAGTTGGAGTCGCGAAGGAGCCACCCCAACACCGGGCCACACCGCGCCCCGCCGACCCGCACGACCCGCCCGGCCGAGGACAAAGCCCCGGGACGATACGATACGGTGGCCCGGGCCGGACCAGCCAATCAGGCCAGGCGGCCGCCGTTGGACCAGCTCCTCGCCTGTGCCGTCAAGCCACGCCCCACACGTGACCCATGCTAGCGGCCGTCGCCGGTCGGCAGTGCCCGCGCGCGTCCCCGTCGTCCGCCGTCGCGCTCGCAAGTAGACGTCGCCGCTGGCCAAAGCCGACACAGGCGGCCGGCCGCAGCTGTTGCCAATAGACCCCTCACCCTCCCCCCATCCCCTGACCCTCGCTCTGGTCGACGCACTGCGCCACGCCAGCGGACGTGAAGCCGTGCCCGGCCATCCTCCTCCTCCTCCTGTCACGCACTGTACCGCACCGCACGTCACCGTGCAGCAGCAGTGAGCGAGAAACAGAAACAAGGCGGGCGGAGGGAACACGCGGGGCCGGGGGAAATGAAGCGTGCGTGCAAGCGTTGATGGCGGCCCGCGGCTCGATGCCTGATGATTGATTCCCTGAGCGTCGCACAGGCTGGCCTGGCCTTTAATCAATGGCGACAGGCGCCCCGTCTGCGTCCCTCGGGCGAGCAGGGGCGTCGTCGTTGATGTCAGCTGCGAGCGCAGGGGAGGGGAGGGGAGCGCGCCTGCCGCCGGTGATGTGACGACACGTCGTCCTCCTCCGGCCGCGCCCGTGCATGCATGCATGCATGCGCGCCAGCTGGGCCGCGCCTGCGATGATGTTATTTTTTTGGTTAAGTGCTCTCTGCTCGCTTTGTCGACAATCTTTGTCAGTGTGGCTGGCTAAGCCAGCCAGTTGGGTGGGTCACTCATGGAGCATGATGTATAGGTAGGAGTACTGGCTAGCACTTGTGGGGGGCTCGGCCTACTGCCATTTTTCCGAATGCTAGCGGCCCACCTATTGACAATCATTAGCTGTACTGTGGCGGAGACTTGGAGTACTACTGTAGCAAGCAGATTGAATTTGAATATATCTACTGTGTAGTTCAGCGGCCGAAAGGCCAGCAGGATATTCTAAAGAAAAGCTAGAACAAGCATAAGGATGAAGCTCCTGGTTATCAGAAGTGTGACCCCGTTGGTGTGGCCATTGGCCAAGAAACTTGTACAGGATAAACAAAGCTCCAGGTTATCAGTAATAGTATCATATCGGTTCAACCATCCACCGGTCTGAATGGCAAGTGCTCCGACTAGGCAAGGGTACCACCACGTGAGGACCCCGACTCATAAGTCGTGATCACCGAATGCACGTATACAGTGATCCCAGAGATCAATGCTCACTGAACACATAAAAACTGAATAACAAGAGGCTTACATCTATACATACCGTATTACACAAGTAGGACCATTATGGTCAAGTCTTGAGTATAACATCGCAGCGGAAATTTTCGTCGATAACTTGGACCCATACCATCTGCCTTAATCCTACAGGCATTCTGACTGGAAAGCGTCCTAGCTCGCATGTTCGTCACCGAGGTACTCTTCTTCATATCATGTTCTTTCATGCCTGGCCAATAAAATAACCAGTGGCAAGCCAATGAGTATTTTGAATGTACTCGCAAGCAACCCATGTTTTGGTTCAAGATACAACAATGCATGATATAGTTAATTTTTTTTGCAGAAAGCTAGTTTTTGAGTGCAATGACATGTTCAACAACTCGTAAGACATGCATCAGGAGAATTCAAGTAACCAAGAGGACAGGTTACAGATATCAACACAAAGGGAGTGGGCTCCAACCCAACTCATCCATGTCAAGTCCTTTGACTTGACCCAAGTAGTTCTTTCCACACACACACTGGTTTGTAAACAAGTGAACGTAGCCCAAAGCGGTTACCCAACTGTCCTTGACCGTGGACACGGCTATTCGAATAGTTTTACACTCTGCAGAGGTTGCACACTTTACCCACAAGATCCGGGGAACTTCCGTGTCATCCACGACCTGCGGTACCTCAAGTACCCGGGGTAAGCACCCGATCACTATCTTTCCCTAAACGACACTAACACAGAGTCCACCCGATTGGCAGTAACCCCCATGCCCAACATTTCACATCTTAAAATTGTGGAGCCTCGCTCCCATTTTCATCACATACCACAAGCACGGGGTACCAACGATGTGTCCGATGCCCTGTGAAGACAGTCATGGCCGCCCTACCTGGCACGACCCCATCCCGAGAAAAAGCACCAACTCTCCCCCGTCACTAGTAATGCGGGCTCCAAGTTAGTATCGGCCTAGGTAATCAATAATGCCCTTTCCCATACAAGGGTAGAGTGGTTGCGCATGTAAGGTTGGAATAACGGTCGCAACTTAAACCAATCCGTTTTGAAAACAACACACACACTTGCCTCGGTACACCACTTCATCATCAAGTGGCTACCCAACTCATCATCTCCCTCGGGCATAAGTGGCACCCGACGGGGTTTTCGAAAAGCCCTTTGAAAATACTTTGTCTCCATCACCATGCATATTCCCATCCCTTTTGCATAGCACTACTTAGCATCCTATCTACTCCCACCGGCATAACCCTCATAAGGAGGTAGGGTCATGCACAATGCAAGTATCAACGAGTAAGTAACAGAGGCAACCCATCAAAGTGGTTACCATCTCATCATGATTCCGATGCAACACTAATAAAGTGCTATATGACATGCATAAAAAGGTTTCATAAATATGGTCAAAGGGCTGCTTGCCTGTTTTAACAAAGTCTTCGAGGTCTTCAAATATCTCTGGTCCAATTCCAAGCATTTCGTCTACTTCGTCAACTATCGTCGAAAGCAACCATAATAAGCAACACAACAAGGCAGGAAATGAAAGTGCTCTACAAATATTGATTTGACTTTTCTGGGACATCTCTGGTTATATGAAAATTAACTAGAGTGGTTTCATTGGAATTGGGTCAGTGGATATTCCTAAACATTTGGATACGATGGAATCAAGGGGTTTATGGATTTGCAAGAGGTGTACAGAAATATTATTTTGAAAAATGAGCAAGGATACCCATTTAACAAGGCATGATTTTAGAAGCATCTAGGAGTTGGTTTCACTGGATTTGGAGTTCAAATGATTTCTCTATGAATTTGCAAAGTTGACAAATATAAAGAAATGGCTCATTATTTCATGTGGGACAGAAAGTATTAATAAAAGTGTTCATAAGCTAAGTTATGAACTTAGAAGCATCTAGGAATTTGAATCATGGCATTTGGATCAAATTTTGAACTCTCTGTGATTTTCTAAAGTTTATGACAAAAATGGAAAAATGGTATTTGATAATTATTTGTGAAAGAAATATTTCTGTAAAAGTGTGCAAATAGCACCATGAGATAGGGCATGAATTTAGAAACTACTAGAAATTTGAATCATCAAATTTGGAGCTCTGTTGAACTATTTATGGATTTTACAAGTCTACAGAAAATAAAAAGGAAATATTTAGGCTTATACCTAAAACACGCATCGGGTGAGGGATAGTCACTGGGCCGGCCCGGTGGCTCAGCTGCACGCGGGAAGGGCCACGCCGAAGGCGCCCTCACGCTTTACGCTTTCGCTGCCGGGAAACGGCCCGCAAAGAAACCGCGTCCACTTAACTCATGGGCCCGCCCCACTGTGACGCTGACGCGCAGGGCCCACATGTCGGGTTTGTCCCCCACCTCCCGCTCTCGAACAGTGGCGAGGCAGGGAGGCAGGGCCGAACGCTTGCGGGCGTGGGCTCCGGCGGCACAGGCCACCTCCGGCGATGCCCGGCACACCGGCGGGTTCAGGAGAGCGTGACGCACCCGCCAAGGTGCGCCACGACTGCTGGGGCGGTCGGATGCGGGCGGTGCATCACCCGCGGCAGATGGAGGCGGCGGCGAGATTGGGGCATGGCACTGCAGCCGCGGAGAGGAAGAAGTGGAGCGAGGGAGATATGAATGATGGCGGCGGCGATGTTATGAGACGACGAGGTGGAGAGTAGGGGCTCGGGTTGTGCGAATTTAAGCTGAGGCCCACGGCAAGGCTCCGGCCATGGTGGTGGATCGAGGGCTCAGGGAGAGGTTTGGTTTCGTTCCTTGGGTCGCTGGGAGAGAGAGAGAGAGGGCGAAGGGGATCCAGAGGGAGGCCTGGGGAGGCTCTATATGGCGAGGCCACGGCTCACCATGGACGTGGCCTACGGGCACCCGTGCAAATGGCCGTGGTGGCCACGGGAGGAGGCTCGGGGCTGTCTGCGGCGCTCTTGAGCATTGAGTAGGGCGCCAGGAAGAGAGAGGAGGAGCAGGGTGAGCTCGAGGGGGTCCCTGGCGTGGGCGCATGCATTGGCCGAGCTGGGCGGCGTCTGGCGCGCGCCTCAGGTGATGAGAGAGAGGGGGGAAGGAAGGGGACAGCACGGTCGAGTGTTGCGGACGTCGAGGCACCTCGACTGGCACGAGGGGGAGACTCGAGGTGGTCGGGTGGCTTGGGCAGAGAGCAGCTACAGTGCGTGGGAGCACTGTAGCACGCTCTGGAGCACGTCTTTGGCATGCCATGGCATAAAAAAGGGGAAGTGGGCGCGGCCACTTGTGTCCAGTAGTGCTAGGGAGTAGTAAAGAAATGTGGAGAGGCATTGGATGCCCTGGAGAGCCAGTAGGAGAGGAGAGAGGTTGAGGGAGAGAGAGAAAATGGCTGTCCAGAGAGGTAAATGGGGGTGTTTCACCCCTCAATCATTGAGCAATGGCCAGGGGAGAGTTACTGGAGGTAGGAGAAGACTAGGAGGGGCTGTGCTAAAAAGATAGGGTCATGGAGATTAGTGGAAGTGGTCAAAAAGGTGGTTTTGGAAATTTTGCAGAAGGTGTTTGTTGTAGGTTTGGGCAAGTAAATTAACTCCACTTGACATGAGAATTAACAGGATCAAGTGTCACACATAATTAAGGTTGACCACCAAGTTTGAGTCCATTTTAAGAAAGTTGCCAATGCAACTTTTGTAAACCCTAGAAATCAGCAGAAATGGCTTTACCAAGATTTAGTCATGCAAATCTATTATCCTTGATGCACCACTTGGTGTAGTGTCATCATTTGAGGATTTGAACATGTCCACAAAAATTCAGATCAAAAGGACACACTTGGCAATGTAGAGTTGTTCAAATTTGGTTCTGGACAAAAAGGGTTTTGGGGTACTTTGATCAAGATAACATTCTCTCCAACTTGTGCCATTTTGTCTAGGGCAGATTATTACACCATTTGAGCATGTGCACCTAGTTTGAGAGCATTTGGACATGTTTGACAGTGCAAAAATGTTCAAACTTGAAAAAGGACAGAAGTGGTTTTGAGAGGGTTTCATGGGGTTATACTATTCTCCATGACATGGTACTTGGCAAGGTCATCAAAAATGTCATATTTGACACGTTAGAATTTTCTTGGATTTTTATGAAAATATTTCCTGTAGAAATATTTCAAATCCTTGAAATGAGCAGAAATGGTTTTGGGAAGTTTTGTCCAATATTTTAAACATGACTATGTGTTTAAACTCTTATATATGGACAATATATATCCAGTGAGCTTCCCTAAATTTTCTCAAATATTTTTGAAACATTAAAATAATTTTAACCTATTAAAGACCATTTCTGTCCTTAAGAAAAAGCCTTTAAATCAAATAGGAAAATAACTTTTAAAATTATATTTTTGTGGTTTCTGGGTATCCTATATCTAATAGGAGTCAAACATATTTTTGGAAATATTTTTACTGCCCTGAATTAAGTACTTGCAGTACAAATCTTAATTCAGGGTTTTTTGGAAAACTAATTTTTGAAAATACTTTTTGGCCAAAATATTTTTGCAAGAAATTGTTTTTATGTCCTACACACATGGCATGATCATTGGGCAAGGTTTTGGATCAAGGAGAAGGAGTATAAGAGTTGGAGGATTTATTTGATTTTTAGAGCACTTGCAAACAGCAGACAAAAAACAATCAAGGCAAGGTCCAAAACACTCAAAAGTTTTTGTCAAACCATATTTTATCATGATTGTTAGCTTTAGTGTAGTGGCATGAAAATCAGGGTGTGACAGACCTACCCCCCTTACAAGAACCTCGTCCCCGAGATTCCCAAACTAGGCGCGGAAAGGGATACAAAAACTTGGATCTGGGGTAGTCTTCAAGTCCTCATGTTGCTTCTGCTTCCGTGTAGTGCTCCATTGATCTTGAAGTACTTGATGGTGTGGCTTCGTGTATGACACTCCTCTTGATCCAGGTTGCTAATGGGTAGCTCGCGGTAGGTTAGATTGGGCTGGAGGTCGATGGCTCGGTGATCGATGTCCTTGTAGAGGTCGGGCTAGTTAGGAAGTTGGAAACGTTTCCGGAGTGGTGTCGTGTGGGAAAACGTTGTGCATAGTGTGTGACTCAGGTGATAACTCTAGCTGGTAGCCGTCTATTCTTCGTCTTGCGGTGATCTTGGAGAGGGCCGATAAATCTTGGTGTGAGCTTTCCTTTGACATGGAAATGCTTGGTTCCTCCGAGAGAAGTGGTTTGCAGATATGCCTGGTCTTTGATGCGGAGGTATACTTCTTGAAGATGGTGGTTGGTGTAGTTATTCCTCCTAGACATGACGATCTTCAGATGTTCCTTGACCAGCTCAATGATTCTTCTTCCGTCTTCGGGTAGACAAGTATGTCATCAAAGAAAGATGACAACTAACTTGTCCAAGCACTCCATGAAGTCTATGTGGTACGTAAATTGGGCTGAGGCATTGGTGATGGTCAAGATTGAGCATTGGCCAAGGTCTTATTGATCTAGATCCAAAGCCCAAGGTCAGGGTCCGACCATGTTGTGGCTTAGTGAACATTTTATTATCTTATCCTTAAGCACAGTTTCTGAGATGCCAATAGTCTATCTAGTCCTTCAAACAAATAACCTTATACCATCGAAAGCATCATCTCGTATAGGCCAAATCCAATCATCACTCATGAGTTATCAAAGTCTCAGATAATTCCTCAGGGTCACTGATACAAACTCATGAAGTCACTTGTCCTCTATTCCCATATCCTCAAATTGGTCTTCCTTATGGCATCGTCAGTTCTTGTGCTATATTAGGGTGACAATGTGCTTGCTCACTACGTCCACTAGTTCCATAATGAGCCCAGTGATAAGCAAGGTTACGGAGGCTTAACTGGTTCTCTTGCAATTCAGTGGGTCAAGCACATGGTTAAAGATTCGATATGGGGTATCTTGTGAAGTCTCGAAGGGTCTAGGAATGGGTTTCTAGTATGGAGGGTTAAACATAATTCTACGGGGTTGCACTTGGTCGTGGAGATTGTAGCAGAAGTCTTCACTGCTAGTTGGTTGCCGAGGTAGAATCCTTGGTGTAGCTTGTCTTGCTGGTCTTCAGTTGAGGAGAGAGATGAGAGGGAAAAGTAGCATAGAGGAGGGGAATGCCTAAAGGGGGTTCTATAGTGCAAGTGCAAACAAACAAGGGCTGAAAGGGCCAAACACAAACAATAAAATAAGGCAGGTGATATAGCCGCATACTAGTTGCCTAGGGCAAAAGGGTGGCTGATATCAAAACATAATCAAATAAAAACAAGCAACACACAATCATGGTTCTATTCGAACCATCATACGGACTTGACTGCGCATAGGGGGGTATACGACTCATCCTACCCTAGGGGTTCTCGGACTCAGTAGTCGTGCCTTGTGCCTCGTGCAGTCTTCTGAGTTTTCCTCAGGTGTCTCTTGTAGTTGTTCGATGAAATGATCTGGGTTGAGCCTGAAGAGTCTTCAACAACTTCTCGCCTGTTGAAGTGATGGGGTAAAGGTGGCTCCTTGCAGCAGGCATTGACTCGGTCTTCTGTTATCTTCTTAATCATGACGATCCCTTTTTGTGTTCTAAGGCGTCGATGGTACCAAGTAGGTAATCCTTATGCAAGGCATAGTAGAGGTCCAACATGTCGGTTACGTTGATGAAAACATCGACACCAAGAGCGGGGGATGAAGAGAACCGTTTTCCTACTCACTATAGTGAGGCGGGCCAAATGGCGAGGTTCTCATCCACCGTTGGTTGCCGATACAACAACGGTAAGGACATGATTGCTCTATTAGCGATGTCTATCATGGTCTTGCATATCTTACACCCTGATCATCATAGGACAAGGTTGCATCATCCTGGGGCAAATTCAAAGGTGTCACCATCCTCTGGGTCTTCATGTCCTCATTCTTCAAAGGCGTATTTTCTGTTGGCATCGTCTTGTTGTGGTGTCGCGAATCTTGGGTTCAGAAGAGGTGGGTGAGTATTTGGCAAGGTGTACTCCTTCTAGGCTATCCACGAGAATTACAAGGAATCCCGTGGTCAGGGGCTTGAGGGTGCTAGCGACCGTTTGCAATAGTTTTGAAGGGAAGAGATCGATGGGGAAAGTATACCTTAGTTTTTGAAAAACTGAGAAGGGAAGAGAAGTATAGATAGTTTTGAAAACTAGTAATAGTTTTAGAAATAATTTTACCCTACCTAACGACCATGCTAACTAAGGCTTTCTACAGTCAGGATGGCTCTGATACCAGCTCTGTGGGGATCCCGACTCATAAGTCGTGATCACCGAATGCATGTGTACAGTGATCCCAGAGATCAATGCTCACTGAACACACAGAAGCTGAATAACAAGAGTCTTACATCCATACATACCGTATTACACAAGTAGGACCATTATGGTCAAGTCTTGAGTATAACATCGCAGTGGAAATCTTCATCGATAACTTGGACCCATGCCATCTACCTTGACCCTACAGGCATTCTGACTGGGAAGCGTCCTAACTCGCATGTTCATCACCGAGGTACTCTTCTTCATACCATGTTCTTTCATGTCTGGCCAATAAAATAACCAGTGGGAAGCCAATGAGTACTTTGAATATACTCGCAAGCAACCCATGTTTTGGTTCAAGATACAACAATGCATGATATAGGTAAATTTTTTTGCGGAAAGCTAGTTTTTGAGTGCAATGACATGTTCAACAACTCGTAAGACATGCATCAGGAGAATTCAAGTAATCAAGAGGACATGTTACAGATATCAACACAAAGGGAGTGGGCTCCAACCCAACTCATCCATGTCAAGTCCTTTGACTTGACCCAAGTAGTTCTTCCCACACACACGGGTTTGTAAACAAGTGGACGTAGCCCAAGAGCGGTTACCCAACTGTCCTTGACAGTGGACACAGCTATTTGAATAGTTTTACACTCTACAGAGGTTGCACACTTTACCCACAAGATCCGGGGAACTTCCGTGTCATCCACGACCCGCGGTACCTCAAGTACCCGGGATAAGCAACCGATCACTATCTTTCCCTAGACGACACTAACACAGAGTCCACTCGATTGGCAGTAACCCCCATGCCCAACATTTCACATCTTAAAATTGTGGAGCCTGGCTCCCATTTTCATCACATACCACAAGCACGGGGTACCAACGGTGTGTCCGGTGCCCTGTGAAGACAGTCATGGCCGCCCTACCTGGCACGACCCCGTCCCGAGAAAGAGCACCAACTCTCCCCCGTCACTAGTAATGCGGGCTCCAAGCTAGTATCGGCCTAGGTAATCAATAATGCCCTTTCCCATACAAGGGTAGAGTGGTTGCGCATGTAAGCTTGGAATAATGGTCGCAACTTAAACCAATCCGTTTTGAAAACAACACACACACTTGCCTCAGTACACCACTTCGTCATCAAGTGGCTACCCAACTCATCATCTCCCTCGGGCATAAGTGGCACCCGACGGGGTTTTCGAAAAGCCCTTTGAAAATACTTTGTCTCCATCACCATGCATATTTCCATCCCTTTTGCGTAGCACTACTTAGCATCCTATCTACTCCCACCGGCATAACCCTCATAAGGAGGTAGGGTCATGCACAATGCAAGTATCAATGAGTAAGTAACAGAGGCAACCCATCAAAGTGGTTTCCATCTCATCATGATTCCGATGCAACACTAATAAAGTGCTATATGACATGCATAAAAAGGGTTTCATAAATATGGTCAAAGGGCTGCTTGCCTATTTTAACAAAGTCTTCGAGGTCATCAAATATCTCTGGTCCAACTCCAAGCATTTTGTCTACTTCGTCAACTATCGTCGAAAGCAACCGTAATAAGCAACACAACAAGGCAGGAAATGAAAGTGCTCTAAAAATATTGATTTGACTTCTCTAGGACATCTCTGGTTATATGAAAATTAACTAGAGTGGTTTCATTGGAATTGGGTCAGTGGATATTTCTAAACATTTGGATATGATGGAATCAAGGGGTTTATGGATTTGCAAGAGGTGTATACAAATATTATTTTGAAAAATGAGCAAGGATACCCATTTAACAAGGCATGATTTTAGAAGCATCTAGGAGTTGGTTTCACTGGATTTGGAGTTCAAATGATTTCTCTATGAATTTCCAAAGTTGACAAATATGAAGAAATGGCTCATTATTTCATGTGGGACAGAAAGTATTAATAAAAGTGTTCATAAGCTAAGTTATGAACTTAGAAGCATCTAGGAATTTGAATCATGGCATTTGGATCAAATTTGAACTCTCTGTGATTTTCTAAAGTTTATGACAGAAATGGAAAAAATGGTATTTGGTAATTATTTGTGAAAGAAATATTTTTGTAAAAGTGTGCAAATAGCACCATGAGATAGGGCATGAATTTAGAAACTGAAATTTGAATCATCAAATTTGGAGCTCTGTTGAACTATTTATGGATTTTACAAGTCTACAGAAAATAAAAAGGAAATATTTAGGCTTATACCTAAAACACGCATCGGGCGAGGGATAGCCACTGGGCTGGCCCGGTGGCTCAGCTGCACGCGGGAAGGGCCACGTCGAAGGCGCCCTCACGCTTTACGCTTTCGCTGCCGGGAAACGGCCCGCAAAGAAACTGTGTCCACTTAACTCATGGGCCTGCCCCACTGTGCCGCTGACGTGCGGGGCCCACATGTCGGGTTCGTCCCCCACCTCCCGCGCTCGAACAGTGGCAAGGCAGGGAGGCAGGGCCGAACGCTTGCGGGCGTGGGCTCCGGCGGCACAGGCCACCTCCGGCGATGCCCGGCACACCGGCGGGTTCAGGAGAGCGTGACGCACCCGCCAAGGTGTGCCACGACTGCTGGGGCGGTCGGATGCGGGTGGTGCATCACCCACGGCGGATGGAGGCGGCGGCGAGATTGGGGCATGGCGCTGCAGCCGCGGAGAGGAAGAAGTGGAGCGAGGGAGATATGAATGATGGCGGCGGCGATGTTATGAGACGACGAGGTGGAGAGTAGGGGCTCGGGTTGTGCGAATTTAAGCCGAGGCCGACGGCAAGGCTCCGGCCATGGTGGTGGATGGAGGGCTCGGGGAGAGGTTTGGCTTCGTTCCTTGGGTCGCTGGGAGGGAGAGAGGGCGAAGGGGATCCAGAGGGAAGCCTGGGGAGGCTCTATATGGCGAGGCCACGGCTCACCGTGGACGTGGCCTACGGGCACCCGCGCAAATGGCCGTGGTGGCCACGGGAGGAGGCTCGGGGCTGTCTGCGGCGCTCTTGAGCATTGATTAGGGCGCCAGGAAGAGAGAGGAGGAGCAGGGCGAGCTCGAGGGGGTCCCTGGCGTGGGCGCATGCTTTGGCCGAGCTGGGCGGCGTCTGGCGCGCGCCTCAGGGGATGAGAGAGAGGGGGGAAGGAAGGGGACAACACGGTGGAGTGTTGCGGACATCGAGGCACCTCGACTGGCGCGAGGGGGAGGCTCGAGGTGGTCGGGTGGCTTGGGCAGAGAGCAGCTACAGTGCGTGGGAGCACTGTAGCGCGCTCTGGAGCACGTCTTTGGCATGCCATGGCATAAAAAAGGGGAAGTGGGCGCGGCCACTTGTGTCCAGTAGTGCTAGGGAGTAGTAAAGAAATGTGGAGAGGCATTGGATGCCCTGGAGAGCCAGTAGGAGAGGAGAGAGGTTGAGGGAGAGAGAGAAAATGGTTGTCCAGAGAGGTAAATGGGGGTGTTTCACCCCTCAATCATTGAGCAATGGCCAGGGGAGAGTTACTGGAGGTAGGAGAAGACTAGGAGGGGCTGTGCTAAAAAGATAGGGTCATGGAGATTAGTGGAAGTGGTCAAAAAGGTGGTTTTGGAAATTTTGCAGAAGGTGTTTGTTGTAGGTTTGGGCAAGTAAATTAACTCCACTTGACATGGGAATTAACAGGATCAAGTGTCACACATAATTGAGGTTGACCACCAAGTTTGAGTCCATTTTAAGAAAGTTGCCAATGCAATTTTTGTAAACCCTAGAAATCAGCAGAAATGGCTTTACCAAGATTTAGTCATGCAAATCTATTATCCTTGATGCACCACTTGGTGTAGTGTCATCATTTGAGGATTTGAACATGTCCACAAAAATTCAGATCAAAAGGGCACACTTGGCAATGTAGAGTTGTTCAAATTTGGTTCTGAACAGAAAGGGTTTTGGGGTACTTTGATCAAGATAACATTCTCTCCAACTTGTGCCATTTGGTCTAGGGCAGATTATTACACCATTTGAGCATGTGCACCTAGTTTGAGAGCATTTGGACATGTTTGACAGTGCAAAAATGTTTCAAACTTGAAAAAGGACAAAAGTGGTTTTGAGAGGGTTTCATGGGGTTATGCTATTCTTCATGACATGGTGCTTGGCAAGATCATCAAAAATGTCATATGTGACATGTTAGAATTTTCTTGGATTTTTATGAAAATATTTTCTGTAGAAATATTTCAAATCCTTGAAATGAGCAGAAATGGTTTTGGGAGGTTTTGTCCAATATTTTGAACATGACCATGTGTTTAAACTCTTATGTATGGACAATATGTATCCACTGAGCTTCCCTAAATTTTCTCAAATATTTTTGAAACACTAAAATAATTTTAACCTATTAAAGATCATTTCTGGCCTTAAGGAAAAGCCTTTAAATCAAATAGTAAAATAACTTTTAAAATTATATTTTTGTGGTTTCTGGGTATCCTATATCTAATAGGAGTCAAACATATTTTTGGAAAGATTTTTACTGCCCTGAATTAAGTACTTACAGTACAAATCTTAATTCAGGGGTTTTTGGAAAACTAATTTTTGAAAATACTTTTTGGCCAAAATATTTTTTCAAGAAATTGTTTTTATGTCCTACACACATGGCATGATCATTGGGCAAGGTTTTGGATCAAGGAGAAGGAGTATAAGAGTTGGAGGATTTATTTGATTTTTAGAGCACTTGCAAACAGCAGACAAAAACCAATCAAGGCAATGTCCAAAACACTCAAAAGTTTTTGTCAAACCATATTTTATCATGATTGTTAGCTTTAGTGTAGTGACATGAAAATCAGGGTGTGACACACCACCAATGTTTGCTTGGACTCCGGCCAGGCAGGTCACAACCCAATCAGCAAAAAATATCTACTCTACCATAAATTTCGACAGTCGGGCCATTGAACAACGGCAATGATTGAGATCCGGGAAAACAAACGGGCAATGATAACTGTTCGCCACTGCATCCCACAGGAAACGGCGCCATCCTTGTTTACTCCCATCTGATTCTCATGGGATGGGAGCATGGAGAGGGGCATCCAGCGGCCGGTCCTGTGCATCATCACGATAGGACGACCGGATCGCGATCGCCCATGGGTACATCCATCCTCCTCGCGCTTGCGCCGATGCGTGCATGGGTGCATGTATGGCCATCGACGTATCCGTCAAGTTCGGCAGCGACCTTTCCGTTCCCCGGCCGAAAGCTCCGACGAAGCTCCGGACGATAGAAAGCCAGTTTCTGCGCTGATGGGAGGCCACCGTCTCTTCTCGGCCTCTCGGGTGGTATCATGACGAGGGCCCCCCTCCAATTATATGTGGCCCGTACGTGGTAGTACTTGGTTGACTGCTTGGCTCCCACGTACACGCGCGTGTGCTTTAGCTGGGATATTCGTGAGCCGTTCTAATCCTAAACCATGGCCGCATGCATGCGTGCGTGCTCGCTTTGCTCCACTGATTGGCACCTGCAGTTTTCTAGCATCTTTAGCATACCTTGTATAATGTCGACCCGTAAAATGCGTTTACAGTTCGTGAAAAAACAGCTTTATGGGCCCGTGAAGGCGGCAGAATATTCTTTTTAACGGGTTCGCTTTGCGGGGTTTGCTCGGCTGCGCCCGCGCCGGACCTTAAATCAATAATTTGCATTTTAATTTCGGGCACGAAAACACATTTCTTTACTTCTTTATTTTCTTTTAAGGCATTGGATACATAATAATTCACCAATTTTTTGCTAGAATAGTAAGACCAAAGAAAACAAAAACCACAATTAGTCATCTTCTATATCTAAATAGCTAGCCCCCACTACAAATTTCTCTCAATATGCAAGCATGCCACCTCATTATTCAACATGCATAGGAAAGGCCCAC
The DNA here is from genome assembly GCF_002162155.2 of Triticum dicoccoides. NCBI lineage: Eukaryota > Viridiplantae > Streptophyta > Magnoliopsida > Poales > Poaceae > Triticum > Triticum dicoccoides. Next base: position 141,492,729 of record NC_041392.1, read on the forward strand.
CTCAACATGCAACTATGCATATTAACAATCCACTTCAACATGCAAACATGCATGCATGTAAAATTCCATTCTATTATGGTATTAAATTTAATTCTTGTATCATTTTTAAAACTATTATTTCAAATATTCATGTTCCATATAACCAAAATCTCACAAAAATATTGCAAAATATTCCCGCAATGCAAACATGCATGCATGTAAAATTCCATTCTATTATGGTATTAAACTTAATTCTTATATAATTTTAAAAACTATTATTTCAAATATTCATGTTCCAGATAACCAAAATCTCACTAAAATACTATAAAATATCCCCGCAACAATGTGCGGGGCATCATCTAGTTTTTGAAGATATCCAACTTTCATAATTGCTCCCGCTAGTTGGACCAACATTTTCTTCATGTCTTCATTGTTGATCTGTGGATTCTTGATCTTGCATTCTTCATTCTCCTTCTTCGATTTTAAAGAAGTAGACATTATTTCCCTTCTAGTTTCTTCTCTAATTGCACATGTAGCCGCATCATTCGCTTCAATTCTATTAACGAGTGCACGAACATCTATTGAGTTTCTTCCTATCAGTAAATCGATGTATTCGTCTTCCCAATACCAAAATAAGCATCCACCTTCCTGCACACATGACCATCTCAATAAGCTACCAAAATTGAACCGAATAGGTTGACAAAGCCGAATGAAAACAAGAACATACCCCGTCTTTTTTGCATTTGAAGAATACCCATCCGGGGTGTTGCAGCGTGCTAGATGTTAGCCGCAGCACTATCAATGTGCAGTCGTCGCACTGTATGAGCGGCATCGGCGAGGCGGCGAACCGCTGCGTGAGCGCCGAGCCTGGGTGATGGTCGGCCGAGTCCTTGACGGCAAGCCACCGACGACGGCTAGAGGATGAACCAGTACCTGCATGCGGCGCTGGGGCTTTGTCGGGGCTGTGCGGGGTGCTCCCCTACCAATCTATGGCTTGGCGCAGCCGCCGGTGGCCGGAAACGCCAAATCCAGCGGCCACGACAAACAACTGTCGATCTGCAACTTTTCGGCCGACCGAGACATGAGGAAGTGGTGGAGGACAATCTCGGGCGTGTGGCCGCTCGCCGGAGTGATCTCGACGGCTGGTATTGCCGAAATCATAGGCGGCGGGTGATAAGCCACAAGTATAGGGGATCGCAATAGTTTTCGAGGGTAGAGTATTCAGCCCAAATTTATTGATTCGACACAAGGGGTGCCAAAGAATATTCTCAAGTATTACCAGCTGAGTTGTCAATTCAACCACACCTGAAAACTTAATATCTGCAGCAAAGTGTTTAGTAGCAAAGTAATATGATAGTAGTGGTAACGATAGCAAAAGTAATTTTTTTGGGTTTTGTAGTGATTGTGACAATAGCAACGGAAAAGTAAATAAGCGAAGAACAATATATGAAAAGCTCGTAGGCATTGGATCGGTGATGGAGAATTATGCCGGATGCGATCGATCATGCAACAGTCATAACATAGGGTGACACAAAACTAGCTCCAGTTCATTAATGTAATGTAGGTATTATTCCAAATATAGTCATACGTACTTATGGAAAAGAACTTGCATGCCATCTTTTGTCCTACCCTCCCGTGGCAGCGGAGTCCTATTGGAGACTAAGGGATATTAAGGCCTCCTTTTAATAGAGTATCGGACCAAAGCATTAACACTTAGTGAATACATGAACTCCTCAAACTACTGCCATCACCGGTAAGTATCTCGATTATTGTCACTTCGGGGTTAACAGATCATAACACATAATAGGTGACTATAGACTTGCAAAATAGGATCACGAACTCACATATATTCATGAAAACATAATAGGTTCAGATCTGAAATCATGGCACTCGGGCCCTAGTGACAAGCATTAAGCATAGCAAAGTCATAGCAACATCAATCTCAGAACATAGTGGATACTGGGGATCAAACCCTAACAAAACTAACTCGATTACATGATAAATCTCATCCAACTCATCACCGTCCAGCAAGCCTACGATGGAATTACTCACGCACGATGGTGAGCATCATAAATTGGTGATGGAGGAAGGTTGATGATGATGATGGCAACAAATTCCCCTCTCTGGAGCCCCGAACGGACTCCAGATCAGCCCTCCCGAGAGAGTTTAGGGCTTGGCGACGGCTCCGTATCGTAAAACGCAATGAATCCTTCTTTCTGATTTTTTTCTCCCCGAACACGAATATATGGAGTTGGAGTTGAGGTCGATGGAGCGTCAGGGGGCCCACGAGGCAGGGGGCACGCCCAGGGGGTAGGTGCGCCCCCACCCTCATGGACAGAGTGTGGGCCCCCTAACGCGGATTCTTCTTGCACTATTTTTTATATATTCCAAAAATAATCTCTGTTTATTTTTAGGTCATTCCGAGAATTTTTATTTCTGCACAAAAATAACACCATGGCAATTCTGCTGAAAACAGCGTCAGTCCGGATTAGTTCCATTCAAATCATACAAATTAGAGTCCAAAACAAGGGCAAAAGTGTTTGAAAAAGTAGATACGACGGAGACGTATCAGCTCCCACAACCTTAAACCTTTGCTTGTCCTCAAGCAATTCAGTTGATAAACTGAAAGTGATAAAGAAAAACTTTTACAAACTCTGTTTGCTCTTGTTGTTGTAAATATGTAAGTCCAGCATTCAAGTTTTCAGCAAAGATTATGAACTAACCATATTCACAATAACACTTATGTCTCATGTTTACTCATATCAATGGCATAATCAACTAGCGAGCAATATTAATAAATCTCGGATGACAATATTTTCTCAAAACAATCATAATATGATATAACAAGATGGTATCTCGCTAGCCCTTTCTGAGACCGCAAATCATAAATGCAGAGCACCTTTAAAGATCAATGACTAACTAGACGTTGTAATTCATGGTAAAAGAGATCCAGTCAAGTCATACTCAATCTAAACTAACAGTAATGGATGCAAATGACAGAGGTGCTCTCCAACTGGTGCTTTTTAATAAGAGGATGATGACTCAACATGAAAGTAAATAGATAGGCCCTTCGCAGAGGGAAGCAGGGATTTGTAGAGGTGTCCAAGTTCGGTTTTGAAATAGATATGAATAATATTTTGAGCGGTATACTTTCATTGTCAATATAACAACCGAGATATCTCGATATCTTCCATGCTACACACATTATAGGTGGTTCCCAAACAGAATGGTAAAGTTTATACTCCCCCTCCACCAACAAGCATCAATCCATGGCTTGATCGAAACAATGAGTGCCTCCAACTAACAAGAGTCCCGGAGGAGCTTTGTTTGCAGTTATTTTGATTTGATTTGCATAAAGCATGGGACTGGGCATTCCGGTGACCAGCCATTTTCTCGTGAGTGAGGAGCGGAGTCCACTCCTCTTGAGAATAACCCGCCTAACATGGAAGATACAGACAATCCTAGTTGATACATGAGCTACTCGAGCATACAAAACAGAATGTTTATTTGAAGGTTTAGAGTTTGGCACATACAAATTTACTTGGAATGGCAGATAGATACCATATATAGGTAGGTATGGTGGACTCATATGGAATAACTTTGGGGTTTATGGAATTGGATGCACAAGCAGTATTCCCGCTTAGTACAAGTGAAGGCTAGAAAAAGACTGGGAAGCGACCAGCTAGAGAGCGACAACAATCATGAACATGCATTAAAATTAATCAACACCGAATGCAAGCATGAGTAGGATATAATGCACCATGAACATAAATATCGTAGAGGCTATGTTGATTTTGTTTCAACTACATGCTTGAACATGTGCCAAAGTCAAGCCACTCGAATCGTTCAAAGGAGGATACCACCCTATCATACCACATCACAACCATTTTAATAGCATATTGGCACGTAAGGTAAACCATTATAAGCTCCTAGCTAATTAAGCATAACATAAGTAACTATAATCTCTAATTGTTATTGCAAACATGTTTCTTTCATAATAGGCTGAATCAGGAACAATGAACTAATCATATTTACAAAAACAAGAGAGATCGAGTTCATAACAGTTTTTCTCATCTCAATAAGTTCGTCATACAATCATCATTATTTTCTTTCACTTGCACGACCGAATAGTGTGGATAATAATAATAGTGCACGTGCATTGGACTAAGCTGGAATCTACAAGCATTCAATTCAAGAAAGAAGACAAGGTAATATGGGCTCTTGGTTAGATCAACAATAATGCATATAAGAGCCACTCAACATTTTCATTATGGTCTTCTCCTCTCGACCCCCGAAGGAAAGAAAAGAAACAAAATTATTTACAAGGGAAAGATCCCAACAAGCAAAAGAAGAATGCGAAATCTTTTGGGGTTTTCTTTTTAATTACTACTACTACATGCATGGAAAGTAAACTAGCTAAAAGCTATAAATAATTTTTTTATTTTTTTCTTAAGGTTTATCAAACATACAAGGAGAAAGCATGAAAAGGGAAATAAACTAGCATGGATATTACAATGAAGAAGTATGAGCACCGACAACTAGCATGAGTACGTGAACATGAATGTAATGTCAGTGAGAAATACGTACTCCCCTACTTCCCTCTGCGAAGGGCCTTTCTTTTACTTTATGCAATTTTTATTTTTATTTGAGTCTCCATCTTCTCTTATAAAACACCAACTAAGGGGCACTACGATCGTACTTGAGCATTGTGTGTAGCTAATATGCGAGTGTGTTTCGTGAATGAATCATTGATTGAGCATAATGGGCTAGGTATAACTTGCTTTAGCGTTGATATTTTGAAATAAATGGTTGCTAGTTAATATGCTTGAGTGTTAAAGTCTTCATGTCAAAACTAGAGTACTGCTTTGAACCATATAAAAGTCCAAATGCCCATGCTATAAAAGAAAGATTACATGGTGAACATGTTAGGCAGCATTCCACATCAAAAATTCTGTTTTTATCATTTACCTACCCGAGGATGAGCAGGAATTAAGCTTGGGGATGCTGATACGTCTCCAACGTATCTATAATTTTTGATTGTTTCATGTTGTTATATTATCATTCTTGGATGTTTTATAATCACTATATATCATTTTTGGTACTTGATACATCTCCATCGTATCTATAATTTTTTATTGTTCCATGCCAATATTATTCAACTTTCATATACTTTTGGCAACTTTTTATACTATTTTTGGGACTAACATATTGATCCAGTGCCCAGTGCCAGTTCCTGTTTGTTGCATGTTTTTTGTTTCGCAGAATATCCATATCAAATGGAGTCCAAACGGAATAAAAACTGACGGAGATTTTTTTTTGGAATATATATGATTTTTGGGAAGAAGAATCCACGCGAGACAATGCTCGAGGGGCCCACAAGGTAGGGGGGCGCGTCCCAGGGTGTCAGGCGTGCCCCTGACCCTCGTGGCCACCCCGTAAGGCGGTTGGTTCCCTTCTTTCGCCGCAAGAAAACTAATTTTCGGATAGAGACCGTGTCAAAATTTCAGCCCAATCGGAGTTACGGATCTTCGGGAATATAAGAAATGGTGAAAGGGAAGAATCTGAGAACGCAGAAACAGAGAGAGACAAAGAGATAGATCCAATCTCGGAGGGGCTCTCACCCCTCCCGTGCCATGGAGGCCATGGACTAGAGGGGAAACCCTTCTCCCATCTAGGGATGAGGTCAAGGAAGAAGAAGAAGGAGGGGCTCTCTCCCCCCCTCGCTTCCGGTGGCACCGGAGTGCCACCGGGGCCATCATCATCACCGCGATCTACACCAACACATCCGCCATCTTCACCAACATCTCCATCACCTTCCCCCCTCTATCTACAGCGGTCCACTCTCCCGCAACCCGTTGTACCCTCTACTTGAACATGGTGCTTTATGCTTCATATTATTATCCAATGATGTGTTGCCATTCTATGATGTCTGAGTAGATTTTCGTTGTCCTATCGGTGGTTGATGAATTGCTATGATTGATTTAATTTGCTTGTGGTTATGTTGCTGTCCTTAGGTGCCCATCATATGATTGCGCGCGTGGATCACACCCTAGGGTTAGTTGTATGTTGATAGGACTATGTATTGGAGGGCAAGAGTGACAGAAGCTTCAACCTAGCATAGAAATTGATGCATACGGGATTGAAGGGGGAGCAATATATCTTAATGCTATGGTTGGGTTTTACCTTAATGAACATTAGTAGTTGCAGATGCTTGCTAATAGTTCAAATCATAAGTGCATAGAATTCCAAGTCAGGGATGACATGCTAGCAGTGGCCTCTCCCACATAATACTTGCTATCGGTCTAGTAAAGTAGTCAATTGCTTAAGGGGCAATTTCGCAACTCCTACCACCACTTTTCCACACTCGCTATATTTACTTTATTGTTTCTTTATCTAAACAGACCCTACTTTTTATTTCCGTACTCTTTATTATCCTGCAAACCTATCCGACAACACCTACAAAGTACTTCTAGTTTCATACTTGTTCTAGGTAAAGCGAACGTCAAGCGTGCGTAGAGTTGTATCGGTGATCGATAGAACTTGAGGGAATATTTGTTCTACCTTTAGCTCCTCATTGGGTTCGACACTCTTACTTATCGAAAACTGTTGCGATCCCCTATACTTGTGGGTTATCAATACTAACCTATTGACATAGTGCCAAGTGTCAGGTGCAGTTTTTTGCTTATTTTTTTACATCACAAGAAATCAATACCAAACAGAGTCCAAACGCAGCGAAACTTTTTGTGGATTTTTTATGGATCAGAAGACACCCAATGTGCCGGAGAAGCACCTGGGGGTGCCCCGTGGGGGCACAACCCACCTGGGCACGCCTCTTTGCTCTATAAATACCCCAATATTCCAGAAACCCTAGGAGAGTCAACGAAAATCAATTCCAGCCGCCACAAGTTCCAGAAACACCTGATCCAATCTAGACACCATCACGGAGGGGTTCATCATCCTCATTGGTGCCTCTCCAATGATGTGTGAGTAGTCTTTTGTAGACCTTCGGGTCCGTAGTTAGTATCTAGATGGCTTCCTCTCTCACTCGTTTGATTCTCAATACAATGGTCTCTTGGAGATCCACATGATGTAACTCGCTTTGCGGTGTGTTTGTTGGGATCCGCTGAACTTTGAGTTTATGATCAGATCTATGTTTTTATCCATGAAAGTTATTTGAGTCTTTTGATCTCTTATATGCGCGATTGTTTATAGCCTCGTATTTCTTCTCCGGTATTTGGGTTTTGTTTGGCCAACTTGATCTATTTATCTTGCAATGGGAAGAGGTGCTTTGTGATGGGTTCGATCTTACGGTGCTTGATCCCAGTGACAGAAGGGGAACCGACATGTATGTATCGTTGCTATTAAGGATAACAAGATGGGGTCTACTTCTACATAAATAGATTTTGTCTACATCATGTCATCGTTCTTATTGCATTACTTCGTTTCTCCATGAACTTAATACACTAGATGCATGCTGGATAGCGGTCGATGTATGGAGTAATAGTAGTAGATGTAGGCAGGAGTCGGTCTACTAATTTTGAACGTGATGCCTATATAATGATCATTGCGTGGATATCGTCATGATTATTTAAAGCTCTATCAATTATCGAACAGTAATTTGTTCACCCACTGCTTGCTATTTTTCTCGAGAGAAGCCACTAGTGAAACCTGCGACCCCCGGGTCTCTTCTTTATTATATTTGCCTTTGTGATCTATTTTTTATTTCCTTTTATTTTCAGATCTATTAATCCAAAAACCCAAAAATATCTCACTGTTATTTGCTTTTATTTGCATTTATCAATCTACTACAATTTTTATTCCGTCTACTTGCCAATTTCTGGCGTCGTTACCCGAAAGGGATTGACAACCCCTTTAATATGTTGGGTTGCGAGTATTTTTTATTTGTGTGCCGGAGCTGTTTACGTGGTGTTGCGTGGTTCTCGTATTGGTTCGATAACCTTGGTCTCATCACTGAGGGAAATACCTACAGTAGATGTGTTCCATCATCCCTTTCTCTTTGGGGAATACCGATGTAGTTCAAGCCACTATCATATACTAACCCCTCATGCTAACGATGAACTTGTGTAGGATTACACCCTTTTTTGGATGTGGTGATAGGATGACACCATAGTAGTTAGGATGAACTTGCTATGCTTTTGGGTATATGATCATGCATGCCTAAGTTTCTTCGGTTCCATGTGTTGTGTATTCCTTTGCTTGTTGCTATTTAGTCATGCTAGGCAAGTTTGTATGTGATATATAGAGGGAGGGTTCCAAGGATTTACATTCATAGCAAACATGCCAAGAAAAAAGTGACGTGCACCCGCTACACAGACAACTCCTTCTAAGGGTTTAAGTGTAGGCAGGAGGCACATAATGCTTACTCCAAGTTTGTCCGCGAGTAGAAGAGCAATGTTGAAGCAGGCAAGTCTCTTAGTCAATTTAGGTTGTGTGGGATGAAAAACTTCATCATTATCGTCCAATTCGTCTTGAATGTAGTGTTGTTTTATTGATGCGATCGCTATGATCGTATGTAAGGTGTAGATGGTAAACACATCACATAAGGTACAAGGTAAGTAGATTTAGACAGATGTATGTGACCAAGCAACGTCCAACACATCAGCACAACCGTAAGCGGACAACCAGCGGCAAGAGCTCCGTAGGGGCCAAACTGGGTCGTTGCCCGCCCAGGATTTTGACACAAATAATAATTATGTATACATCTTCATAGGCCATCCCACCTACCCATCCTGTCAGACTCATCCCACACAGGGAGCGCATGACATCTGCAATCCTCTCTTGCCGTCTCACCGTCCAGGGTGCACCTGCCACTGGAGCGAGCTGCCCGCCGAGATCTTGTGTCAGTCGTCACCATCCCCCTGCCCTCCTTCCTATCCCGAGCATCGGTGATGACATCTACTTGGTCGTTGATACGTCTCCAACGTATCTATAATTTTTGGTTGTTCCATGCTGTTTTATTATCAATCTTGGATGTTTTATAATCATTTTGTAGTCATTCTATATCTTTTTTGGTACTAACCTATTGACATAGTGCCAAGTGCCAGTTGCTATTTTTTCCATGTTTTTTACATCACATAAAATCAATATGAAACGAAGTCCAAATGCCACGAAACTTTACAGAGATTTTTTATGGACCAGAAGGAATAAATTGGACCCTGGTTGCACCTGGTGGAGTCACTAGGAGGGGACAACCCACCAGGGCGCGCTAGGAGGCCCAAGCGCGCCTTGGTGGGTTGTGTTGGGGAACGTAGTAATTTCAAAAAATTTCCTGCGCACACGCAAGATCATGGTGATGCATAGCAACGAGAGGGGAGAGTGTGATCTACGTACCCTTGTAGATCGACAACGGAAGCGTTTACTTGATGTAGTCGTACGTCTCCACGGCCCGACCGATCAAGCACCGAAACTACGACACCTCCGAGTTCTAGCACATGTTCAGCTCGATGATGATCCCCGGACTCCGATCCAGCAAAGTGTCGGGGAAGAGTTCTGTCAACACGAGGGCGTGGTGACGATCTTGATGTACTACCGTCGCAGGGCTTCGCCTAAGCACCGCTACAATATTCTTGAGGACTATGGTGGAAGGGGGCACCGCACACGGCTAAGAATATGATCATGTGGATCAACTTGTGTGTCTATGGGTGCCCCTTGCCTCCGTATATAAAGGATCCAAGGGGGGGTGCGGCCGGCCCTAGTAGGAGGCGCGCAGGAGGAGTCCTACTCCTACCGGGAGTAGGACTCCCCTCCCTTTCCTTGTCCAAGTAGGAGAGGAGGAAGGAGAGAAGGAAAAGGGGGGGGGCGCCGCCCCTCCCTCCTTGTCCAATTCGGACTAGGGGGAGAGGGGGCGCGCGGCCTGCCCTGGTAGCCCCTTCCTCTTCTCCACTTTAGGCCCATGAGGCCCATTAACCCTCCGGGGGGTTCCGGTAACCCCCTGGTGCTCTGATTTTATCCGAAACTTCCCCGGAACACTTCCGGTGTCCGAATATAGCCATCCAATATATCAATCTTTATGTCTCGACCATTTCGAGACTCCTCGTCATGTCCGTGATCACATCCGGGACTCCAAACTAACTTCGGTACATCAAAACTCATAAACTCATAATATAACTGTCATCGAAACCTTAAGCGTGCGGACCCTACGGGTTCGAGAACAATGTAGACATGACCGAGACTCGTCTCCGGTCAATAACCAATAGCGGAACCTGGATGCTCAAATTGGCTCCTACATATTCTACGAAGATCTTTTATCGGTCAGACTGCATAACAACATACATTGTTCCCTTTGTCATCGGTATGTTACTTGCCCGAGATTCGATCGTCGGTATCCCATACCTAGTTCAATCTCGTTACCGGCAAGTCTCTTTACTCGTTCCGTAATACATCATCTCACAACTAACTCATTAGTTGCAATGCTTGCAAGGCTTATGTGATGTGTATTACCGAGAGGGCCCAGAGATACCTCTCCGACAATCGGAGTGACAAATCCTAATCTCGAAATACGCCAACCCAACATGTACCTTTGGAGACACCTGTAGAGCACCTTTATAATCACCCATTTACGTTGTGACGTTTGGTAGCACACAAAGTGTTCCTCCGGCAAACGGGAGTTGCATAATCTCATAGTCATAGGAACATGTATAAGTCATGAAGAAAGCAATAGCAACATACTAAACGATCGGGTGCTAAGCAAATGGAATGGGTCATGTCAATCAGATCATTCACCTAATGATGTGATCCCGTTAATCAAATAACAACTCTTTGTTCATGGTTAGGAAACATAACCATCTTTGATAAACGAGCTAGTCAAGTAGAGGCATACTAGTGACACTCTGTTTGTCTATGTATTCACACATGTATTATGTTTCCGGTTAATACAATTCTAGCATGAATAATAAACATTTATAATGATATAAGGAAATAAATAATAACTTTAATATTGCCTCTAGGGCATATTTCCTTCAGTCTCCCACTTGCACTAGAGTCAATAATCTAGATTACACAGTAATGATTCTAACACCCATGGAGCCTTGGTGCTGATCATGTTTTGCTCGTGGAAGAGGCTTAGTCAACGGTTCTGCAACATTCAGATCCATATGTATCTTGCAAATCTCTATGTCTCCCACCTGGACTAGATCCCGGATGGAATTGAAGCGTCTCTTGATGTGCTTGGTTCTCTTGTGAAATCTGGATTCCTTTGCCAAGGCAATTGCACCAGTATTGTCACAAAAGATTTTCATTGGACCCGATGCACTAGGTATGACACCTAGATCGGATATGAACTCCTTCATCCAGACTCCTTCATTTGCTGCTTCCGAAGCAGCTATGTACTCCGCTTCACATGTAGATCCCGCTACAACGCTTTGTTTAGAACTACACCAACTGACAGCTCCACCGTTTAATGTAAACACGTATCCGGTTTGCGATTTAGAATTGTCCGGATCAGTGTCAAAGCTTGCATCAACGTAACCTTTTACGATGAGCTCTTTGTCACCTCCATATATGAGAAACATATCCTTAGTCCTTTTCAGGTATTTCAGGATGTTCTTGACCGCTGTCCAGTGATCCACTCCTGGATCACTTTGGTACCTCCCTGCTAGACTTATTGCAAGGCACACATCAGGTCTGGTACACAGCATTGCATACATGATAGAGCCTATGGCTGAAGCATAGGGAACATCTTTCATTTTCTCTCTATCTTCTGCAATGGTCGGGCATTGAGTCTTACTCAACTTCACACCTTGTAACACAGGCAAGAACCCTTTCTTTGCTTGATCCATTTTGAACTTCTTCAAAACTTTGTCAAGGTATGTGCTTTGTGAAAGTCCAATTAAGCATCTTGATCTATCTCTATAGATCTTAATGCCTAATATGTAAGCAGCTTCACCGAGGTCTTTCGTTGAAAAACTCTTATTCAAGTATCCCTTTATGCTATCCAGAAATTCTATATCATTTCCAATTAGTAATATGTCATCCACATATAATATCAGAAATGCTACAGAGCTCCCACTCACTTTCTTGTAAATACAGGCTTCTCCAAAAGTCTGTATAAAACCAAATGCTTTGATCACACTATCAAAGCGTTTATTCCAACTCCGAGAGGCTTGCACCAGTCCATAAATGGATCGCTGGAGCTTGCACACTTTGTTAGCTCCCTTTGGATCGACAAAACCTTCTGGTTGCATCATATACAACTCTTCTTCCAGAAATCCATTCAGAAATGCAGTTTTGACATCCATCTGCCAAATTTCATAATCATAAAATACGGCAATTGCTAACATGACTTAAGCATCGCTACGGGTGAGAAGGTCTTATCGTAGTCAATCCCTTGAACTTGCCGAAAACCTTTTGCGACAAGTCAAGCTTTGTAGACAGTAATATTACCGTCAGCGTCGGTCTTCTTCTTGAAGATCCATTTATTCTCAATTGCTTGGCGATCAACGGGCAAGTCAACCAAAGTCCATACTTTGTTCTCATACATGGATCCCATCTCAGATTTCATGGCTTCAAGCCATTTTGCGGAATCTGGGCTCACCATCGCTTCTTCATAATTCGTAGGTTCATCATGATCTAGTAGCATGACTTCCAGAAGAGGATTACCGTACCACTCTGGCGCGGATCTCACTCTGGTTGATCTACGAGGTTCAGTAGTATCTTGTTCTGAAGTTTCATGATCATCATCATTAGCTTCCTCACTAACTGGTGTAGGTGTCACTGAAACAGTTTTCTGTGATGCACTACTTTCCAATAAGGGAGCAGGTACAGTTACCTCGTCAAGTTCTACTTTCCTCCCACTCACTTCTTTCGAGAGAAACTCCTTCTCCAGAAAGTTTCCGAATTTAGCAACAAAAGTCTTGCCTTCGGATCTGTGATAGAAGGTGTATCCAATAGTTTCCTTTGGATATCCTATGAAGACACATTTCTCTGATTTGGGTTCGAGCTTATCAGGTTGAAGCTTTTTCACATAAGCATCGCAGCCCCAAACTTTCAGAAACGACAACTTTGGTTTCTTGCCAAACCACAGTTCATAAGGCGTCGTCTCAACGGATTTTGATGGTGCCCTATTTAATGTGAATGCGTCGTCTCTAGAGCGTATCCCCAAAACGATAGCGGTAAATCAGTAAGAGACATCATAGATCGCACCATATCTAGTAAAGTACGATTACGATGTTCAGACACACCATTACGCTGTGGTGTTCCGGGTGGCGTGAGTTGCGAAACTATTCCACAATTTTTCAAATGTACACCAAACTCATAACTCAAATATTCTCCTCCACGATCAGATTGTAGAAACTTTATTTTCTTGTTACGATGATTTTCAACTTCACTCTGAAATTCTTTAAACTTTTCAAACGTTTCAGACTTATGTTTCATTAAGTAGATATACCCATATCTGCTTAAGTCGTCTGTGAAGGTGAGAAAATAACGATATCCGCCACGAGCCTCAATATTCATCGGACCACATACATCTGTATGTATGATTTCCAACAAATCTGTTGCTCTCTCCATAGTACCGGAGGACGGTGTTTTAGTCATCTTGCCCATGAGGCACGGTTCGCAAGTACCAAGTGGTTCATAATCAAGTGGTTCCAAAAGTGAATCAGTATGGAGTTTCTTCATGCGCTTTACACCAATATGACCTAAACGGCAGTGCCACAAATAAGTTGCACTATCATTATCAACTCTGCATCTTTTGGCTTCAACACTATGAATATGTGTGTCACTACTATCGAGATTCAATAAAAATAGACCACTCTTTAAGGGTGCATGACCATAAAAGATATTACTCATATAAATAGAACAACCATTATTCTCAGATTTAAATGAATAACCGTCTCGCATCAAACAAGATCCAGATATAATGTTCATGCTTAACGCTGGCACCAAATAACAATTATTTAGGTCTAATATTAATCCTGAAGGTAGATGTAGAGGTAGCGTGCCGACTGCGATCACATCGACTTTGGAACCGTTTCCCACGCACATCGTCACCTCGTCCTTAGCCAATCTTCGCTTAATCCGTAGTCCCTGTTTCGAGTTGCAAATATTAGCAACAGAACCCGTATCAAATACCCAGGTGCTACTGCGAGCATTAGTAAGGTACACATCAATAACATGTATATCACATATACCTTTGTTCACCTTGCCATCCTTCTTATCCGCCAAATACTTGGGGCAGTTCCGCTTCCAGTGACCAGTCTGCGTGTAGTAGAAGCACTCAGTTTTAGGCTTAGGTCCAGGTTTGGGTTTCTTCTCTTGAGTAGCAACTTGCTTGCTGTTCTTTTTGAAGTTCCCCTTCTTCTTCCCTTTGCCCTTTTTCTTGAAACTAGTGGTCTTGTTGACCATCAACACTTGATGCTCTTTCTTGATTTCTACCTCCGCAGCTTTCAGCATTGCGAAGAGCTCGGGAATAGTCTTATTCATCCCTTGCATATTATAGTTCATCACAAAGCTCTTGTAGCTTGGTGGCAGTGATTGGAGAATTCTGTCAATGACGCAATCATCTGGAAGATTAACTCCCAATTGAATCAAGTGATTATTATACCCAGACATTTTGAGTATATGCTCACTGACAGAACTGTTCTCCTCCATCTTGCAGCTATAGAACTTATTGGAGACTTCATATCTCTCAATCCGGGCATTTGCTTGAAATATTAACTTCAACTCCTGGAACATCTCATATGCTCCATGACGTTCAAAACGTCATTGAAGTCCTGATTCTAAGCCGTAAAGCATGGCACACTGAACTATCGAGTAGTCATCAGCTTTGCTCTGCCAGACGTTCATAACATCTGGTGTTGCTCCAGCAGCAGGCCTGGCACCCAGCGGTGCTTCCAGGACGTAATTCTTTTGTGCAGCAATGAGGATAATCCTCAAGTTACGGACCCAGACCGTGTAATTGCTACCATCATCTTTCAACTTTGCTTTCTCAAGGAACACATTAAAATTCAACGGAACAACAGCACGAGCCATCTATCTACAATCAAGCATAAACAAGCAAGATACTATCAGGTACTAAGTTTCATGATAAATTTAGGTTCAATTAATTTACTTAAAGAACTCCACTTAGATAGACATCCCTCTAATCCTCTAAGTGATTACATGATCCAAATCAACTAAACCATGTCCGATCATCACGTGAGATGGAGTAGTTTCATTGGTGAACATCACTATGTTGATCATATCTACTATATGATTCACGCTCGACCTTTCAGTCTCCGTGTTCCGAGGCCATATCTGTATATGCTTGGCTCGTCAAGTATAACCTGAGTATTCTGCGTGTGTAACTGTTTTGCACCCGTTGTATTTGAACGTAGAGCCTATCACACCCGATCATCACGTGGTGTCTCAGCACGAAGAACTTTCGCAACAGTGCATACTCAGGGAGACACTTCTTGATAATTAGTGAGAGATCATCTTATAATGCTACCGTCAATCAAAGCAAGATAAGATGCATAAAAGATAAACATCACATGCAATCAATATAAGTGATATGATATGGCCATCATCATCTTGTGCTTGTGATCTCCATGTTCGAAGCACCGTCGTGATCACCATCGTCACCGGCGCGACACCTTGATCTCCATCGTAGCATCGTTGTCGTCTCGCCAATCTTATGCTTCCACGACTATCGCTACCGCTTAGTGATAAAGTAAAGCATTACAGCGCGATTGCATTGCATACAATAAAGCGACAACCATATGACTCCTGCCAGTTGCCGATAACTCGGTTACAAAACATGATCATCTCATACAATAAAATTTAGCATCATGTCTTGACCATATCACATCACAACATGCCCTGCAAAAACAAGTTAGACGTCCTTTACTTTGTTGTTGCAAGTTTTACGTGGCTACTACGGGCTTAAGCAAGAACCAATCTTACCTACGCATCAAAACCACAACGATAGTTTGTCAAGTTGGTGCTGTTTTAACCTTCGCAAGGACCGGGCGTAGCCACACTCGGTTCAATTAAAGTTGGAGAAACTGTCACCCTCAAGCCACCTATGTGCAAAGCACGTCGGGAGAACCGGTCTCGCGTAAGCGTACGCGTAATGTCAGTCCGGGCCGCTTCGTCCAACAATACCGCCGAACCAAAGTATAACATGATGGTAAGTAGTATGACTTATATCGCCCACAACTCACTTGTGTTCTACTCGTGCATATAACATCAACATATAAAACCTAGGCTCGGATGCCACTGTTGGGGAACGTAGTAATTTCAAAAAAAATCCTACGCACACGCAAGATCATGGTGATGCATAGCAACGAGAGGGGAGAGTGTGATCTACGTACCCTTGTAGATCGACAACAGAAGCGTTTGGTTGATGTAGTCGTACGTCTCCACGGCCCGACCGATCAAGCACCGAAACTACGGCACCTCCGAGTTCTAGCACATGTTCAGCTCAATGACGATCCCCGGACTCCGATCCAGCAAAGTGTCGGGGAAGAGTTCCGTCAACACGACCGCGTGGTGACGATCTTGATGTACGACCGTCGCAGGGCTTCGCCTAAGCACCGCTACAATATTATCGAGGACTATAGTGGAAGGGGGCACCGCACACGGCTAGGAATATGATCACGTGGATCAACTTGTGTGTCTAGGGGTGCCCCTTGCCTCCGTATATAAAGGATCCAAGGGGGGGTGCGGCCGACCCTAGTAGGAGGCGCGCAGGAGGAGTCCTCTCCTACCGGGAGTAGGACTCCCCTCCCTTTCCTTGTCCAAGTAGGAGAGGGGGAAGGAGAGAAGGAAAAGGGGGGGCGCCGCCCCTCCCTCCTTGTCCAATTCGGACTAGGGGGAGAGGGGGCGCACGGCCTGCCCTGGCAGCCCCTTCCTCTTCTCCACTTTAGGCCCATGAGGCCCATTAACCCCCCGGGGGGTTTCGGTAACCCCCCGGTGCTCCAGTTTTATCCGAAACTTCCCCGAAGCACTTCCGGTGTCCGAATATAGCCGTCCAATATATCAATCTTTATGTCTCGACCATTTCGAGACTCCTCGTCATGTCCGTGATCACATCCGGGACTCCGAACTAACTTCGGTACATCAAAACTCATAAACTCATAATATAACTGTCATTGAAACCTTAAGCGTGCGGAACCTGGATGCTCATATTGGCTCCTACATATCCTACGGGTTCGAGAACAATGTAGACATGACCAAGACTCGTCTCCGGTCAATAACCAATAGCGGAACCTGGATGCTCATATTGGCTCCTACATATTCTACGAAGATCTTTTATCGGTCAGACCGCATAACAACATACGTTGTTCCCTTTGTCATCGGTATGTTACTTGCCCGAGATTCGATCGTCGGTATCCCATACCTAGTTCAATCTCGTTACTGGCAAGTCTCTTTACTCGTTCCGTAATACATCATCTCACAACTAACTCATTAGTTGCAATGCTTGCAAGGCTTATGTGATGTGTATTACCGAGAGGGCCCAGAGATACCTCTCCGACAATCGGAGTGACAAATCCTAATCTCAAAATACGCCAACCCAACATGTACCTTTGGAGACACCTGTAGAGCACCTTTATAATCACCCATTTACGTTGTGACGTTTGGTAGCACACAAAGTGTTCCTCCAGCAAACGGGAGTTGCATAATCTCATAGTCATAGGAACATGTATAAGTCATGAAGAAAGCAATAGCAACATACTAAACGATCGGGTGCTAAGCTAATGGAATGGGTCATGTCAATCAGATCATTCACCTAATGATGTGATC
Source organism: Triticum dicoccoides (assembly GCF_002162155.2). Classification (NCBI taxonomy): domain Eukaryota; kingdom Viridiplantae; phylum Streptophyta; class Magnoliopsida; order Poales; family Poaceae; genus Triticum; species Triticum dicoccoides. The sequence goes on from NC_041392.1 coordinate 141,510,453, forward strand.
CCATTAATCAAATAACAACTCTTTGTTCATGGTTAGGAAACATAACCATCTTTGATTAACGAGCTAGTCAAGTAGAGGCATACTAGTGACACTCTGTTTGTCTATGTATTCACACATGTATTATGTTTCCGGTTAATACAATTCTAGCATGAATAATAAACATTTATCATGATATAAGGAAATAAATAATAACTTTAATATTGCCTCTAGGGCATATTTCCTTCAGGTTGTGCCCACCTCGGGTGCCCCCGGACCACCTCTTTGCTTTATAAATACCCCAATATTTCAGAAACCCTAGGGGAGTTGACGAAATATTCACCCAGCCACCGCAGAGTCCAGAACCACCAGATCCAATCTAGACACCATCACGGAGGGGTTCACCACCTCCACTAGTGCCTCTCCGATGATGCGTGAGTAGTTCTTTGTAGACCTTCGGGTCCGTAGTTAGTAGCTAGATGGCTTCATCTCTCTCTCTCTCTCTCTCTCTCTTGATTCTCAATACAATGGTCTTTTGGAGATCCATATGATGTAACTCTTTTGCGGTGTGTTTGTTGGGATCGATGAACTTTGAGTTTATAATCAGATCTATCCTTTTATATCCATGAAAATATTTGAAGTTCTTTGATCTCTTTTATGCATGATCTCTTTTAGCCCCGTATTTCTTCTCCGATATTTGGGTTTTGTTTGGCCAACTTGATCTATTTATCTTGTAATGGAAAGAAGTGCCCGGTAGTGGGTTCAATCTTACGGTGCTTGATGCCAGTGAGAGAAAGGGAACCGACACGTATGTATCGTTGCTACTAAGGATAAAAAGATGAGATCTATATCTACCTCCATAGATAAACGGATCTCGTCTACATCATGCCATCGTTCTTATTGCATTACTCCATTTTTCCATGAACTTAATACACTAGATGCATGCTGGATAGCGGTTGATGTGTGGAGTAATAGTAGTAGATGCAGGCAGAAGTCGGTCTACTAATCTTGGACGTGATGCCTATGTAATGATCATTGCCTGGATATCGTCATAATTTTTTGAGGTTGTATCAATTTCCCAACAGTAATTTTTTCACCAACCGCTTTGCTATTTTTCTCAAGAGAAGCCACTAGTGAAACCTACGACCCTCGGGTCTCTTTCTCATATTATTTGCCTTCGCGATCTATTTTTATTTGTTTTTATTTTCAGATCTATTAAACCAAAAAATCCAAAAATACCTTACTGTAATTTATTTTATTTGGCATTCGATCTATCAATATTTACAAGTCTCTCCCGTCAACACGCCATTTCTGGCGCCGTTATCCGAAAGGGATTGACAACTTCTTTAACACCTCGGGTTACGAGTGGTTGTTATTTGTGTGCAAGGGCTGATTACGTTGTGTTGCTTGATTCTCCTACTGGATCGATAACCTTGGTTTCATATCTGAGGGAAATACCTACCACCGCTGTGCTGCATCATCCCTTTCTCTTTGGGAAAAAACCGACGTAGCTTCAAGCGACATCAGTCGCGCCGTCGTGCCGCCGACAAACGCATGAGCTCCATGCATCTTGGCATCTGCTCTCCTCCAAAGCTCCAACATTCAGTCTTGCCAACATCCCTGCTAGGCGCTGGTGCATGAGCCCCCTGCCTGCCGGCCTGATTTTCTGTAGGACACATCACACAACACCAACAAGGCAACATAAGTAAACTAGCATCTTCCTCCAAATTCCCCATTTGATAAGCAATAGCCTGATTTCTTTCAGTTCCTTACATCTAGTGATAACTAATAGTCTGATTTTATGCAAATTGCAACCTAGGTAGTCATAGGCGGGGGAAATTAGACTCGGACAAGAGCTGTTTCGGTATTTAAAAGAAAAAGAGATGACATAGCCGAAGTTGAGTAAGACAATGTATTGCCCTTGCTTGAATTAGCTAACTTAATGGTGCTTCATGGTTTTGTATTGGCTAACTTAACGGTCCTTCATGGTTTGGTATTAGCTAACTTAATGATGCTTCATGATTGAATTGTATTTTGATGTGTGTGTCTATCTGCTCGCTCCATCTACCTTGCATCACATACTAATGCTTATGATTTAGATTTTTTTTTAAATCAGGCTCTTCTTTAGTTTGACCCGTCCGATAGTTTCTTTCAAGCTTCGCCATTGCACGCAACCAAACGCAGAGGGCAAATTAGTGCATCATGGAGGGAGATAGTATGCTGACAACCAAACTATGTGCACAACATGATTTTCAACCTGCATCCTAAAATTGTGGGGAAAAAGATCTTACATTTCGAGATAGAGTGGCAATCTGCTTAAATTGAATAGAATAGGGATTTTTTTATTAAATTGGATATAATCTATCACCAACCAACACATATGCATAAAAATGAATTAACTCTTATTAGATCAGTAACTGCATAAATTTGAATTGTTTTACGTTTATAAACGGGTGGTTTCAGTACGTTTTCAGAGAAAGCAAGTGAGTAAGTGACTATTAGTGCACACGCGTTTGTATTAATCAACTAAGCAAGTGAGTAAGTCACTGCATTAGTGGACACGCGTTTATATCAAAGCAACTAGTTGGCTGGCAACAGCCTGGTTACTTGGACCACGGGAACGGCTCGTTTAGCATATGCGCAGCGGCATTCACATCTCGCACTGCGCTCCCCTATATAAACAGATCCCCGCTTGCCATTGCTTCCCACACACTCACAAATAGCACCATACACGACACGGACACGGACACGTACGCAAAACCTTCTTCCCAAATCTAAACCCCTCCTCCTCCCAAATGGCGAAGAGAAACCTCCTCCTCCTGGCGCTAATGGCGCTCGCCGCTAACATGGCATCCGCGTCGGCTACCACGAGCACGAGGAAGCTCATGTTCCTGGTCCAGCCCCAGCCGAACCTCCTCACGTACCACAACGGCGCCGTGCTGCACGGCGACATCCCCGTCTCCGTTCTCTGGTACGGCCGCTTCACGGCTGCGCAGAAGGCCATCGTCTCCGACTTCCTCCTCTCCCTCTCCGCCGCGCCCCGCGCGTCCCCGGCGCCGTCCGTGTCCCAGTGGTGGAGCAGCATCCACCAGCTGTACCTCTCCAAGGCGGCGGCCGTCGGCAAGAACGGCGAGCACGGCGCCGGCGCCACCAAGGCCGCGCGGGTGGTCCTGTCCGGCCAGGTCTCCGACGAGGCGTGCTCGCTCGGGAAGAGCATGAAGCTGTCCCAGCTCCCGGCGCTGGCGGCGAAGGCGAGGCCCGCCAAGGGCGGCATCGCGCTGGTGCTCACGGCGCAGGACGTGGGCGTGGAGGGGTTCTGCATGAGCCGGTGCGGCCGGCACGGGACCGTGGACGCCAAGTCCGGCACGGCCTACGTGTGGGCCGGCAACCCGGCGACGCAGTGCGCCGGGCAGTGCGCGTGGCCGTTCCACCAGCCGGCGTACGGGCCCCAGGCGCCGCCGCTGGCCGCGCCCAACGGCGACGTGGGCATGGACGGGCTCATCATCAACGTGGCCAGCATGGTGGCCGGCGCGGTGACCAACCCGTTCGGCGACGGGTTCTACCAGGGGGAGCGCGAGGCGCCGCTGGAGGCCGCGACGGCGTGCCCGGGGGTGTACGGCAAGGGGGCGTACCCCGGGTACGCCGGCCAGCTGCTGGTGGACGGCGCCACCGGAGCGAGCTACAACGCCCACGGCGCGCACGGGAGGAAGTACCTGCTCCCGGCGCTGTTCGACCCCGCCACCTCCGCCTGCTCCACGCTCGTCTAGTCGTACGGCGGCACAGTGGCAGCGACAAGTGAAGTGAGTCCAATCCGCTAGCTGCCCGTCTAGCCAAGAGTGTATTGGGTACAACTAGTACTGTACCGTAGTGCATATATGTGTGAATAGTTCGTATATGAGCTTGTGTTTGGATCTTCTCGTGCTAAATAAAAAAAATGTAAATCAGCCTTTGTACTGCACAAATGGAGTGTACACTAGTGGTAATTTTGTTTGTGTCGTACGGTACGGTGCGGAAGCGGCAGCACGTGAACGAATTAATCTCGAACTTGGTGGTGAAGCTTATCTTATCTTCCGAGCGGCGCCGACGAGGACAAGGGGATGCCTGCTTCGATGAGGGATAGGCCTCGACCCTCTGGTCCGACGTGTCCGTGCTGCACATTGCCGTACTGGACAACAGAGCGCCCGTCCGTGGGATGTGACACGTAAGACACGTTTCGGTGGTGACGCGTCACAGCATGTGTGACTGTGACCGAGAGTACTCTCTTTTTTCATGCTGCTGGGTGGGTTGTCTTTTAGAAAAAAAGAGTAGAGATATCCAGGAAATCAAGGCGCTGTAGGAGAACGACTAGAGAGGTTATTATGGTCAAGCTTATCAGCCGCAATTAAAATAGTGAGTGATGCCCTTGCTGAGTACGAGCGTACAATGCCACGCACTGCTGTGTGGTTTAGGTTCTACTCCCTCCGTTTTATAATATAAGATCGTTGCTGTGTGGTTTAGGTTTTACTCCCTTCGTTCTATAATATAATATAAGATTATTTTACAAGCTAACTAGGTTCTACTCTCTCTGTCCTACTCTCTTCGTTCAGAATTACTTGTCGCATCTAGATGTATCTTAGTTATATATATATTTATATATATATATATATATATATATATATATATATATCCATTTCTTGAATATAAGATCGTTGTTGTATGGACAAAGAAAGTAGAGATTGCCAGCCTTTGTATGAAATATATTATACCCCCTAATTTAATACAGTCTCTTTTTCCTGCAAGAAAAAATAATTGAGTTGTGGGATCAACTATTTAGACTCATTTTTTGAGAAACACACGTAGTTTTACTCATACTCATAACAATTACATGTATATTGGTTTGGATATAAAATTGACAAAATTACAAAGTAACTTCTACAACTAATAATTTCATTGAAATCCTTGAAAACACCTTCTTTAGCGTATCAGACTTCGCTAAAGAGGTTGCAATAGATTTCTTTTTTGACAGGTAGAGGTTGCAATGGGTGAGGATCATTTATTTAGACATCTAGGATAAGATATGTTGGGCTGGGTTGGGCTTGTCTGAGCAAAGATCTATTGGGCCTTAATAGTGCTTACCTTCTCTCATGTTGTAGTGCTTAAATTTGCCAGATCTAATCGGGAGCCCCGGGAGCAACTAGTTAACGAGCGCTCCTTCGGGAGCCTCACAACTATCAGCGTCACTTCGCACGCTCTCAGTCATTCGCCACGTGTCACGCTCTGAATGCTTCCTTTGGATTTTGTTTTTTTATTTTTTCGCACGCGTTTTTGACTTTTTAAACGGTTTTTTCTGGGTTTTGGTTTTCTTCCGGTCTTTCTTACCTTTTCGATAAAAAAGATTTGAATTTTTTGCGCGAAAATAACGCATTTTCCCCCGCAAAAGTCATGTTTTTTTTCCACGAGAGGCACGGTTGTGCTTTAGCGAGAGTCACGGCCGTGCCTTCGGAAACGGAAAAAATGCGTTTTCTGTTTTTTTTTCTTTCACGAGAGTCACGGTTTGCTTCCTTGAGAGGCACGGTTGTACTTTCGCGGCCGTACCTCTCGGAAAGGGAAAAACAAAACACATTTTTTGTTTTTTTCTGTCGCGAGAGTCACGGCTTTGCTTCCGCGAGAGGCATGGTTGTGCTTTCGTGAGAGTCACGGCCATGCCTCTCGGAAAGGGAAAAAAATAAGTGTTTTCTGTTTTTTCCCTTCGCGAGAGTCACGGTTTTGCTTCCGCGAGGAGTATGGTTGTGCTTTCATGAGAGTCACGGTCGTGCCTCTCGGAAACGGAAAAAAACGCGTTTTCTGTTTTTTTTCCTTCCACGAGAGTCACGGTTTTGCTTTCACGAGAGGCACGGACGTGATTTCGCGAGAGGCACGGGCGTGCCTCTTTCGGGAAGGGAAAAAAACTATGCTCCCGCTTTCGGTTTTTCGCCCGATTTTTTTTGTTCGTTTTTTTTGTGAGAAAAAAAGTTCGTCAAAACTTATCAACATGAGATCTAATTTTGAAGATCTCGACGCGAGGAATCCAACGATGAAAATGGTTCGAGATTTGGACGCACGGTTAAAAGATTAAACGTTTTGAATAAACGAATCTACGAAAAAAGGGAAAACTCTCATGTTGCGACAAGTGACGGCTGCATGTGAGCCATTTGTCGCGACCTAGGAAAGTGAAGTGTTCTTTCAACGAGTATTCCTTAATTAGTGATTTCAGGGAGCCCCTAGCTGACCCTCGCGTGCGTCAAGAAGACGAGCATTCGCGCATGTCGCGGTTGGATGGGCCGGCCCGTTTCTTGGCGTTACAGCGAGCCAGTGCCAAAAATCCCAAAAAAGAATGCTGTACGTAGGAATCATACTCCCAACCCAACGATAGAGAGTTAGCGTTCCTTACCACTGGAGCTGCTGCGTCATTGCAATTAAAACGCTGCGTGACTACTTGAGAGCTATATGTACTGACTGATCCAAAAATAAAAAATTGACCATTGAACATTTTCTGATATACGTTGAACATTTTCGTAATATACAATGAACATTTCTCAAATACCCATTGAACCTTTCTTGTCATATATGCTGAACAATTTGAAAAATGCATATTTAACATTTTTTTGTGATATAACCTGAACAATTTAAAAATACACATTGAACATTTATCTTTGGAGGGCAATTCCATACGATGAACATTTTTGAAAAAATGAATATATGCGCTGGACAATTTTCAGATACACACTGAACATTTGTGTAATATACAGTGAACAAAATTAAGAAACATAGTGAACATTTGTATATTCGTTGAAAAAACAAAGCTAAAAGAGAAAAACCAAAACCAAAAAAGGAAAACAGGACAAAAACCAAAAACCAGAAGAGAAACAGGAGAAAATCAAACCAGAAGAAATGTAAACAAAACTAGAAGAAGAAAACCGGAACAAAACCAGAAAAAAAAACAAGAGAGAAAACCAAACGTGGAAGAAAAAAAACTAACGAAAGAAACATCAGCGAACGAAAAAGAAGCATGCGAACCCCGTAGTGGGCCGGCCCAATATGCACGCGAACGAAACACCTGCGAGCGTTTCCTCGTCAGCTTGCCGCCCGCGCACGTCAAATAGGAATTGCCGATCTAGTCTGTCCTGGCCTCCTGGGATTCGTGGACGGATAGTCCACCTCCCACACACATGGAGCGCCCTTACGGGACTAACCCTAGAAAAAAGTGAACATGTATGAAATAGAGAAGATTTGTATGTTTTTGAAAAAACGAATCTTTTAAAAATTTGTGTGTTTTTAAAAAAATGAATTTGTTTTGGAAACACAAATATTTTGGAAAAAACACCACATTTTTTGAAATACGTCAACATTTTCAAAAATATGAAACATGTACTATGATATAGAGAAGATTTTTCCAAGCATCTGCATTTCTTGAATTAATGAAATAATTTTTAAAATTATAACATTTATTGAAATTCTGAATAATTTTCGAAAACGATTTTTTAAAGGAACATTTTTAAAAAACTCCTAAAAATTCAAAACACAGACTTTTTTGAAAAGTTCAGTTTGGTTCTAAAATTCAGAAGAACTTTTGAATTTTTTGAATATTCCTCATAAGATTAGTTTTTTAAAAAGAAAACCAAAAAAAGAAGAAAGAAACAACAGAATGAGCAAAAGAAACCATAAAAACCGAATCTAAACCTTCTAGAAAGTTCCCAATAGCAGAAATGAAACGGCCCAGCTGGCTAGGTCCTGTGCGAAGCCCCGACAGTTTGACGCTAAGCACATCAAATAAGGATTTCACCTATTTCATGTTGCGCGTTCGATAGCTGCCAATCACGTACCTAGTAGCCCCCGACGACGCTAATTGCGCATATCCAATAAGCATACTAGGCTACTAAAGGTTATGTGCTATTCTCTGCTATTTCTTGAAAAATGATTCTCAGTATTTTATCGTTGTTTATTATTCAGTTTTTTTCTTGGTTGGTTCTTTTGTATCAAATACTTCCAAAATCACAAAATGTTCCGGAATTTAAAATATTGTGAACTTCATGATACATGTATTTTAAAAAATATTATTGTACATAAGAAATACTCATGAGTTTCAATTTTGTCTGTGAATTTGAAAAAATATCTGTGAATTGAAAAATTATTCAGATTTTTGAAAAATAATCACCAATTCTATAAATGTTTGTGCATTCAAAAATGTTCTCATATTCGAAAAATGTTTGCAAATTCAAAAATTATTCACACATGTGGAAAATGTCCATGAATTCAGAAAATGTCCACAAATACAAATTAAAAAAGGTGCATGAATACAAAATTATTCACTCATTCAAAAAAAACTAAATTTTGAGAAATATTTTAGAATTCGAAAAATATTCAGAAGTTGAAAAAATATAGGGCACATTTATTTCGGTTTTTCGCCTTCTAGTTTTCTTACTACATTAAAATATCGATAAACAAGATCAAAAAAAGAGAAAAATGAGGGAACTAAAAAATGACTTAAAGAAACAAAAACAAATATAAGACAAGGAAAAAGACAGACGGAACAACCAATTGGGCTGGCCTAGTATGCATTTCCTTGCTGTCTATAGCCGGGCACACCTATGTCTCACTTACAACACAATTGGGTTTGGTGCATTTGCTAAAAAACAAATTTGGTTTGGTGCAAAAAATGGCATGCCAATATTTGGCATTTTGTCAAATATTGGCTACTAATTGGCCGGTTATCAAGTTGTTTTGCCTATCTCACATAAAGTTATTATTATTTGGCAAGTATTGGTATTGTCAATATTTAGCAATGCCAACATTTGGCTAGCCAAATATTGGTAGCAAACCAATCATGCTCTTACTACAAGACCGGTCAGTTTGTGGCAGCACGTGCTGCGCGTTTGCTGCTTTTTTTTCGTTTGTTAATTCTATTGCATTTTATTTTCATTTATCTTTTTATTTTTTCTTTCTGGTTCTTCCATGTTTTTTCTTTTTTTGTTTGTTTGGCTATGTCTTTCCTTTTTCTTCCTTTAATAAACTAAGAATGTTTCATCCTTTATTTATTTCATTAATACATTTAATCGATGAACAATATGTGTTTCTTCTGTTTACTTTTTCCGTTTTCTACTATTTTTTGTCTATCATACAAGAGTTAATCGTGTCTTATAATAATTGCCATCGTATATTTAAGAAAAAGTTCACCTTATATTAAGAAAATGTCAATGTGTTTAAAAATATATTTATTGTGTACTTAAAAACGGTTCAATGTATATCAAAAACATGTTCACTGTGCATTTTAAATTTATTCCGAGTATATCATAAAAATGTTCAATGTGTGTTTAAAAATTGTTCATTGTATATTAAAAAATCATATTTAAAAATTCAATATATATTTAAAAATTGTTCTGCATTTATAATAATTTTCAATATTTTCGGAATTTCAAAATTTTGTTCATGTGTTTAATATTTGTTAAATTTTTCTCATGTTTTGAATGTTTAGTTTAAAATTTAATTTTTTTACACGAGCACAAAACATGATTATTATTTTTTTAAAAAAATTGTGCACATTTGTTCCAATAAATGTTGAAAATCTGTTTAAGAAATTGATCTACCCGCTGCTCTTAGCACTTCAAATTTAGTGTTGCGTTTTAGGCAACCTCAATCGCCATTTCGACTGCTAAGTGATGCTGTTTCTATTCCTCTGGGTCGGGAGTTCATCTCCATGGTCTACTCCCTCCGTCCCAAATTATGTGTTGCTGATTTAGTACAAAGGGAGCGGTAATTCAATCCGAGCCTGGGCACCTGTGCACCTGATAAACAGTAAAATAAAACAAATAGGAGAATATTACAGAAAAATCTGATTTTTTTGTATGCAAGATGCTTGAGTGCGCCAGCTGCGTGCAAACATGGGTAAATGGCATTTGACAAGGTCATGGCAAAAAAGACAAAATGAGCTCTGAAGAGTATTAATTTCATAAGCCCCCAAATTATATTTTTATTTGTTGAAAGCTACTGAAATGTCCAAACTTCCATGACAATTTGCACGACAACAACGCACCTGAGGGAGCATCTACAATCGAGAGCCAAAACGCCGCGTCCCAAAAGGATTAATTTAATTTTGGTGATATATAAATTCCCTGGACTAGATGCCTGCGAAGGGGCCAGCCCGTTGGTGTGCGCATACAGCGAAAACTCAACTATCGGACACATGCGAGCGTCCTACAACAAATACATATTGTGAATTCTTTAAAAAAATGTTCACGTATTATTATTTTTCCTGATTTTGGAAAAATGATAAGGAAATCATTAAATGTTCGTGCACTCAGAAAAAAATTGTGAATGAAAATAATGTTCATGGAAAAGAAAATCATGTATTCATAAATATTCAATTAAGGTATATGATTCCCAAAAAGATTCATGATTTCAAAAATTGCGAGTTTCTCAAAAATTGCGAGTTTCTCAAAAATGTTCAAAAATTTACAAAATTGTTCACGAATTCAAAAATGTTCGTAGATAAAAAAATGTTTGTGAATTCCAAAATTCTTTATGAATAAAAAAATAGTTCAAAAGTTCATAAAAATATTCACGAGTTTGTAGAATTTTTTTACGGATTTAGAAAATTGTTCTAAAACTTGAAAAGATTTGCATAATATGTTTCTGAATTCATAGAATTTAATACTCTAAATGTTTGCATAATGCCGGGCAATAACAAAGCCGTTATGGAGAGTATATACGTTGGGTTGCTATTAGCGACCCACGCTGCAAATAATAATTGCTGAGACGTACGCAGCCTCGGCCGGCCCAGCGCTCAGGAGGCCACCGCCTTATTTTATTCCTTCTATTTATTCCGGATTTTGTTTTCATTTTTTCATTTTTCATTTTTATCTTTTTACTTCCAAATATTCTAAATTATTATACTACAAAAACACTATACATAAACATTTGCAAAATGCCAATCATGCAATTGAAACATGTTAAATGTGTATAGAGAAAATGTTTCTCATGTATATGAAAAATATATTGAAAAATAAACAATGTGCATGAAAACAGTTGATGACGTATTTTTAAAATGTTAATCAAGTATTTGAAAAATGTTAGTCAAGCGTCTAAAAATGTTAAATGTGTGTAGAATTTTTTATCATGTATATGTAAAATGTATACGGAAGATATACAATGTGTATAAAAGATATTCATGTATTTAAAAAATGTTAAACGTGTATCAAATATGTTCCTGATATATACGGAAAATATACGACATACATCAACTAAAAGTACACATCACAAAACATATAATTTAAAGTGTTTAGTTCTGTATTAAAAAAGTATATAAAAATGTTCCTAATTTTTTTTAAATGCATATTGTGTGTGGATTTTCTTATTGCCATTAAGAAAGCAGTCCACTGTGTATTCAAAATATGTTGACCATGTTTTAAATTACAACTTTTCAAAAAGTTGTATTGGTAAAAAGATGTACATCGTCTGTTTAAAAATTCCAATGTCAACAAAAATGTTTTACGCGCACCTTAAAAATGTACATTTTGTACTAAAAAACAAAGGCATGGAGTGAAGAGAAAAGTATCCAATGAAACTAGTGAAGTAACCAAAAAACCAACCAAAGCTGAAGGAGAAAACAAATAAAATGAAAAATAAGGAAATGGGAGAGAACAAATGCAAAAGAAGGGAAACTGTGAAAACTGAAAAGGAAAAAAGAAACCAAATAAGAAAGAACCAATTAAATTCAAGGAAAAATCAAACCTAAGAAATGAGGAAACGGGAGAGAACAAATGCAAAAGAAGGGAAACTGTGAAAACTGAAAAGGAAAAAAGAAACCAAATAAGAAAGAACCAACTGATTATATCACAGAAAGCGAAGAAAACTTAAAAAAATGAGGAAAAATAGCGAAAAGTAAAAAAGAAACAAAGGAGACCAAAGAAAAAGAAAACCTAAGAAAACCATTTGCAAAGGAATAGAAACAGTAAAACGGAGTAAAAACAAGGTATAGCAAAGAAAAGTGAAATAAAAGTAACAAGTAAAAACCAGTGAAAGCCCAAGAAAGAAACAAAGAAATCATAAGTAAACATAGGAAAAAGAAAGGAAAAAATCTAATGAAAATCGATAAAGAAGTAAAGGAAATAAAAAAGGCAAGAAAACTGGAGAAAATAAAGAAAACCAGCAAAGAAAAAAAGTAACAAAAAGAAAAAAAACAAAGAAAATGAGTAAAAACGATCGAAAAACCCACCCGCGAGCGAGTGTCTTAGATAAAAAACATAGTGAACAAAAAAAAAGTTTAAACCGCTCGGGCTAGTATGGTTGTGTGGAAAAAAACCCTGCAGTCAGATGGAGGCTGCTGTGCCTATAAGTTAGATATATTGTTCTCGCGTCCATAGCCCTAAAAAAAGTTCTGGCGTCCATAGCCGCGGAAATAGGAAATGCCCAAGCGAGAGTTCCTCGGGACGTTTTTGGTACCACAGGAAGTCCCTGTGTGCCGCTCATTGTGGCACTGTGTGTAGAGAGTTGTGCCGGTCCAACTCTCATTGGTTTATTTTGTTCTTTTTTTTTCATGTCTATTTCTTTTTGGAAAATGTTTGCATTTTTGAAATTGTTCAAAACTTCAATACACATTTTTGTATTACAATTTTGTTTTTACAAATGTTAAAGATACTTGCGTTTACAAAAAATGTTTGTGGAATATGAAAAATGGTTGCACTTTTCAAAAATTGAGTTAAACAGTTCATGTTTTGATTTTTTTTCACAAAATCACAAGAAATCGTGTTTTAAAAAAATAACCTTTTACAAAAATTGTTCACAATTGTTTAAGAAAATTCGTTTTGAAAATTTGCTCGGGAAGTGAAAAGAAGGTTCACATTAAAAAAATTATTCACAAATTTGATAAATATATCAAGTTTTTAAAATTTGTTCATAATTTTCAGAAAAAAGTTGTGTTCATCAAATATTGTTTAGTATTTTTTTTTCTAAATTTCAGGAAATATAAAAAAATAGTAAACGGATCTGCTACTGCAGTCAGTTCTTATTAGTGAGAAAAACTCACTAGCTTCGCTAGCTAGCTACATGTGTCCAGATGTCGAGGGTTGGAGTTCGGTTTCTGTCAGTGGCTCCATTTGTTTTTGTGATTTTTACACCGCTTGCATCCGCATGGGTCGGCCCAAGTGGGGGACTCTCCTTTGTGAAACTCGAACAATTCACAGCAATAAGCGACACATAGGATTGTCTCAATTGTCTCAAAAAAAAAAACATAGGATTGTCTCAAAAAAAGCGACACATAGGAGGTCCCGTCACTGCATAGGGTGAGGGGAGACTAGTAAAGACGTACCCATGGTGCACTTTGAGCCTGCCTAGTGGAGAAGTGGGGTGCCTATTTTTTCATTCTCTTTCGTTTCTTTTTTGTTTTTGAGTTCTTCTTTTTTCGTTTAAACAAAATTCAATGAAATGTTAGCGAATATGAAAAATGTTCAAAATTCCCGGAGTAGCTGAGCCTGGACGCCAAAACTTTCTTCTCATATGAAATAAGCATGATAAGCACGAACCATTTTTTTTTGCAAATAACACATGAAAGCCAAGTAAACTTATTACTGAGTGTACTCAAGCTAAATCATCATAATTTAGAGAACACAAATTCAATGTAAACAATCAATATTTACAAAAAAAACAATTCAATGTCATGCTTTTTTTCAAAGGTTGCACTTACCAATAAAACTAACTTAAAATAATGACTAGGAACAAAATGTCATCCTCGGTGCTCCTATGATTCGTGCGTGCTCGAGGCAAGGTAGCGTCCAGGTGTGATGCGGTGAGATGAAAAGGACAAGATCGGGAGGCAGCCATCCTGGGAGCAGTCTGGATGAAGGCAAGTAGGAAGAAGTCTTTCTTGACTCCGTGTGCAATGCTTAAGAGGAAAACATGGAGATTGGTCCCAAAGGTGAGATACCTACAAAGATGACGGGGAGGTCGATCCACTGGCCATGGATATTGTGGCGGTGCTTGTCCATCACACCTAGAATGCCCTCGGGCGCGGGCTAGGTGGAGCCGCTGTTGGTCATGGCGTAATCGAGCGATATGGGTCATGGTCCTTGGCGACGGTGTCACGTCTAGGGTTCCGGGAGACGAGGGGAAACAAGCCGAGTGGGAAGGGAGAGCCACAAGGTTGCTTGGGAGGGGGTCAGGAAGGAGCATCAGGTTCATGGCAAGAGTCACCAGAGAGAGAAAGAGAGGGACAAAAACCATGGTGAGACGAATGGAAAAAACAACGCGATGGGAGGAACAAAAAAACTAGTGGAAGGGAGGGACAAATGAAGGCAGACAAAACAGATGACGGGAGATGGATCTTTCCACTCTTTTAAGGTAAGTAGTGAGTCAACTGGCTTTTCTGTAAGAGACAAACCAAGGCAAGTCCTACCATGCATTGCGAACTACCATCTAAATGCAAGGGGAGGGGAGCGAGCAACTTAAACGGGGCCAACCCGTTTACCTTTTCAAATTTTCTTGGTTATGGAACCTTCGGGAAGGTTTTGTCCGATTTCTTGTTTTTCTTCTTCCTATTGTTTCTACTTAATGGGGTTCTTTTTTTCATCAAATTTTCATGTTTTTTCAAAAGTTTCCTTGCAAAGGATGTAAAAATTTAGCAAGAATGTCCGGGGTTTCAAAAGTTGTCCGCTCTTTAAAAAATTGTTCATGTTCTTCAAAAATTGTTTCAATTTTTTTAAAACAATCATGTTTAAAAAATATCAAATTTCTAAAGTAGTTCATATTTTCCTAAAAAGTCTGAAATTTTAAAAATATTCTTATTTTTAAAACAAGTTTGTGTTTCAAAAAAGTTCACAAATTCAAAAAATTTCTTCCTTTTTAAGAAATCTTAGATAAAACTTTCAATTTTTTAAAAATGTTCTTACAGTAGAATATATTCGTATTTCTAAAAGTTTTTAGAAATTTCGAAAAATCTTCATGTTTTCAAAAAATGTTCTAAAGTTTCGGATAATGTGCAGAAATTTAAAAAATTGCTCGTGTGAAAAGATATATTTGTGTTTTCGAAAAATAAGTAGGAATTTAAAAGCAAGATCCCAAATTTTAAAAAATGTTCCCTAGAGTACACCAGCTATAGTGTACTCTTTGCTGCGAGGTTTTTAATACATACTAGATCATTGATGGCGCGCGATGCTGCGCCCTTCTATTTGGATTTTTCTTTAATATAGATAGACATGATCATGACCATTAATTAGATTTGCATATATTGACCCATATATTTGTGAGCAACACAAGGGAGGTTAGTATTAATTGGTTTGCAAGAAGTAATGTGGCAGTATAGTATGGCAGGATAGAGTTTTATCTTTGGTCTAATGGGATTTAGTCGGCTCAAGGACAGTCAACATGTGATGGGGTAGACAATTATAAAATAACAAAAGGAAAGTATGATTCATAGTTGGGACTATAAATTAGTACATGATGGTTCAATTGGAAGGTAGAAAAATAGAACAACTATATGAGGCGCTGTTCTGAACAATAGCAGATAGCACGGAAAATAAATGGAGGGCAAGCAGATGCAATAGAATACCTAGCGAAGGATGGAGAAGCACAAGAGCGAGAAATAAAAACAAGCCAACACATTGAAGCCTGGACAAACGACATAACTAATTTAGTATAACACAGTAGCTCGGCATTGTATAAGACAACAACATGTGAAGGTCTTGCCTAAATGAAATCACTCAACAAGTGGTTTATAACATTTACATAAAGTCTATTCTAAGCTTATGAAATAACATAACAAGAAGCTGCCCAAAAGCATCTAGGAGTGGAATTACATGTTTTCTGATCCAAAAGAACAAAAAAGAAAGACCTTCGAGTCAAAATGATGCATAGAAAGCTTCACAAGAACATCAGTTGCAACAATGGACTATGGAGGTTAATGGCATCTGCTATAGTGAGTCTATGCTATGATACCGGTAGGAAAGACTATTAATTGCTGAGTAAAATGGTTCCTCTTGTGCACTCCATCAACATCCGGTATGCATGTTGTTAAGGAAATAAAAAAATAATGACAAAAGTAATATAAGGGCTTAACAAAGAGAGAGTTTTCCTGGACCAAACAATGGAGCCTGCCGCCGCGCATCATGGCTGCCACTTGTCATCACGAATGCTACCTTGGCCACTTGCCTCTTGACACTTGATGGTTTATTTGACACCAACGAATGCTTCTTCATGCAAGGAGTTTTGTTCCAGACCAAATTCTTATGAACCCAAAACTAAGCATAATCACATAGGCAAAAAGTACAGAATCAGTTCAGTTAGGAGTGAAAAGCGTTGCAATTTAAATCTTCAGCACATTTCAATCCATTAAGCACAAAAACAAACCATTGTAAATCAAGTGAAATTTCAACATTTGGCTCTAAGTAGATGGTCAATTTGTTCTTGTGAATTGAGCAAAAAATTAAAATGGCGGGTACATTTTTGCACAGAAGCATGTATGACAGAACTGTAAAACATATAAACCGTACCACCAAAAGTATGATTCTCATCAAACTGTGTGCACATCGTACCAGCTCTAGACAGAGAAGGGTGATGGTGATGATGCGTTTCACCTCCTGCACTCCCTCGAACGTTGCCTTACCAGGCTTAGCTGCTAATGTGAATTTTTTGCCAAGTGTAGCAATGAGTGGTCCAGCATACAAAAAAACAGATGTGCACACTGGTGAATGGAACTTAAATAGTAACATTGTGGATGTAAATACCAAAACCATCTTATCTCATGCATACATCTGGACCACAAAGGTGATGTAACCCAATTAAGCTCCATGCACCTATAGTGAATAGGATTAAGTTAACAACATTTTCCAGAAACTAAAGGCAATGAGTTAGTTAAAGCATAAGAATAGGTATTGAACAGTGACATGAGGAATACCGTCGCACGTAGCCCAAGTGTAAGTGCATCAGGTGCCCCCTTATTGGTTTGGAGTATTGAAGACAAATAGGTTGAGGAACTAATATGTTTATGAGTATACACAGGAGATAGAGTCCCTGAGGATTTGGTTTAACACATGAAAGATGACCCCTAAAAATGGATTTCTCCAAGTGAAGAATTTGGTGATGAAATTGGTACGACCTTTGAAGAAATTGATGTGAAGACTTTGAAGCTTGAAGACTTTGTTTTCTTAGTTTCTTTTCTTCTTCTTTGAGTCATTGGGAAAACCGTGCTGTTAAAGGGGGTCCAGGTGAAACATATTTCACATTTCCAAAGTGATGCTCAAACTTACTCAAACCCATACACAAAAGTCGCTTCGAGTGAAGCCTTTGGAAATCTTCAGTATAGCCGACGCATTTGCTAGCGACAGTGGTGTAGTTCATCTGGTCGCTGGCGAATTTGGTCATGTTGAGGAGTTAGGAGTTCGCCAGTGCGATCTGCCTAAAAGTGAGGAAATTGAGTGCCCCGATGAATTTGAGAGTTCAAATTCTGACCGTTGCTGCGCCGTGTGCCAGCTGTCAAGTGGATCCTTATCTCGACAGTGGTCCAATCAGAGAAGGGCATTTATGAGAATTCATGTCGGGTTGCCCCTGGCTATAAATAGCCGCCCCACAACCATTTGTTAGTTGGCTGTTTCGAGAAAACTTGACACTTATCATTTGAGAGCAACCCATCCTCTCACGACTTTGAGAGAATCCTAAGTGAGGAAAAACCCAGAGCCAAAGTGATTGAGCATCACTGAACATATTAATCTGTGTGATCCAACGTCTGTTACCTTTGAAGACTGTCATTCTTCCAGACGGTTACGCGTCAAGTTCTGAGTACACCAAGAGTCATTGTGGTGCGCCGGCGAACAAGTCTGTGAAGGTTTTGGAAGTCTACCTTGAAGATTTACCATGAGTGATTGGGCGAGGTCTGCGGGCCTTAGCTCAAGAGGAATATGGTGAGGATTGTGTGTACTCTGAGTTGCGACTCGGCCGCCTCAACCAGACATACAACTGATGCAGCAACTGGAACTGGTCTACCAAATTGCTTCGTCTTCATCAAGCCAACTTGGTTTCAAACTCCTCACCCTCTCTTACATTATTCCACTGCTGGAGAATTTGTGATCTATGCTCTAATGAATTTAAACTGAAGTATTTCATCAAGCTATCTTTCATTTCCCCAGTTCATATTCTTCATGCTTGTATGACTGTATGATTGCATGTTCTTTACTCTTCCGTATCTTGATTGCATGTACTCTGATTCTGTGATGACTTAGTTTCCCTTGCGTTTCTATCTCTTCACTCTAATCTTCGTCAAATTCTTTAGAGTTTGACAAATTTCTAAAAATCTCCCATTCACCCCCTTATGGGAGATAACCTGCACTTTAATTGGTATCAGAGCAAGGTACTCCCTTGTTCTGTGTGATTTTGGTTTAACCACCTGGAGTTTTAGTTATGTCGACCGCAGGTATGATCAAGGTTTCTGCCGCATGGCCCATCTTCGATGGCAAAAACTATCCTTACTAGAAGAACAAGATGCACATGCATCTTGAGGCAATTGACAATGATCTCTGGTTCATCATTGAGAACGGTGTTCCCACTATTGCTCCTAGCATCAATGCTGCTGATGTGAAGAGATTCAAGCAACTCGACTCTCAAGCGAAGAACATCATATATGGACATCTCAACAAAGGGTAGTATGGCAGAGTGAGTGGACTAGAAACATCAAAGCTGATCTAGGACATGCTCTCCAAGGTCAATGGAGGAGTTTCCACTCAACGTGAATCTCGAGTTGATGTGCTTCGCAATCTCTTCAACCGCTTCAAGAGGCTTGATAATGAAGATGTTCAAAAAAATTCTATCGCCTCACTAATATTTCCAATGAGCTACAAGCACTAGGTGCTACTGACATCACTGAACACAAGGTGGTGAAGAAATTGCTAAGATCTCTTGACAGCTCCTTTGACACCCTTGCCCTGATGATTCAAGAGCGTCCTGATTACAAGCCATTTGACCCCGCTGATGTTCTTGAGAGGCTCAATACTCATGAATTTCAGCAAGCTGAGAAGAGGGACATGTATGGTCACAGCTATGGACGACCTCGTGCTCTAAAGGAAAAGGATAAAGCAAAGGAAATTTTATCATCTGAAGAGGATGAAGAAGTGTTAGAATGCAGTACTGATGATGCTGAGGAAATTGGCAGAGAATTGGCTATGCTTGTGAGGAAGTTCCAGAAGTTCTCGAGAGTCTTCAAAGTACGATTCGAAGAACACTGAAGCTTCTGCTCGAGACTATGATAAAAGTACTTGCCACAAAATGCAAGAAGCCAGGCCATTACATCACCGATTGCCCTCTCTTGAAAAAAGGCTCAAAGAAGAAAAAGTCTAGCAAGGATGACGATTCTGATGAAAAAAGAAGAATTCATCAAAGTATTCATCAAAGAAGAAAAGCACCTCCGACAGAGCTCGTGCTTTCATTGGGAAGGAAATGGATTCCGAGGAAGAATCTGAGGAAGCTGAGGAATCTAAGGAGGAATCTGACTCTGGGGTTTTAAGTTTGGCTCTCGCTACTGAGTTCATCAGCAAGTCCATCTTCGATCATGAAGAAAAAAGTGACTCCACCAACTCTGAAGACTATGCTGATGACTACGCTCCCACCTATTGCTTCATGGAAAGAGGTGTCAAGGTAACCTCATGTGAAGCCTACTTTAATACCTCAAGTGATGATGAGTCTAAATGTGAAGCAAACAAGAAACTTGCTATAATTGCAAATGAACAACAAAATGCTATGGAAAAGATTCAAAAATTGCTAGACAAAAGTGATGATCTGTTAGATGAGAAAATGGATCATAGTCAAGGTTAGTCTGAGGATCTTAGACGCCTAAAGTCAAAATATGACGAACTTGAAAGTTGTCATGTGGCCCTCTCAGTTGCACACGAGAAGCTATCCTATGAATTACTTCAAAGGAAGCAAGAGCTCGAGAAGCTGAGAGCGTCTCATGATGATCTTTAGAAAGACAATGATTCATTACTCGCTCAACAGATCAACACTCCTCAGGAAGAATTTGTTGCTCCATGCTTAAAATGCCTTGAACGTGATAATGCAAATTCTTTAGCTGAATGTTCAAATGCTTCAACTATTTCTATAGCTTAAAATGTATCTATGGTTTCAATTCCCTCATCTGAGGAGACCACTAGTGTCACTGACGAAAATGCAGGTCTGAAGAAATTGTACGTGACAGGAATGTAGAAAAGCCTAAAGGGCACCAAACACTTTGTGATGTGCTCAAGAAGCAGATTCTGAACAAGAACCCTAGGAAAGAGGGTATTGCTTTTGAGAGAAAGCTGAACGCAGATGGATCTTATTAGAAACCTGAGCAGTGTCCCAAAACCACATGGGTTGCTACAAAAGGACCTCCAGTTGATCCATCCACTCTATCTGGCTACAATTGTGATACTCCACATTCTTCTGATGAGTCATCTGAATCCAACTACAATCTATTCAAAAATTAGAATGGTGAAGTATTTGCTAGATTTGCTGGTACTAACTGCAGGAATGGTCCCCAAGTGAAGAAAATCTAGGTGCCCAAAAGTGTTCTTCAAAATCTTCAAGTGAATGTCATCATGACACCACCGAAGAAAAGGAATAGACCTAGGGAAAATTCTTCACCTAGACCAAAGTCGTCAAATGGACACAGGCCAACTCATGCTCGTACTAACACTTCTATGTAGGGAAACAGACAACGATCTGATGAATATGTGCATTTTTTCTCAAATCACTATGTGCATAGAACTGCCAAGAGTTTCTCTGCATATTCTTATGAGTACTACACTCCGCCTGTGAAGAGAAATGCATATTCGTCAATGCCTAAGTTCTCTATCAATGCTTTGTGTTACATTGCTTCTCAGCCACCCACTCAGATGTGGGTGGTTAAGAAGAAGAACTAATCTCTTTTACAGGGTCAGGTCTTCAGACACAATAAATGTCTGATGAATTTGTTGAAGGCCTGGCATAATGCTTGTTGGAATGCAAGCTAATCATGATGAAATGAATTCCTCATTTCACACATCCCTATGTTGCTAGTTATATGCTTACTGATGAAATTCACTGATGAAATTGACCATCATATTCTTCAACTGAAGTATATGAATTTGTAAGTGAGACTAATGCTTCTACATGATGATACTCCCAAAGCTACTGAATGGGTTCTGGACAATGGCTGCACCAATCACATGACTGGTGACAGGAATCTCCTCACCAATGCTCCCCTTGCTTCGTCTCATCTGAAGCATATCACCTACGCTGACAAAGGAAGAAAGCAAGGTATTGGGTCTAGGTAAGGTTGCTATCTCAAAGGATCGACAAATGGAAAAGGTGATGCTTGTCGAGTCCCTAGGATACAACCTCATGTCTGTCTCAATGCTTTGTGATCTTGATATGATTGTCATCTTTGGCAAATATAGATGCATTGTGCTAATGGAATATGAGAAGTCCAAAGTCTTCGAAGGCTTTAGGGGAGGTGATTTGTATATTGTAGATTTCTCTCTAGGTCCTCAACCGACACGTGTCTACTGGCAAAAGCTTCATAGTGCTGGCTATGGAATCGATGACTTGGACATGCTGGCATGAGGAATTTGAGAACACTCATCAATAAGAAGCACATCATTGGCATCGATGGCATCAAATTCATCAAAGATCACCTTTGCGGTGCTTGTGAGGCTGGAAAGATGACAAGATCCAAGCACTCCACGAAGACAATCATGACCACTACTCGTCCCTTTGATTTACTTCATATGGATCTCTTTGGTCCTACTCATTATGCCACACTAACCAATGCAACATCACTTTATGGATTTGTCATAGTTGATGATCATTCTTGTTACACATGGGTGCATATCATTACCTTCAAGACTGAAGTGCAGGGTGTCTTCAGACGGTTCGCAAACTGTGACATGACGAATTATGGCATCAAGATCAAGCATATCAGAAGTGAAAATGGCACCGAGTTCAAGAACACATGCCTTGATGACTATCTTGACAAACTTGGTATCACTCATGAGCTATCTACTCCTTATACTCCTCAGAAGAATGGAATTGCTGAGCGCAAGAACATGTCACTCATTGAGATGGCCCGCACTATGCTTGATAAATACAAGAGATCTCGTCGATGGTGGCCTTAAGCAATTGATACTGCTTGTCACATCATCAATCGGGTATATCTTCACAAATTCCTTAAGAATACTTCATATGAGCTCCTCACTGATAAAAAGCACAAGGTAAGTTATTTCAAAGTCTTTGGTGCTAAATGTTAGATTAGAGATCCACATCACAATTCCAAATTTGCACTGAAAGCACATGAGGGTTTTATGCTTGGTTACAGAAAAGACTCGCACACCTACAGAGTCTTCAAAACCTATCAAAACAAGGTGGTTGAAACTGTATACGTGTGGTTAACGGCTCGCAAAGAGAGCACCTGCCTTCTGTGCTAGATGAAATGCCTCCTGAGGAATCCATCAAGCTGATGAGCACTAGTGAAATAGTGCCCAGTGAAGAAATAGCTGAAGAAGAAGTGATCATTCCCCGTCATGAAGAAACTACTACTCCTGAAGAAAGTGACTCCGAGGAAAATGCTCAATCCCTACAAGGCCCTCGTCCATCTCATCCACGAGTGGCGGATGAAGTGCAGATTGAGAAGATCCTCGACAATATCAACACACCTGGTCCCCTCACTCACACGAGAGCTTCACGTTTAGCTAACTTTTATGGGCATTTTGCATTTGTCTATATCACAGAGCCCACCAAAGTTGTGATGCATTTCTGGAACTTGAGTGGATTCAAGCCATGCAAGAAGAATTGCAACAATTCGAGCTCAACAATGTGTGGGAGCTTGTCAATCATCCTGATCCACGCAAGCACAATATCATCGGCACTAAGTGGATCTATCGCAACAAGCAAGACAAAAATGGCCAAGTGGTAAGAAATAAGGCTCGTCTTGTAGCACAAGGATACACACATGTTGAGGGTATTGATTTCGGTGAAACATTTTCACCCGTTGCTAGACTTGAAACTATTCGTATATTGCTTGCATATGCTAACCATCACAATATTCTCTTATATCAAATGGATGTGAAAAGTGCATTCCTCAATGGTAAGCTTGAGGAAGAAGTATATGTTGCTCAACCACCAGGTTTTGAGGATCCAAAATATCCTGACAAAGTCTTCAGACTGAACAACGCTCTCTATGGCCTCAAGAAAGCCCCACGGGCTTGGTATGACACTCTGCAGGAATTACGCCGGAGATCATGTGGATCGCAAGTCTACATCAGGAAGATGCCATCTCCCCGGACAATCACTTGTCTATTGATCCTCAAAGAAGCAGACTAGCGTGGAACTTTTCACAGTTGAGGCTGAATACATTGCCACTGGTGCCTGTTGCTCACAGTTGCTATGGATGAAGCAAACCCTCAAGGACTATGGCGTCAACATGAAGAAAGTCCCTCTCTTTTGTGACAATGATAGTTCTATCAAGATCGCCCATAACCCTGTGCAACATTCCAAGACGAAGCATATTCAGGTTCATCACCATTTTCTTCGTGATCATGTGCTGAAGGGAGACATCATCATCGACCACATGAAGACTGAAGACTACCTTGCCGATATCTTCACTAAGCCCTTGGATGAAAAGAGGTTCTGCAAGTTGCGGTGTGAGCTAAACATCCTAGAATCTTCGAATGTACTCTGAAGTGGACACACATCCTAACGCTTATGTATTTTTTGATGACTTTGATGTACAACACATGAAGTAGCGTTTTCTTAAATCAATGAAGACTAAACCTCTAAGTGTGAAGAAATTAATGAAGAACTTGACTCTCAGAACCCTATGATAATTGTACGCGGTGTCTGAAGTCATCACAGTTCTTATATGGTGGGTAACGCCACCACCTCTTTATGACATTATTCAAATATGAGTTTTTCGTCATTTGCAATTTTGTTAAACTTTTCAAATTCGTCATTTGAGGTTATTCCTCACTGCTTATTATTTATGTTTTTAATCAAGCTTTTCAACAACATCCACATATTGCTAATTCTTCAATTTGGTTTCTTCATGTATGTGGATGTGATCAGACCCGCTCCCCTCTATGTTAAGCTCAGCTCACTCTATTCACGAAGTCTTCATATGCATTCTACTCCCTCCACTACAAAAAAAAGACACATTCGTGACATTTTGGGCCAAACAATTTTTTTTCTGTCATATATATGACACTTCTATGACAATAATTGTGACAAAACCCGGTATCATCATAGATGTGGTGGGATCCTACTTCTATGACAAAAAATCATGACAGAAAATGGGCTTTTCGTCCTGGGCGGGCCGGAGACGCAGCTGCATGACATTCTTTGGGCCGTCCATGACGGAAAAAACCTTGGTAGAAGCGAGGGCGAGGAAAGTTTCATGGAGTTCCCGGTTACGGTGGGAGGTCGGGGCCGAGCGATGCGCGCTTCTCTCGTACACGTACGCTCGTGTGTGCGAGGCGTTGGCTCTAACTGAACTCGAGCGAGGCGTTGGGCTCTAACTGGACCCGAGCGATTGCACTGCAGGCTACGCGTTACTGAACCCAAGCGGTCGATCGATGGCTATTAACTGATCCCGATCGAGCGATTCCTTCGCTACTGCTGCTAACTGAAGCTGATCGATGCTGCCTCTGGATGAACAGTGAG
>NC_041392.1:141535657-141580958 GCF_002162155.2 Triticum dicoccoides
GGATGAACAGGACCCCGTGGTGTTGCCTCTGGATGAACAAGACCCCGATCGATCGAGCCGGTTGGGGCTAGATGAACAGGACCCCGTGGAGGGCTGGATGAACAGGACCACCCCGTGGAGGGCAGGATGAACAGTAGACGGTGGAGGGCAGGATGAATAGTAGCCCGTGGAGGGGTGGTTGAACAGGAGCCCGTGGAGAGGGCTGGTTGAATAGTAGCCGGTGGAGTAGCGCGCGGTGGAGGCTGGATGAACAAGAGCCCGTGGATGAACAATCGCAGGTGGAGGTTGGAGGAGGTCGGCGGTGGATGAACAGTAGCTCGTGGAGGCTGGAGGGGGTCGACGATGGAGATGAACAATATCCCGTGGAGTCCCGTTTTGCGGTACGCCACACCCCTCCCGATGAACAGGACCCCCGTTTCGACCGTAGCGCTCCAACACAAGTCCGTTTCGTCCGTTTTGCGGTACGCCACACCCCTCCCGATCAACAGGACCCCCGTTTCGACCGTAGGAGGTCCGTTTCCTCCGTTTTGCGGCACGCTAGACCCCTCCAGATGAACAGGATCCCGTTTCGAACGTGGCCGGTTGAACACAAGGCCGTTTCCTCCGTACTGCGGTACGCCAGGCCTCGTTTCCATCGCCTGTTCCGTCCAAGCCCTCCCGATGAACACGACGCATTCCGTTGCCTCCCCATGAACACGACGCATTCCGTTGCCTCCCCATGAACACGACACATTCCGTTGCCTCCCCATGAACACGACGACGATGCTGTTTCTCCGTTCCGACCCAACCATGTACACGAGCCCTGGCCATATGTACGCGCGAGTAGGCGTTCGAGACCCCGCCCATATGTACACATACGTGGCCGTATTTTCTTTCTTGCACCCTGGCCGCTGTACGTACGTGTACATGCTACGTGCGCGCCTCTAATACGACACGTGCACGCCTCTGCATCGGCTAGTATATATGTACGTACATGTTCGCGACCAGAATGACAACGCTACGTACGCTTCGACCAGGTGGGTCCCGACCGTCAGACACTTCCTTGCGTGCAAAGATGTAGCTGGTGGGTCCTAGCAGTCAGGGGCAAACGTTTTTTCTGTGAGATACGGTGGCCCGTCCGGTGGGTCCCTGCTGTCAGGTGGAGGAATAATTATTTTGCGCGTAATAAGGAGGCACTTCCTTGCTGCGACCGTGGACCCAGCTGTCAGGTCTCCACGCACAGTACTCTTCCGATGGAAGTAGGTCGTTTACCACATTGACCACGCCGCGCCGAGAGCACCAAGGCGGTGGACGACGACGAGGCCTAGGAAGGGGACGATGCGGAGCCGGGGAAGATGCGGCAGTGGAAGCCCGCGCGGAGAGGAGTACGAGGGTTCACTGGTTCGACTGCGGTGTGAGGCTGCCATCGCCGCAGGGCCTGGCCAGCGGTGGGAATAGTAGGGGGCGGTGAGGCCTCCATGGCAGCACAGCCGGCCACGGGAGGCAGGAGCATGCGGCACGACCGGCGCTTCTTTGGGTGGCTGGAGCAAGAAGACCAGAGGTTGAAGAAGCACTACGGCCGTTGGATGGACATCGTACGGTCACTGGAGGTAGAATCGTTCATATTGACTAAGTTGACAAAGCCCTTCGTCCCCGTCAACTTAGTAGGCCCACAAGTCAGCCTCCCACCAAGGTGGATCCCAGCTAGCCGGGGGAGTATTCATTTTTTGTGCGTAATAAGGAGGCACTTCCGGTGGGTCCGAGCTGACAGCGCGAGGAATGTTTTTTTCGCGAAATACGGTGGCCCATCCGGTGGGTCCCAGCAGTTAGGGGGAAACGATTTTTTTTCACAAAATACTGGTGGCCTGTCCGGTGGGTCCCCGCTGTCAGGTGGAGGAATAATTATTTTCCGCGTAATAAGGAGGCACTTCCTTGCGGCTGCCGTGGACCTAGCTGTCAGCCTTTCCATATACAGTACTCTTCCGATGGAAGTCGGTCATTGACCACATTGACCACGCCACGCCGAGAGCACCACGGCGGTGGACGACGATGAGGCATAGGAAGGGGATGATGTGGAGCCGGGGAAGACACGGCAGTGGATGCCCACGCGGAGAGGAGTATGAGCGTTCACCGGTTCAGCTGCGGTGTGAGGCTGGCGTCGCCGTTGAATAATAGGGGGTGTGGGTGAGTAGAGGGATGCCCTGGCCAGTGGTGGGAGTAGTAGGGGGCGCTGAGGCCTGCGCGGCAGCACAGCCGGCCACGAGAGGCGGGAGTAGGCGGTCCCGCCGGCGCTGCTTTGGCGGCTGGAGCAAGAAGACCAGAGATTGAAGAAACACGACGGCCGTTGGATTGACATCCAACGGTTACGTCTGCTAGAATTGTTTGTTGACGTATATAATAACTAAAAAAATCTTGCATACACGTCAACTAAACAGGCCCACAAGTCAGACCACTCCCTCTTTTTTTCAATAATTTATATATAGCTCATGACAACTTCTTATGCAATTTATTGCAGTCGTTTTTTTGGTTGGTCAGGGCCAATTTCGCATATTTCTGTGGGTTCCAAACTATTTTTAATACCGAAATGTCCAGCCAGATTTAAAGTGCTTTGAATATATATTTAAATTAGGTTAATACCCAGTTAAATAGGAATCTGAAAATGTAATAAAATTCAGAAATTATAAAGTAATTGCCAATTTGTCATCTGTTTTTATATTTACAACCCATTTCATATTACTTTCAAGATTTGCAGGCGTCTTGAAAGAGTTGCAGCCCATCAGGGCGTAGAAAAATAAGTAGGCCTGGATGGGTATTCTTCAGAAAAAATAAACTGGGCTCATTTTCACAAAGAATAAATAGCTGGGTTGGTCACATGGTGAACATAAAATATAAGCCTGGGCTAGACGGGCCACAGCCCAGTTCAAACCCTGCTCTGTCTCAACAATACCAAACAAAAAAATCCTGCTTGAGTAGCTACATCCCAGGTGTCAGCCGATCTTGTGCTGTTCTCTTGTCTATTGACTATATACGCTCACAATGTCATGGGTCCCAGATGTTAGGAAAACACTAGGAGGAAGCATTTTATTTTTCCATACACTGACGTGGTGGGCCCCTACTATCATCCTCTCCACGTACTTCTGCCGATTCCTGTTGTTTGTTGACCATGTTGACAATGCGAGAGGGCGGCGCCGTGGCGAGCGCACCAAAGCACGCAGAGGACGTTGATGCGTGCGCTGAGGCGCAGCCAGCCGTGGGAGGCGGAAGCAGGCGGCTCCGCCGGCGTTGGTTTGGTTTTGGCGGCTGGAGGAAGACAGGACCGAAGAAACACGACAGACTGTAAAAGCAGCAAGAGTACTTAACAACCTTAACTGAAACAAGCAAGGGCACTTAACAACCAAAGCTGAAAGTAGTATGAGTACTTATACAGGTTCAACCGTACAAAGCACACCTCGAAAAGTGCTACTTTGCCTACAGTTAACCAAGGGTGAGGCCGCCAAGCCCCAGGACAAGGCCCAGGCACCACCCCGCACATCCACAACCTTCTGAAAGCGGCTTCATCTCGCAACGTGGTCAATAAATAGGATATTCGCTTTAGAGCCATGGAAAAACATGAACATAATCTTCTATCCTATTCTCCAAGATGGACGGGCCTTCATTATTTGAGACCACCCATGAATAAGTATCTTTTCACCTCCAAGGGGAATTGAGTAGGTCGACATAAACATCATGTTGTGACCAAGCGCAAGTCTGACCCGACCATGGTCAGGCATCTGTATAGGAACAATAGAACTCGGCAGTTCCTGTTTCAAGAAGATCACAACTGTAAAACTGTGTATAAGCAATAGTTTATGAACAACATATATAATAGAAAACAGCTCGTACCATAAGTTTCTCGACACAGTTGGACCTGTTCAATGAGTGCAGGAGTGGCACACATATCCCACGTGGCCTTCCACCATTGAAACGCCCCACAAGGACCTCAAGACGATAAATAAAGTGTAGGAACTTGTGGATGTCAATCCAATCAACTTCAGTGCCATTAGTAACAGCCGAGTTATTACAGTGTAACAAACGAGCATACTGCTTAACTCTGAAAAAACCTACACGTGCCACCAATTATAAGAAAATATTAGTTAGAAGTAGCATCTTCGTGAGAGATTGGTTGCTACTTCTAAAGTTAAATTGTGATTAGTTAGACAAAATAGGTGGATTAAGAAGTAATCGAGGCAACAAGCAAGAACCAGATACAAAACTAACATGGATGAACAATTGGAACGATGTTGGGAGTGGAAGATCGCAGTGAAGATGAGACCAGGTTCTGCTATTTCCATCAACATTCGTGCGCCAACTTTCAGTCCGTAACACTTGAGAAAGTTTATCCAAGTTCGGCCATAAAAAAGCAGCGATCTTCTTGGTTCATGAAACCAACTCGGAACTTATATCCATGGCTTGTCCTCACTGTGACCATTAAACTAGTGTATTCAATTATGGTAAGGCCGAGCATCTTGAGTACATGTGTTCTGGTAGAGCAAATAATACACTGCAGGAAAAATAATATGAGAACACAACATGTTCAAAAAACCCCCACCCCCCGGATAGAAAAGAGGATTCTAGGAACATACTGTGCGCGTTTCAAAATGCTGTGTTAGGATGAAAAGGAACAAGTGTGGCATCTCGCCGAGGGCGTAGAAACCTGTAGGGTACTCACACTTTGGGCACTGCAAATGAAACACACTAGATTCAGTAGGAAGAAAAATGCATCAACGGCGGCGGCTGCCATCCTAGGATTACCTGCGACCAAGGGACTTGGGTTTATCGGGGATGGATGAAGAATTTGTACCTGGTTCTCCATGAGAAAACCCTATGCAATCGCCGAGAGGGGGTTTTCTCTGAACAAGCAGACGAGGGAGAAGGGGATTCAAGCCCAGTGAAATATTGCCGCTTCGTCCGTCCAGCTTACTGCTAAAGCTAGAAGGGGGGGGGGTTGTGATTTGATGGCTCATTGGGCATTACTGCGGCGCTACGACCGGGGTGTGTCTACCGTGAAGTTGTGCACTCTAACTTGTGCATATGGCACATGGACCCTGTTGCCGGTTGCCCCACATATCAGCGAAAGGAAGTAGAAAGACATGAGTAACTAGTTACACATAAATATATTTTTTGACAGAGAGATACTCCCTCTGTAAAGAAATATACAAATCTTTTATATCACAGGCTCACCTTGCCGAGAAATATGCTCCCTCTGCAACGCACGGGCATTATGGGGGTTCAGCTTTTTTTATGGGGGTTCAGCTGAGAATACAATACTCAGATACGCTCATAGTTCTGGACTTTGGGCTGCAGGCCGACCCTGCATGTTTGGGGGCCCATGTGTTCTACCTTAGCGCTTTTCATATTGCAAGCGATCGGTACGGCGCTGGTTTTAGATGCTGTCGCAAGGCGAATACACAAAATTGAATAAAGCACGGCAGCTGTTGGAATAAAATTGAACGACAGTTCCTAACCAGCAATTAGAGTTGCAATTCTATCAACGATATACCATGTGATAAATAATACTGTCGTACTACTTATACAGACATGACACTTGTTTCACCATGCCATATTATTACATCAAAATCTCTCAGAGGATAGATCAGTTCGGCAGTTGTGTGCTGCTACTGAAGAATTTCAAAGTTGATTTGGACTAGCTCTCCTTGCCGAGAAAGTTCGATTTTGACATCATCCCCTACCGCAAGATATGATTTAGATTTGAACCTTGCCCATCCTTTAGCATCAATCATCATGCGACCATCCTTTGTACTTATGGTATATTGAGCAGGTTCATTCACACCAAGGCTGCACATGGTAAGAGAAACTTGGTTGCGGTCGCCCGGATTGTTGAACGACTCCCTCGTTGCTCTAGAAATTCTCTGTTTGCAAACAAGAAGACATACCCAAACAGTTAGATCAACACAGTGAATCATGTGAACAGCATGGAAAGAAAAAAGAACGAAGCACTTGGGCGGCCAATGCTTACCAAGAAGGTGGAGATGTCGGTTTTTGTAAGGACTTTGGTATATGAAGTGCGAACTGCAGCCCAGCCTGTTGCCGGTGCAACTGCACGGGCCGGAGCAGATGCAAGTGCAAGTGTTGGTGCAGGTGTCGAAGCCGCCGCTGCTGCCGGAGATGGTGCTCCTTGTAGAACTGGTGCCGGTGTCGGAGCAGGTGCCGTGTCGATGCCCGATCCCCCGGTAGATCAGACTGATCTGCTGACGCGGTCGGTGCCCAATCCTCAGCTGGATCAGACTAAGCTGCTGCCGCTGTCAGTGCTAGAGCAACTGCCGGTGCTCGATCTGTGCAAGACAGCGGTGATCGTGTCTGGTCTGCTATGATCAACGTTCTAACTTGACTAGGATCCGTGACCGTGATCCAGTCTTTTTCTTCATTTCTTTTAAACGCGAGAAGGACTAATTGTGGCGTTTTTGTTAAACCAAACTGCAGTTCATCATAGGGATTCAGCTTGTACTCAGACAATAGACTGATCCAATTTTTTCCAGTAATATAAGTGATGGACGGTGCCTTCATTACTGACATGATATAAGAAGTGAAACTTGCAAAAATAGCCATCGTATAGCAAACCGAACGGTTTATTCTGTGATGAATGTCACATGGCAAAACCTGCATAGTAAAATTGCAGGAAAAGAAAGAAAACATGACATTAAATCAATAAGATTTAGACAGTAAATCAATAAGATTTACTTGATGTGACACGAGTGAATCCTTACCAGGAAATCACTATGTTGAAGTACTAAACAGAAGATTGATCGTCCAACTACGCGTGGCATGCAGGGGCCTCGCCTACTCCCACAAGCAGGACAGTCCAAAGGTCGTGACAAATCGTATGGACCGAACGTCCATGGGGCTGGAAATCTTGGTGGGTGCGATAAACCCTTCAATGCATACAGATATTGGAGTGTAACCATAATTGATACACCATCCTCACAAAAAATATGATATGGATACTTCAAAATATACAGACTGAATTGAGTGGACAGACATTAACATAGACCGTTCTCAGGACTGACCACACACCAAAAGCGGAAGTACTAATAAACAATACAGGGTTCACAAACACAAATCAAGTACTGAACAATAGTACTTACTACAGACAAGCAAAGTTGCACTAACTAAACTCTACAGACTATTTTTTGCCACCGACCTACGGGATGAACCCCGCATAACTGACTAGGCCATGGACTTCGTGTGAGATGTCTACATGCACCATCACCATCTTGTCAACCTTGGAGAACCTAACAGAGTGGTCTTTCCACTCATAAACATGATGGTGAAGACATGCCGCATCAGATTTGTTGGGAAGCTTTACAAGAACCACACCCTTTGTAATCGAAGGCACGGCCAGGAAATTATTGTGGTCAAGTACAGCCTCGAGAACACGCCTGACAACAATGCTACAGGAAAACACTAGTCTAGGACACGTGGCGACAAGGACACCAAAGCTGGATAGTTCAACAGTAGAACTCATCATCAGGTCTTCCAGTTCACACGGCATGACTTTGAGAACTTCATCTCCACTGCGGACCTGGTTCTAATTCAAACAGAAACCATATTTTATTACTACCTCCGTTCAGAAATATAATATGATTTTCGATATTATACTCCATATATGACTACATATACACATAGAAAATGAGTGAACAAAGACACTAGAACATGTCTTCAAAGGCATGAGAGCGGACGGATTACATGCAATATCCATAACACAAGTTACCGAGGCAAATATACCCTCTTAAAAGGTAGCATTAATGTTCATAAAGTACTCCCTCCGTCCCAAAATTCTTGTCTTAGATTTTTCTAGATACGGATGTATCAAGTCACATTTTAGTATTAGATACATCCATATCTAGACAAATCTAAGACAAGAAATTTGGGACAGCAGGAGTATTTTAAAGTAATCTATAAGAAATCAGTGTCAACCTCTCGCATGTTTTGGTCAAAAGAGGAATTTAGAACCGTCATTTGGCACACAAAAATCACATGCAAGATCACCCAGAAAGTTGTACTACCAGTACTAGTACTGCGTGTTAGATGAAAAAACACGATCAAGATCGAGAAAAAGATCGTCAAGAAGAGATATTACCTGGACTTGCTTAATGAGGGATCCCAAAGAGGGGGGCTTGGACAGGGCGATGGCTTTGAGCTTGTCTGCGGTAGTCTCGGCGGGGTGCTTGCGCTTCTTCGTACCATGAGCCTCGACGGTTTTGGCCGGAGCCATAGACATCACTTTGGCCGGTGCTCCAGCGTCCATTAAGAAACTGTCAAATAGAAATAAAAGAAAAGAAACCATAATCACAAACCCAAAAGAAGAAAAGAGAGGGAGTTATAGGATCAGTCTCGGGGTTGCAAGACCGGGCCTTGGCCAGAATCAACACCATTGATGCGCTCACCTTTCCTTCTTTGGGAGAGAAGAACAATGGCAGAAGCAGGTCGGGGTTTTCTTGAAGAAATGAGGAACAAGATGAGGCAGAAGCGAGGGTTGGGTAGAGAGGAAGCTGAGAGAGAAGAGTAAAATGATGGTTGCTTCGTCCGTCCAACTTACTGCTGGAAAGGAGGGGGTTTTGTGATTTGACGGCTCATTGGGCATTACTGCGGCGTTTCGATCGGGGTAGTCTACCGTCACTCTACTACGGAGTAATTTAGTGCATGGCTGGTGGACCCCGATGCTGGCTGTCTCACACGTCGGCGAAAGTGAGTAATTTAGTGCATGGCTGGAGGAGGATCCGCACGGTAGAGCGTGTTCATTGCTTTTCAGAAGAAAAAATGATTACAGCAAGCGTTTCCACTCTTACGACGGAGGAGTGCGAAACACGACAACCACTTGAACATACACAGTGCTCCTACTACTAGGCATGTGCAGTGGTTCATACGTCAGTACTACACAATCTTGTTGCTAGTGTAGTAAGATATGACGATAACAAATGATGTTGTGCGCATGTCAACTACTCCTATATGTAACATAGTACCGCTTTTTTGACTGTCCGGTCAAGAATGAACGGTGAGATCAATGTTAACAAAACTAGGTCCACAGCGCACGGAGAGTACGGTGCTACAGTACTCCACGAAACATGAACCATATGAAGCACGAATAGTGTTAGGCAGGGTGTATGAAGGGTGCACGGGATGGGAGCAAAAGTTCCCTTCTCGACCCACTTTTGGGTGTTTGGCAGAGTGCATGAGTCCACACTAGTAGGTTGACAAAAATACACAAAGAGGAAACAACTATATTGAGATGAGAATGCAACCAAACACACCCACACGCTTTGTGCTACAGTGACTGATCTGCACTGTCTGAGTTTGATCCAACGGTCATGTTGCACCGAGACATGGACATGCCCATGCAGAGGGCGCCTAAACACCACCGAAGTCCCTCTGCTTCTCGAGGCACATGACGTCGGTGATGCAGGGTGCAACCGCCCGCAGAGCCCGCTCCCGGTCGACGGGAGCCAGCTCGTCAAAGACGGTGTCCAATGGCACGAATGGATTCTAGTGACGGAGCCATGAAAGGATTCACCCGGCAACGGCGATGACAGCCCGCAACCCCTCCTTGTCCAGCTCAGCCCCCACCATCGCGCGGAGACGGCTTAGCTCCTCGGAGATATAGGTGAAGAAGGAGACTAGATCAGGAAGCCGCGGCTCGTTGAAGTCGACCGGGTTTAGCCCGACGGCCGGCATCGTCGCGCTAGCATGACGGTAGGCATCACGTAGCCGCAGCACGTGCATGGCAAATTGGTTCACCAAGTAGCTGAGGCGATCCTGGACCTCGTCACGATCGGCCCGCTCACGCTCCAGCCAGCTCCCCTGATGGCCTATCATATCTCCTGCTTTCTGCAGCAACGCCGCCGACGCCTCGAGCATCTTTGTGGTGGACGCCTGCCGCTTTTGAAGCTCCGTGAACTCCCGCACATAACGGAGGAGCATGGCACTCCTCTCCTCCTTGAGCTCACGGAGCTCCATGCCCTTGGCCATGAGCTCCGCATCCTTGGCATGGAGCTCCTGTGTCAGGAGCCTCACCTCGGACTCCATGATCTGCTGCGCCGCCATGGCACCAGGTAGAAGCAATGGGGAGAGGAAGCAAAGGGGGCGAAACGGCTGAAAGGCAATGCAATCTAC
The DNA here is from genome assembly GCF_002162155.2 of Triticum dicoccoides. Classification (NCBI taxonomy): domain Eukaryota; kingdom Viridiplantae; phylum Streptophyta; class Magnoliopsida; order Poales; family Poaceae; genus Triticum; species Triticum dicoccoides. Next base: position 141,545,804 of record NC_041392.1, read on the forward strand.
GGGAAGGCAGAGGGAGCAGGGAATATTTTGGTTTTCACCACGGTAAAACACCAGTCGACGACTTCTCACATCAGGGTGCAGTGGGTACAGGCGGAGTCATCATGACTAATTGCTGCCGCGCCTGCTCCCGTCAATCAAAAAATTAAAAATCCTGCCGCGCCTGCTCCCGTCAATCAAAAAATTAAAAATCCTGCCGCACCCAAACACCAGAGCAACGCCACGGTGGATATTTAAATTTACCTGCCGGCAAGTAGATAAAAAAGGGGTGAAAAAACAAATGTGGCGGTGGCCTAGCTAATCGGTCGAACTAGCCCAACTAGCTAGCCACCGTGCTTCACTAATGTACTCGGCGGGAAAGGTGGTCTTTCGTGATTTGACGACTCATTTACTTGCTTCGGCGCTATGACAGAGGAGGACCCAGTAAACGTGCGATAGGGCGTCCCATGTTAGGAAGAATATATGCATGCACCACCCTGGAGGACACCGAAACCGCGCGGTAGGGTGTGCCACGTCTTGGCACGGAGGAAAAATGTGCGTGTAAAAATATACTATATCAGACGTAGTACCTATGGTTCGACCTCGGGACCTAGCCAGTCAGTTGAAAACACCCATGTCAGTGTCAAAACCGGCGGATCTCAGGTAGGGGGTCCCGAACTGTGCGTCTAGGCCGGATGGTAACATGAGGCAGGGGACACGAAGTTTTACCCAGGTTCGGGCCCTCTTGATGGAGGTAAAACCCTACGTCCTGCTTGATTAATATTGATGATATGGGTAGTACAAGAGTAGATCTACCACGAGATCAGAGAGGCTAAACCCTAGAAGCTAGCTTATGGTATGATTGTATGTTGTGATTGTTGTCCTACGGACTAAAACCCTTCAGTTTATATAGACACCGGAGAGGGTTAGGGTTACACAAGGTCGGTTACAAAGGAGGAGATATCCATATACATATCGCCTAGCTTGCCTTCCACGCCAAGTAGAGTCCCATCCGGACACGAGACGAAGTCTTCAATCTTGTATCTTCATAGTCTAACAGTCCGGCCAATGGAGATAGTCCGGCTGTCCAGAGAACCCCTAATCCAGGACTCCCATAGTAGCCCCTGAACCAGGCTTCAATGACGATGAGTCCGGCGCGCAGTATTGTCTTCGGCATTGCAAGGCGGGTTCCTTCTCTGAATACATCACAGAAGAATTTGAATACGAGGATAGTGTCCTACCCTGCAAAATAAGTTCCACATTCCACCATAGAGACAATAATATTTTCGCAGATCTAATTTGCTGGCTTGTTTCGGCAACATGACGTTACGTCATGGCCAGGTGATTATTCGAACCGTTTCTCTTAACCAGCCCCGCACATTAAGCGAGGTAGTTTTTCGACACGTCTTGTCAAAGCAGAGATCATGTCCCCTTATTATGGGATTCTCATCAATACGAGCGTGGGTAACCCAACCGCGCCATCAATTGCGGCGCTTGGGGGATAAGCAAGTTTTACCAGGCAAGTGGGGAAGCTTAGTTTCGTTCGCCCATATAAAGGGATAAGGATTCACCTCTCTATCCACGCCTTCTTCCTCCTTTGCTCATCCGCTCCCGCACACTTGAGCTCTAGCGCCTAAGTCCTCACTTCCATCTCAACCTTCTCCAACCATCTCCGGAGCGGGAGGCAAGTGGATGGTCTCCTCCGTCACGAAGGGAGACATCAAGAAACTGAAGAGAGCCGGATACCTGCCCGATGACATCGCGCACCGGCTCCCAGATGAGGGGCAACTCATCCCCACCCCCAGGCCCCATGAGAGGGTGGTATTCCTCACCCATTTCCTCTGTGGACTGGGATTCCCTCTCCATCCCTTCATCCGGGGCTCATGTTTTATTACGGCCTGGATTTCCACGATCTGGCCCTGAACTTCATCCTCAACATCTCCGCATTTATCATTGTGTGCGAGGCCTTCCTCCGCATCAAGCCCCACTTCGGCTTATGGCTGAAGACCTTCAACGTTAAGCCGAAGGTGGTGGGTGGCCGCCAGGCGGAGTGCGGAGGCGCCATGGTGGGCAAGATGCCCAACATAACATGGCTTGAGGGCTCCTTTGTGGAAACCATAAAGGGGTGGCAATCGGGGTGGTTCTATATCACCGAGCCACGCGACCCCGCATGGGTAGCGGCCCCCGAGTTCCAATCTGGCATCCCCATGCGGCTCACCTCCTGGAAAGAGAAGGGCCTGTCCTGGGGTAGCTCAAAAGAGCTGACCGGACTCTAAACATGTATTCAAAACATGGTGGACAAGAAGCTCAAGCTTGTCAACATAGTCCAGGTTATGCTCATCCGCCGGATACTACCGTGCCAACAACAGGAGTTCACCTTGTGGGAGTTCAATCCGGCGTAGCACCGGACTCTGAACATGCTCTTCGACACGACTCATGAAGACGCCTGGAGGGTGCTGTTCAAAAGTGCCGAGGTCCCTCCCCCTATCACCGAGGACCGCGGATTCAGCGCGAAGCGCCAAGCTAGTGCGGTAAGCTGCTTTACCTTTCACAGGATACTTATTTTTTATATAGATTGGCTCTATGCGGGATCTAAACTCCCGGACCTTTGACAGCACCGGCAGAAGATGGCCGGACAGATCGACTGTCCGGCTCCTTTGCCCGAAGGCCCCGCAAACGCTCTTCTGGCGAAGATGCTGACTCCGGCCCCTTACAAGGTGCCAGAGAAGACCAAGAAGGCCAAGGGAACTCAAAAGAGTTCCTGATGCCAGGCGTCGTCGGACTCACCGTCTGATGATTCTGCGGTGCACTCTTCCCCTGAAGACGAGGAAGAGGAAGAAGATGCTCCCCCACCGACTGGGGGAGACAAGAAAAGGAAGGCCGCCCCAACTAGGGAGGCCGGAGGGTCCAAGAAGGGAAGGACTCTTCTTTCGGACAGCTCAACCGCCGCTGACGAAAGCGAAGACAAGTGGTTGCCCAGGGCCAAGCCCCCGGGGAGATCGTAAGTATTGAAAGTGCGTTATATCGACTAGAGGGGGGGTGAATAGGCGATTTTTATGAAATTCTTCACTAAGGAATTTGCCGGTGAGGAAATTCCTTAGCAAATAACTACTAGCAGTGGAATAAGTACTCAAAAGTAAACATAACAGAATACAAGCATAGTCATCATGATGAAATGAAGACAGGCACAGAGTACTGGAAGCGTAATCATAGGATAACACAGGATGAAGACAAACAGACTGAAGAAATTGAACTAAGGAAATTGAGAAAGTCTTCAGTCAAAGTCTTCAAACACAGATATGAACAAACACACAACACAGTTATGAGGAAATGAAAGAGTTGAGGAAATAGAACCAGTAAGCTTGCTGAAGACAATGATTTGGTAGACCAGTTCCAACTGTTGTCTCAGTTGTACGTCTGGTTGGAGCGGCTGAGTATTTAAACTCGAGGACACCCAGTCCCGGACACCCAGTCCTGAACACACAGCTCAGGACACCCAGTCCTCACCGTATTATCCTTGAACTAAGGTCACACAGACCTCGTCCAATCACTCGTGGTAAGTCTTCAGGCGACTTCCAAACCTTCACAAACTTGGTCACTCAGCGATCCACAATTCCTCTTGGATGCTCTAGACCATGACGCCTAACCGTCTGGAAGAAGCACAGTCTTCAAAGGTAACAAGCGTCGGATCTATGCAGGATCAATCTCTTCAGTGATGCTCAATCACTTGGGGTTTGTAGGTGTTTGGGTTTTGGGTTTTTGGTTTTTCCTCACTTGATGATTTTCGCTCAAAGTCCTTGGAGGATGGGTTGCTCTCAAATGACAAGTGTCAGTTTCTCTCGGAGCAGCCAACCAACTAGTGGTTGTAGGGGGCGACTATTTATAGCCTAGGGAGCAGCCCGACATGATAAGACATAAATGCTCTTCAATGATATGACCGTTAGGTGGATAGATATTTTGGGACAGCTGGCGCATAGCACAGCAACGATCAGAATTTTGAGTAGTAAAATCCTCAGGGCTATCATGTTCCTCACTGTGTAGGCAATCCGCACTGGCGAATTCCTAACTCCTCAGTCAGGACAAATTCCTCAGAGACCAGAAGAACTTCGTCTCTGTCACTGAAGAAATTGACTGAACTGTATGAGATTTCCAAAGGCTTCACTCGAAGGGATTGGTAGGTGTAGGATTTTGAGTTGAGCATCACATGGAAAATTTTCCTTAGTATTTCCTCGACCCCCTTTAACAGTACGGTGTTTCCTATGACTCAAGAAAGAGAAAAACAAAACTATGAAAACGAAAGTCTTCAAGCTTCATATTTCTCGCATGAATATCAAGTCTTCACGGACACACCAATTTCTTCACTTTCAAAGTCTTCATGAAAGTCTTCAGAAATACCAAAATCTTTAGTCGAAGATATTCATTTTTAGGGGTTGACTTTTCCTGTAAACATCAAACTCCTCATAGACTTATAGACCTGTGTACACTCACAAACGCATTAGTCCCTTAACCTATAAGTCTTCAATACACCAAAATCACTAAGGGCCACTAGATGCACTTACAATCTCCCCCTTTTTGGTGATTGATGACAATATAGGTTAAGTTTTCAACGGGGATAACATATGAAGTGTAACTACTGATATTGAGGAATTTGATTGCAAGATATAGAAGAACTCCCCCTGGAGATGTGCATGGTGAGGAATTTGCTTTTGAAGCAATGCACACTTGAAGAGTTGAATCATGGAGATCTCCCCCTATATCTTGTAATTCATACACGCATTTAACATATAATATGAAGAATTTGAAATGCATGATGAAATATGGTGCCTGATGAAATTCAGCATGGCAATAATATTAACAAGGAATAAGCATGCAGAATAGTGCATCAAAAGTATCAGAGCACAATGCATCAAAAGTATCAGAGCACCATCGGGTTTAAGATTACAACTCGATCCAATAAAGTTTTAGAAGAACGAGAGTTGTAACTTAGCAAAAAAACGCCCATATAGTAGACCCGCTTGAAGACTAACTCATATTTCTCCCCCTTTGTCATCGAATGACCAAAAGGATCGAAAATGAGGACTAACGCCCCTGAAGATAATCATGTTGAAGAAGGAGCACCAACGTTGTTGGGGTCGTTTGTTGATGTAGGGCCTGCTGCAGTGTCGTCCAAATCTTCATGTTCATCAGTGTCGCGTGATGAAGAATATGAGCTGGCCACTAGAGAAGGAACCTGGACCTTCTTGAATTTCTTCGGTGGAGGTGCAGACCAGTCAAAATCTTCTTTGAGACCCATGTTCTTCAGATCTTCTTCACCATACAGATGTGACAGGATTGCCCAGGTGCGATCGAAGACTTGATGGAGGTAGTAGTGGTTTTTCTTCACTGCATTGTGTGTGGCAGTCATGTTGTGAAGAAGTGAACCAAACTGACGCTTAACCCATTTGTGATTTTGATCCACCTTCTGGTGAAGACTAAGCAGAAGTTCACGGTCAGTCATCACACGCGGAGCAGTGGCTTGAGGAGTGGACTTGGGTGCATTAGCAGAGTCATGTGTGGCAGAGTCATCATTGGTGGAATAAGATGCAGCTTTGCGAAACTGACCATCCAATGGACGAATGCCTTCATCTATTACAGCTGGTGCCTTTCCCTTTCCATCAACTGAGGAATATGTTTGCTTGAGGACTTCAATTGGGGGCAAGTAGCTGAGGTGATTCTGGAAATCAGCTTTGTAGTTTAGTGAAGACCCTGTCCGGAGGAATCTCATAATCCAAGGTGCATAAGGCTTCATCTCAAACGGAGACAGTGCAACATTGGCCATAGTCCTCATGAAGAAATCATGATAATTGACAGGAATGCCATGAACGATGTTGAATACCAGATTCTTCATGATGCCAACAATTTCCTCATCAGATGAGTCATGGCCTTTGATGGGACTGATTGTCCTCGTAAGAATACGATAGACAGTTCTGGGCACATACAACAATTCCTTCATGAGGAATTTGGTTCTTGGTGCTTGACCTGGCTTCAAAGGTTTCATCAGCACCTGCATGTAATGATGTGTGAGCTCAGGTTCACTGTAGATGCAACGAGCTTCTTCAAGGGGAGGACTGAGTGGTAGAGCACGAAGCAATTCAGAGGCTGGTGTAGTGTAGTGAGTGTTTTCAGACATCCAGTCCAGCACCCATGAATTCACATCTTCAGCATCTCCGGTGATGTGCAGCGTTGCATAGAATTGAAGAATTAGTTCTTCATTCCAATCGCAGATGTCAGAGCAAAAGTTTAGCAGTCCAGCATCATGAAGAACACTGAGGACTGGTGCGAAGCACGACAGAGATTCCATATCCACGTGAGGAATATGCTCATGGTAGAAGATCTTCTCCTTGTTGAATAGCACCGAGGAATATAATTTGGCTTGACTGGCAGTCCAGAAACACCTCTTCCTAATGCGAGCAGAGTCATATGGGTTGTAATCTTTGAAGAAGACATGCTCACCAAAGAAATCATCAGCCTTGAACTTTTGCTTGCGTGAGAATGGATCCTTTGGCTTCGGCAGAGGAGTGTCAGTGAGTTGCATCACGACCTCAGGAATCTCAATCGCAGGTTCTTCAGGCTGAGGAATTTCTGGTTCCTCCTCAGTGGCAGTCTATGTCATTGGTTTTTCAACAGCAGCAGTTTCTTCAGCGCTAGTGGCTGGAATTTCCTCATGGACAGATGCAGTGGGATGAGTTTCTTCAGAGTCCATGTGAACAGTTTGTGTGGGGGACTGAGGAATTTGCTGTAGAGGGGTGAACATTGGAGAGTTTGAATGCTGACCTTCCCAGAATTCATCACTGATTACGGGTGTGGAGTAGCCAATGTCCACATCTTCATCTTCTATTTCTTCAACGCTAGCCTCTTCAGCTGTGAACTGAGGCATAGGCGAGGAGATGATAGGTGTTGAAGTGATCGCATCCACTTCAATTTCTTCATCCAATGGTTCAGACGAAGCAGTAGAAGGAGTTTCTTCATCAGATCCGCTGGGGATCACATATTCTTCATCAAAAGGAACAAGGTCCTTTGATGTCCTGGTTGAGATGGGAACAACATCGATCGGATTTGCAAATGAACTTGTCATAGGCTTCATTTTCTTCAGAGCTGAAGAATCTGAAGCAGCTGATGCTTTCCTTTTCTTCACTGCAGCACGCTCTGCAGCCTTGGTCTTCTTCACATCCGATGCAGATGGAAGGATTGGAGTTGAAGTTGGTGCAGGAGCAGCTGAGGAATCTGGTTGATTTTCTTCAGGCACAACTGATGCAGTTGCCCTGAGTTCTTCAGTTTCTTCAGGCACACCACTAGTGGGTGCCCTGGCAATTTCTTCAGTGGCTGGAATGTAGTCATCAGCCCTGGAACTCACATTATCTTCAGCAGCCTGATTGTCATCAGCGGTGCTGGCATTTTCTTCAGTAGGCTGAGCAGATGCTTCAGCCTGAGGAATTTCCTGTTGCATTGGGGCTGCAACATTGGAAGTGAAGTTATCCGCAAGTTTCACAAAACGAACCTTGGCTCCAAGCCAATCAGCGCGATATGCGTCAAAGTCATCACTGAGTTTCTTAATCTTAGTCTGAATAGTGACAAGTTCTTCAGTTGTCATAGAGACAACATTTTTCTTCAGATAGTGCTCTTTCTTGTACTGCGCTTTCTTGATTTGCCTGGCCTTCTCAAATTTCCACTTTTCTTCTTGAATGAAGTGGGTCAGTATGTGACTCTGGCCAGGAGTCAGCTTGAAGTCAGGCAAGGGAGTGTTGGGGTCCTTGTGCCAATCATCAATGTAGTCGAGGATCAGCTTGGGATCCAAAAGTAGTGGCACCTCTGATCCCTTGGCTCTAGCGGCCCTGACTTGCCTGTCTCTGATGATTTCTGCAAGTTCATCATCATCAGCTTCGTCTTCATCAGACGACACTTGGAAAGCGACTTGCTTCTTTTGAGGACTTGGGCGAGGACCTCGTCCAGCAGTGGCCTTTGTCTTCATCGGTGAGGGGCTAGCTGAGGAACTTGGTGCAGCTGAGGAACTAGCTGAGACACCTGAGGCAATGGAGATGTCGGCAGTCCTTTGGCATGAGGCGAGATGCATAGGTGCTGAGGATTTAGTCGGAATAGCTGAGGGCTTTGGAGGAACAGGAGTAGCATGAGGAATTGGCCGTGAGGGCTTTGATGATTCTGGCCGTGAGGGCATTGCTGATTCTGGCCGTGAGGGCATTGCTGAGGAACTTGGCCTGTGCGCAGGCTTCTTAGACATAGCCTTCTTTGGCTTGACAGCAGAGGCCTCAGCAGAGGCAGCAGCAGCAGCAGAGTCTTCATTGAATTTCCCCACTGCTTCTCTGGTAGCCAACTTGGCTTGGCGCTTGGCCCATTCATCAGGATAGTCCTCACCGCACTTGAGGCTGGTGGGATCTGCTATCTGGCCAGGTGCCAATGGAGCTCTTGGGCATGGAGGATTGAGTGCGAATTTCTTCATGTACTTAGGAGTGACATATCTGTACTCCCTCCATTCTCTTGCCCATCTCCTCTCTATCCTCTGTTTGCGCACTTTGCGCTCATTCTTGGTTTCCTTAGTAGGTGTGCAGTACCCAGCATATATGTCATCAGGGATCTCAAACGCTGTATTTACCTCAGGCCTCTTTCCTCCTTTCTGTGGCCTTTTACCATCAGCCATTTTCTTTAGTTGCGGAATTTGAACAATCGAATTCTCTGAAGAAGTATGCAACTTTTCTTCGAGGAACACTGCAAATGAGTTAAGTTGATGAGAACCTAGTGATTCAGCAGCTGACATGTGTACCTGTGAACAAAGTATAGTTGCGAGGAATTTGGAGAGGTCATATGCGTTCTCAGAAGGTTTTTCAAGAAGAACAAGTTTGAGGAATTTGACCAGACGAGTCTTGAAGATTTTCACTAAGCGTTCTTTGTCTTAGGTTCTAGAGTTGTATAGATCCAAGATCCACACAATTGAGGAATCTTGAAGAAAAATGATGCTTAGAGAAATGAATCAAGAACGGATGACTTGTGAGGTGTTCAGTGTGTGAAGATATGAAGAAAAACACTTTTGAAGATTTTGTAGATAATCATTCGAATCAACGAGGGCAGTAAAAGTAACTTTTAATTACCCTAGATGAAGAACATGATGAACAGTGAAGTGGAGAGGTGAAGTTCATCTGTGTAGATCTTCCACGCCCTAACTCGGCGGAGGAAGACATCTACGGTGACGGCGGAGTGAAGATTTCCGCGGTCGGCGCGAGTACGTCAACGACGAGGTCGAGGCAGTGAAGCTCTTCCTCATCGGCAGCGATGAAGTAGCGGAGGCGCTAGGGTTTGGGAAGCTTGAGCTAGAGAGAGAGGTCGAGCGGAGTAAAAGAAGTGAGGAAGGGAAGGAGGGGTATTTATAGCCACGGTGAAAAACTGCTCGCCCAAAGAAATTGGACGAACGTGCCCCTGACCCTTCTCATTCGCATGACATGTGTCACCCACGTAGTGAGAGCTGGAGATCGTGTTAGATCGTGAGTGAGTGGATAAGTGTATCGTGGGATGCGGAACGGTTTGAGTGGCAAAGTCGAAAATTTCGATAAGATAGGTTTTAAAGTTCCGTTCGCAATTTTTTCAGCTGACAAGGACACACTGAAGATTTTGAATGAGTTTCAAATAGAACGCACATGAAGAATTTGTGAACAGATTGGGTTGAGTATAGCATAGAGGGGAAGGGTCCGATCACATTCACTTAGCAGAAAACCAACTTGAAGAAATAGCAATAAGTGAATGCTGTAGAGGACATAAACTCATATATATATAGCCAATGAAGAAAAACGATGAAACCAGTGAAGACTATGCAAAGTTGAAGAATATGAATAATTTGAGAAATTTCAACTTTTGGTGGTGGCGTGACCCACCGTATAAGAATGATGATTTCAGACACCGCGTACAATTATCGTAGGGTTCTGAGAATCAAATTCTTCACACTAAGAGTGTTATTCTTCATTGATTGAAGAAAAACGTTTCTTCATGTGTTGCACATCTAAGTCATCAATTTTGCGTAAGTGTTAGGATGAGTGTCCTTTTCAAAGAACATTCAAAGATTCTAGGATATTTAGCTCACACCGCAACTTGCTAAATCTCTTCTCATCCAAGGGCTTTGTGAAGATATCGGCTAGCTATTCTTCAGTCTTCACATGCTCAATAGAAATGTCGCCCTTCAACACATGATCACGAAGAAAATGATGACAAATCTGAATGTGCTTTGTCTTCGAGTGCTGAACTGGGTTGTGAGCAATCTTGATGGCACTCTCATTGTCACAGAAGAGAGGCACATTCTTCATGTTGATGCCGTAGTCCTTGAGAGTTTGCTTCATCCATAGCAATTGGGCATAGCAAGAACTAGCGGCAATGTACTCAGCTTCAGCAGTAGATAGTGATACGCAGTTCTGTTTCTTCGAGGACCAACAGACCAAAAATCGTCCAAGGAAATGACATGTACCAGATGTTGACTTGCGATCCACACGATCACCAGCATAGTCAGAGTCAGAATATCCAACAAGATCAAAATCTGAGCCCTTGGGGTACCATAATCCAAGTGTTGGTGTGTGAGCTAGATATCGAAGAATATGCTTCACAGCCTTATGGTGTGATTCCTTCGGTGTAGCTTGAAATCGGGCACACATGCAAACACTAAGCATTATATCTGGCCTAGATGCACATAAGTACTATAAGGAACCTATCATGGAGCGGTATACCTTATGATCGAAGTCAATACCATTTTCAACAGTGCACAGGTGGCCATTTGTGGGCATAGGAATTTTGACGCCTTTGCAATCTTGCATGCCGAATTTCCTCAGTACATCCTTGAGGTATTTCTCCTGAGATATGAATATGCCATTGCGTTGTTGACGAATTTGAAGACCTAAGAAGAATTTCAACTCTCCCATCCTAGACATTTGATATTATTCACTCATCATATAGGCAAATTCATCACTATAACGTTGGTCAGTACAGCCAAAGATAATATCATCAACATATATTTGGCACACAAACAATTCACCATCATAAGATTTAGTGAAAAGAGTAGGGTCGAGTGAACCGGGTTTGAAGCCTTTCGTCATGAGGAGTTCCTTCAAGGTATCATACCAAGCCCATGGGGCCTGCTTGAGGCCATAGAGGGCCTTGTTGAGTCTGAAGACTTTGTCAGGATTCTTTGGATCTTCAAAACCTGGGGGTTGAGCAACATATACTTCTTCCTCAAGCTTACCATTGAGGAATGCACTTTTCACATCCATTTGCTATAAAGTGATATCATGATGGTTAGCATAAGCAAGTAATATGTGAATAGCCTCAAGTCTAGAAACATGTGCAAAAGTTTCATCAAAATCAATTCCTTCAACCTGTGTGTAGCCTTGAGCTACAAGCCGTGCCTTATTCCTCACCACAAGGCCATTTTCATCTTGCTTGTTGCGGTAGATCCACTTTGTGCCGATGATATTGTGCTTGCGAGGATCTGGACATTTGACCAGTTCCCAGACATTGTTGAGCTCGAACTGATGTAATTCTTCTTGCATGGCCTGAATCCACCCAGGCTCCAAAAATGCTTCATCTACCTCAGTGGGCTCTCTAATAGATACAAAAGCATAGTGCCCACAAAAGTTAGACAAATGTGAAGCTTTTGAGCGTGTGAGAGGACCTGGCGCTTTGATGTCATTGATGATCTTTTCAACTTGCACTTCTTTTGCAATGCGAGGATGAGCTAGTTGTCGTTGAAGAATTTGATCAACGTTTTCTTCAGCACCATTTTCTTCAGGTGCATTAGCTCGACGCTCTTCATGTTCTAGAATGAATTCTTCAGTAGATTCTTTAGTAGGAATGACATCCTCAATAGCCTTGAACTTGATAGTTTCCTCAGGTGCTGGTTCATCTATCACAGTAGGTAGGTGCTCTCTTTGCGAGCCATTAGTTTCATCGAACCGCACATCTACAGTTTCAACAACTTTGTGAAGAATGTTGTTGAAGACTCTGTAGGTGTGCGAGTCCTTTCCGTAACCAAGCATAAAACCTTCATGTGCTTTCGGTGCAAATTTTGAGTTGTGATGAGGATCTCTAATCCAACATTTAGCACCGAAGACTTTGAAATAACTTACATTGGGTTTCTTATCAGTGAGGAGTTCGTAGGCAGTCTTTTTGAAGAATTTGTGAAGATATACTCTGTTGATGATGTGGCATGCAGTATCAATTGCCTCAGTCCAGAAACGACGAGGCGTTTTGTATTCATCAAGCATAGTGCGAGCTATCTCAGCAAGAGTCCTGTTCTTGCGCTCCACGACGCCATTCTGCTCAGGAGTGTAAGGAGCAGATAACTCATGAGTAATACCAAGTTCATCAAGATAGTCATCGAGACCAGAATTCTTGAACTCAGTGCCATTGTCACTTCTGATGTGCTTGATCTTCACACCAAAGTTGGTTGAAGCCCTCGAGGAAAATCGTTTGAAGACTTCCTGCACTTCATGTTTGTAAGTAACAGGGTGTACCCATGTGTAGCGAGAATAATCATCAGCAATAACAAAGCCATATTGAGATGCTTCATTTGAAATAGCAGAATAATGATTAGGACCAAAGAGATCCATGTGAAGCAATTCAAACGGGTGAGTGGTGGTCATGATAGTCTTTGCTGGATGCTTGGCCTTCGTCATCTTCCCAGCTTCACAGGCTCCGCATAGGTGATCCTTGAGGAATTTGATATTCTCGATGCCAATGACATGCTTCTTATTCGCAAGCGTGTGCAAATTCCTCATGCCTGCATGACCAAGTCGTTGATGCCAGAGCCAGCCTTCTGAAGCTTTTGCAAGTAAGCACACGGCTGGTTGTGGTCCTGTAGAGAAATCAACAATATACAGGTCTCCTCTCCTAAAGCCTTCGAAGACTTTGGAATTGTCAGCTTCCATAACCACAACACAACGGTACTTGCCAAAGACAACAACGATACCAAGATCACAAAGCATTGAGACAGACATAAGGTTGTATCCTAAGGACTCAACAAGCATGACTTTCTCCATGTGTCGATCCTTTGTAATTGCAACCTTACCTAGACCCAATACCTGACTTTTGCCTTTGTCAGCAAAGAGGATATGCTTCAGATGCAACGGAGATAATGGAGCATCCATCAATAGATTCTTGTCACCAGTCATGTGGTTTGTACATCCACTATCGAGGACCCACTCAGTGGCTTTGGGTTGATCATCCTGCAGACGAATTAGTGCAGCTTACAAACTCATATACTTCATCAGTGAAGAATATGCCATCAATTCATCAGATCAATTTCATCAAGTAAAAGAACTGATAAAGCAATATGAGGACGTGAGAAATGAAAGTTCATTTCTTCATGATTAGCCTGCATCCTATCAGGCATGCTCAGGTCTCCAGCAGATTCTTCAGACGATTACGTGCGTCTGGAGACCTGATGTCGGTGTCAAAACCGGCGGATCTCAAGTAGGGGGTCCCGAACTGTGCGTTAAGGCCGGATGGTAATAGGAGACAAGGGACACAATGTTTTTACCCAGGTTCAGACCCTCTCGATGGAGGTAATACCCTACTCCTGCTTGATTAATATTGATGATATGGGTAGTACAAGAGTAGATCTACCACGAGATCAAGGAGGCTAAACCCTAGAAGCTAGCCTATGGTACGATTGTTGTATATGGAGTTGATGTCCTACGGACTACAACCCTCCGGTTTATATAGACACCGGATAGGGTTAGGGTTACACAGAGTCGGTTACAATGGTAGGAGATCTTGAATATCCGCATCACCAAGCTTGCCTTCCATGCCAAGAAAAGTCCCATCCGGACACGGGACGAAGTCTTCAATCTTGTATCTTCATAGTCCTGGAGTCCGGCTGAAGGTATAGTCCAGCTACCCGAACACCCCCTAATCCAGGACCCCCTCAGTAGCCCCTGAACCAGGCTTCAATGACGACGAGTCCGGTGCACAAATTGGCTTCGGCATTGCAAGGCGGTTTCCTCCTCCAAGTCCTTCATAGAAGATTGTAGACACCAAGAGTAGTGTCCTGCTCTGCAAAATAAGTTTCCACATATTGCCATAGAGAGAATGATATAAACACAAATCAAATCTGCTGACGTATTCCGCAGTGCATCATCACACTACGACCAAGTCCTTTACTCGAATCGTTTTTACTTTTCCACCTCAACACATTTTGCGAGGCGGTTTCCTTGGCATGGCTTGTCAAAGCAGAGATCGTGTACCCCCTTTACGGGATTCTCATCAATACAGACGTGGGTAACCCAACCGCGCCATTTATCACGGCGCTTGGGAGGCAAGCGAGTTTTACTAGGCTGGTGGGGACGCACAACCGCATCCGCCCATATAAGGGGATAAGGATCCACCTTTTTACCTACGCCTTCTTCCTCCTTTGCCTATCCATCTCCTGCGCACTCGAGCTCCAGCGCCCAAGCCCGCACTTCCCACCTCAACCTTCTCCAGCAATGTCCGGAGCGGGAGGCAAGTGGATGATCTCCTCCGCTACGGAGGGCCAAGTCAAGAAGCTAAGGAAGGCCGGATACCTGTCTAAGGACATCGCGCACCGGCTTCCCGAAAAGGGGCAGCTTCTCCCCACCCCAAGGCCCCATGAGAGGGTAGTATTTCTTCCCCACTTCCTCCGCGGACTGGGTTTTCCACTCCACCCATTTGTCTGGGGGCTCATGTTCTACTACGGCCTGGATTTCCATGATCTGGCCCCGAACTTCATCCTCAACATCTCAGCGTTTATTGTCGTGTGCGAGGCTTTCCTCCGCGTCCGCCCTCATTTCGGCCTCTGGCTCAAGACCTTCAACGTCAAGCCCAAGGTGGTGCGCGGCAGCCAGGCGGAGTGCAGAGGCGCCATGGCGGGCAAGATGGCCAACGTCCTATGGTTCGAGGGCTCTTTTGTGGAGACCCTAAAGGGGTGGCAATCCGGGTGGTTTTACATCACCGAGCCACGCAATCCGAACTGGATCGCAGCCCCCGAGTTCCGATCCGGACCCCCCACGCGGCTTATGTATTGGAAAGAGACGGGCCTGTCATGGGGTGACGAAAAAGAGGTGACCGGATTGCAAACATGCATCCAGTCCCTGGTGAACAAGCCAATTCGGCTTGTTAATGTAATCCAGGTTAAGCTCGTCCACCGGATCCTCCCATGCCAACAACGGGATTTTAATCTGTGGGAGTTCGACCCGGCGCAACACCAAACCCTTAGCAGGCTCTTCGACACGACATACGAAGATGCCTGGAAGGTGCTATTCAAGGGCGCCGAGGCTCCCGCATCCGCTTCCGAGGACCGCGGATACAGCTCGCAGCGTCACGCTAGCGAGGTAAGCTATCTTCACCTTTTACAGGATGTTAAGCTTTTATTCATAGTTTGACTCTATGCGGGATCTAAACTCCCTTACCTTTGACAGGCTTGGCGAGCGATATCCGGACCGATTAACTGTCCGGCTCCGTTGCCCGAAGACCCAGCCCCAGCTCTACTAGTGAAGCTGCTGGTTCCGGCGCCTTATGTGGTGCCGGAGAAGAAGGCCAAGAAGAAGAAGACCACGGGGACTCGAAAGAGTGCCCGTAACGTGGTGGTGTCGGACTCGTTATCCGACGAGTCCGAGACGCCCTCTTCCCGTGAAAACGAGGAGGAGGAAGAAGAAAACTCTCCCCCCAGCGGAGGGAGGAGAGAAGAGGAAGGCCGCCCCAACGGGGGAGGCCGAGGGGTCTAGGAAAGGAAAACCCCTCCGCCGGACTACTCCCCCGACGCCGAAGAGGGCGGAGAGGACTGGCCAAACAGGGCCAAGCGTCCAGCGAAATCATAAGTTCGGATATCAGAGTAACTCATGATGTTCCTTTGTTGCACAGCTTTCCCTAATGTCGAACGTAATTATGGAGCCTGCCCCGGGCCGAATTCAACGAATCGTCGGGCGGCTCCCTGGACTCATCGGACGTGAACTCAGTTCCGCCCGCTGTCTCCCCCCGCACTGCAGACGACACCGAAGTGGCGTCACGACAAGCTCCGGGGCAGGAGGAGGTGGTCCCGGAGGAGCCGCAAGGTAACCTCCCGGACTCCAGGAGTGAAGGGGATAAGGCCCCCCAGGGCTCCAAGTCCGGCTTTGTGCCGGACATCGCGCCAGAATCTTCCACAGTTCCGGACCGCGGTAGGCGAACTCCTTCCAAGAGGATCAAGCCTTCTGAGCCAGCGGCCTCCGTCCAACTGGAGGTGCCGGACAATCTGCTGGAGGTGCTCGACGGCGCCTCCATCGACGAGGGGCACCGTACTATTATGAGTATGGTGATCCAGAAGGTTCAGTCTGTCAAGAGCGGACTGACTGAAGCTTGCGCTAGCCTTCTAACAGGCTTCGAGGTAAGTAAAAATATGTAAAAATATTACCGCATAGACAGTAGCCCCTGATGCTTTGTTTGGCGTTCGGAAAGAAAAGCCGAATAGAGGATCTATTAAATATCACAGGATTCTAACAAAAAAGAGTCAATATGCGTATGCAGGCTTCGCTGCTATCCACCGCCACACTGACTGCGGAGGTGGGTGTCTTGAAGCAGGACCTCGAGCAGACTGAGCAAGAGCTCGGCCTTGCCAAGCAGCGGCTCGAGGAGAAAGAAGGTAAGAAATACCTTACAGAAAAAGTGCCTATAAAAAGGTGTGATTGCAAAAAGATAACAGGATTGTACTGCTTATTGTAGGGGCCACGACTGAGGTGGCGACCCTTAAGCAGGCGCTGTCTGAGGCTGAAAAGAAAACGGCCGCGGAGCGCACCGAGCGAGACAGACTTGGGGCTCAAGTCGGCGAGGTTCAGCAAGATCTTCAGGCTCTCATGAAAAGACATGAGAGTTTGGAGCTTGAGTCAAAGGTGCAAGCATCCGAGCTCGCAACGGCCCTTGAGACTGCCAAGTCTGCCAAGGCCGAAGCCCAAGGCCCTCCAAGAGTTGGAGGAGATGAGGAAGATAGCAGCGGGTAAGGCATTCTTTATGCAAAGCAGAAATATAAAAGTAAACTACTTGTTACTTACCCGAATCCGGAGCTCTCCAGGGGCATTCGCAGATCTTCCCCGCGTCACTGCATTCTACCGAGCTGAAGAGGGCAGCTCGATGGAGAAGGTGTTCTGGTCTCAGTATTCTGAGGCCGGACACCCTGTGCCCTTGAGCGACCAGCTGAAACAGCTGGTCGAGCTCCACAAGGCGGCCGAACAGGCCATGAAGGGCTTCATAGTTCGGCTGTGGCCCGGAGAGGCCCTGCCTGGGAGCTATTTCGGGCTGGTGCGGCGGCGGGTGGAGGCCTGTCCGAGGCTCAAGGTCATCAAGCGCTCCGTCTGCATCGAAGGTGCCCGTCGGGCCCTTGCCCGTGCAAAGGTGCACTGGGGTAAGCTGGACGGTGAGAAGCTTGTGAAGGACGGGCCGCCGCAGGGGAAGGAGCATCGCAAGCCCGAGAACTACTACAAGGATGTTCTTGCAGGTGCCCGCCTTGTGGCGGATGAATGTACCAAGGATGTGATTTTTGAATGAACTCGCTCGTGTTTATCCTGTGCGCTGAAAACTTGTTCATATGCGCTAAGCAATGCCTATTGAATTTAAAATATTACTTTCTGTGCAGCCGTTTATCAAAAAATTGAGAGATGGCCAGTCGTCGGCTTCTGCCCCCATGCCACTAGTGCTGGGGTGTTCGGGGTAAACCTGAGCGCTCTTTTCCCCATGATTGGGTCCGTCGAGGGAGGCGCTCAGCACAATGAACCAGGCAATCGAACTATAATGCTTGAACACTCTCACTTAGCCATAGAACTCTATAATTTTAAATTTTGGCGAAGCCCCTAGTTTGGAAGACCGAGTTCGGGGCGCTATCCACGCCTTGGCCGTACAAAGCCAGCTCCTCGCTCGAAGCGACATAAGTCTTTAGGGACTCGAAAAACCTCTCGAACAGCGACCGGTCTCTCGCCTCATCATGACAGTCAGTTTTAGCTTTCTCCACTGAGGTGCTTAGCCCAGCTGAACCGGGGCACAATCGTAGTGGTTCTCCTAGTGCTACCTTAGCCGATATAGCAGAACGTAAGGCACGAAAACATAGGAGCCGGGCAAACCCAACTATTGACCCAAATCATGATTCGGAGCCGATGCATACAGTGCTATAAGTTTGGGGTGCCGCACTTGTGAAAGTGTACGGACTTCTCACACCATAATGAGGGGTACTGAAGCCCCTGGCATGTTTGTCGTACCATGGTGTACGGGTGCAATCATGTCATTTAATAAACATATATGTGAAAAGAGGATAATGCGAAAAATAGACAAAAAGCTATGCATTGTTTATAGAGAGGCTATTTATCGAAGCCGAACGATACAAATAGTGCGATAAGCAAAAAGATATTGGACTATTTAACATGTCCTGACCAGGGGCAGGCCGCGGAATTGTATTCAAAACAGGTATACCGCTCGTAACAGAGACCGCCTGGGAGTTCCATAATGCGGCATGGCTTGTCTGCCTCCCTGGATCTTGCATCGTTTGTGCGGCAGTCGAATTGCCGAACAGGTCGTCCGAAGTATGGAGTCCTGAAAGTAAGAAAAAATTAAAAAAAGAATCCGGCAGCCCCTAGTATGTTTTAAGCCGTATTTTGGGCGTGCCGTTATTGTGCCCCTTCCCCTGTGCCCATGGTATTTCAAGGGCGTAGTTATGTACGCGAGGAACTGGTTTCGCTATGTCGCGAGAGCTGGGGTTGGGGCCGCATTGCTACGCTTGCTCAGAACGTGCCAGGCGGTCCTGCTGTGGGTTACTCCGGGCGCGCTTGGCGGTGTCTGGCTTTTTAATGGCCGGACTGGAGAATTGCCTAAGAAGGCTACTTTGTACTTCCGCTGCGAGAGCCGCCGTGTGCTCCTCCGTACGGAGGGAGCATTCGGTGTTTCCATTGACCGTGATTACTCCTCGAGGGCCTGGCATCTTGAGCTTGAGATATGCGTAGTGCGGCACCGCATTGAACTTTGCGAATGCGGTTCGTCCGAGCAGGGCGTGATAGCCACTGCGAAATGGGACTATATCAAAGATTAACTCTTCGCTTCGGAAATTGTCCGGGGATCCGAAGACCACGTCAAGTGTTACTGAGCCTGTACAGTTGGCTTCTACACCTGGTATAACGCCTTTAAAGGTCGTTTTTGTGGGCCTAATCCTTGAGGGATCTATGCCCATTTTCCGCACTTTATCCTGGTAAAGCAGGTTCAGGCTACTGCCGCCGTCCATGAGGACTCTTGTGAGATGAAATCCGTTGATGATTGGGTCGAGAACCAATGCGGCGAAGCCGCCATGACGGATGCTAGTGGGATGGTCCCTTCGATCAAAAGTGATCGGGCAGGAGGACCATGGGTTGAACTTTGGGGCGACTGGCTCCATCGCGTATACGTCCCGTAGCGCACGCTTCCGCTCCCTCTTGGGAATGTGGGTTGCGTATATCATGTTCACCGTCCGCACTTGTGGGGGAAAACCCTTCTGTCCATTGTTGTTCGGCGGCCTGGACTCCTCCTCGTCATCACTGTGCAGCCCCTTGTTTTTGTTTTCGGCTCTTAACTTGCCTGCCTGCTTGAACACCCAACAATCCCTGTTAGTGTGATTGGCTGGCCTTTCGGGGGTGCCATGTATCTGGCACAAGAGGTTGAGTATTCGGTCCAAACTGGACGGGCCCTGAGTATTCTTTTTGGATGCCTTTTTCCGCTGACCGAATTTATAGCCTCTGAATCCGGCATTGACTGCCGTGTCTTCATTGCTGTCGCTGCTAACGCGGCGTTTTTGCTTATTCCGACGTGTCCTGCCACTTTTGTCCTTGGTATCCGAATTACCAGGGTTCTTTGATAAGTTGTTACTGCGAGCTAGCCAGCTGTCTTCTCCCGCGCAAAAGCGGGTCATGAGTGTCGTGAGGGCTGCCATAGATTTCGGCTTTTCCTGTCCCAGGTGCCGGGCAAGCCACTCGTCGCGGATGTTATGCTTGAAGGCTGCTAGGGCCTCTGCGTCCGGACAATCGACTATATGGTTTTTCTTTGTTAGGAACCGTGTCCAGAATTGCCTGGCCGATTCCTCTGGCTGCTGAATTATGTGGCTTAAGTCGTCGGCATCCGGTGGTCGCACGTAAATGCCCTGGAAGTTGTCGAGGAATGCGGCTTCCAGGTCCTCCCAAGAACCGATTGAGTCTGTTGGCAAGCTATTAAGCCAATGTCGGGCCGGTCCTTTAAGTTTGACCGGGAGGTATTTGATGGCGTGTAGATCATCGCCGCGGGCCATGTGGATGTGAAGGAGATAATCCTCAATCCATACTGCCGGATCTGTTGTGCCATCGTATGATTCGATGTTTATGGGTTTGAAACCCTCTGGGATTTTATGATCCATTACTTCATCCGTGAAGCATAGCGGGTGTGCGGCGCCTCTGTACTGGGCTATATCATGACGCAGCTCAGAAGAGCTATGTCTGTTGTGTTTGGCCCGACTGGATTTGTTGTATCCGGAGTGAAGATCATCGTCACGTGCCGTAGGGCGCCTGCGCGATCCGTAGATCGATCTTGTTTGTCTTGCCTTATCCTCCAGTATGTCTCACAGGTCTGGCACATTTTCTCATGCCTTAGTTGAGCGGCGTCGGGACATGGCTTGGGTGGAGGGCCGAGAGGCCTCTCTGTCGCGGCCGCGAGGTGGCCGGTCTGTCATGTCGTGCGCTGGTGATGGAGGTGCTTCCTCCTCTGATCGGGGTAGCGGCCTGCGCTTTGGGTAACTCTTGGAGGGGCGTTCGAGTTCCTACTCTTCGGCTGCAAGGACTTCAGTCCATCTGTCAGCTAGCAAATCTTGGTCAGCTCTAAGCTGTTGCTGCTTTTTCTTGAGGCTGCTTGCCGTGGCTAAAAGCCTATGTTTGAAACGCTCTTGTTCAGCGGGGTCTGATGGTACAACGAATTCGTCGTCATCGAGGCTTGCCTCATCTTCGGAGGGAGGCATATAGTTATCATCCTCGACCTCTCGGTCTGCCGCTCTCTCATGAGGGCTGGCTTCTCCATCTTCCTGTGCCAAATCTTGCTGTTATGGGTGTTCTTTGGCGCTATCCGGGGTAGTATTATCTCCCGTGCCGGAATCACCGTTTTTGCTTTGGCGGGATTTAGAGCGGCGCCACTGACGCCGGCGCTTTGGCTGTTTCTTGGAGGTGTCATCCCCCGCTATTCCATCGCCATCTCCATCTTTTGGAGTATCCACCATATATATGTCATATGATGAGGTGGCCTTCCAGCGCCCTACATGTGCTGGTTCCTGTTCGTCTCCTACATCGTCGTCCATACCGTCGATGTCTTCAGAGCCGAAGTCAAGCATGTCGGTTAAATCATCGACAGTGGCTACAAAGTGGGTGGTGGGTGGGCTTTGAACTTCTTCATCGTCCGTATCCCATCCTTGCTGACCGTAATCCGGCCAGGGCTCTCCTGATAAAGAGAGAGACTTGAGAGAATTCAGGATGTCGCCAAAAGGCGAGTGCTGAAAGATGTCCGCGGCGGTGAACTCCATTATTGGCACCCAATCGGATTCGATCGGCAGGGGCGCGGGGGGTTCGGAGTCCGGAAAGGAGTCCGGATCCTCGGAGTCGTGAGTCACGCGGAGTGTGGGGCCGGCGTTCGGCTCGATCACCTTTGAGATCGCAGCCCCCGAGGTGACGTGCAACCACTCATCCTCGACTGACACAACTGGCTCCAAATTAAGGGCCAGAGCTGGTGCGTTTGCGGCCTCCGGGATACTGTTCGGTGACAGAGCTAGATCATGCCCCGCGAGACAGTGCGACGCACTTGGTTGTGGCTCGAATCTGTCGAAGATCAAATCTCCGTGGATGTCTACCATGTAATTTAGGCTTCCAAACCTGACTTGATGGTCAGGGGCGTAGCTTTCGATCTGCTACAGGTGGCCAAGCGAATTGGCCCGCAGTGCGAAGCCGCCGAAGACAAAGATCTGTCCAGGGAGAAAAGTCTCACCCTGGACCGCATCGTTGTTGATGATCAAAGGAGCCATCGGGCCTAAAGGTGACGACACAGAGGAACTCTTAATGAAAGCACCAATGTCGGTGTCAAAACCTGTGGATCTCGGGTAGGGGGTCCCGAACTGTGCGTCAAGGCCGGATGGTAATAGGAGACAAGGGACACGATGTTTTTACCCAGGTTCGGGCCCTCTCGATGGAGGTAATACCCTACTCCTGCTTGATTAATATTGATGATATGGGTAGTACAAGAGTAGATCTACCACGAGATCAAGGAGGCTAAACCCTAGAAGTTAGCCTATGGTATGATTGTTGTATATGGAGTTGATGTCCTATGCACTACAACCCTCCGGTTTATATAGACACCGGATAGGGTTAGGGTTACACAGAGTCGGTTACAATGGTAGGAGATCTTGAATATCTACATCGCCAAGCTTGCCTTCCACGCCAAGAAAAGTCCCATCCGGACACGGGACGAAGTCTTCAATCTTGTATCTTCATAGTCATGGAGTCCGGCTGAAGGTATAGTCCGGCTACCCGAACACCCCCTAATCCAGGACTCCCTCACCTGACCCTACAGAAGAGATTAGTTCTTTTTCTTCACCACCCACATCTGAAGGGGTGGCAAAGAGTTCATCATTCTGTGAGCTCCATACGAGAAGGATGGCATAGAAGCCAGTCCATTTCGTTTCACATAAGAGGGGTTAGAGTAAGCATAAGAGTATGCAGAGAAATTCTTCGAGGACTTATGGACATAATGATTTGAAGAATAATGCATATATCCATAATCCTTAGATCTTCCCTGCAAAACAGACGGGTTAGCACGATGATGTTCATATGAGGACTTTGATCCATATGAGGAATTTGGTCCGTATGAGGAATTTGATCTGGGGTTCCTATTCTTCACAGGTGGCGTCATGATGACATTCACCTGAAGATTTTCAAGGCATCTTTTGGGAACCCAGATTTTGTTCATAGGGGAGCCGTTCCTGCAGCTAGTGCCAACATATCTAGCAAATACTTCACCATTCTGATTTTTGAACAGCTTATAGTTGGAGTCAATTGACTCATCATTAGAATGAGGAGATTCACATGCAAATCCAGATAAGTTAGATGGATCAACTGGAGGTCCCTTTGCAGCAACCCATGTAGTTTTGGGGTACTGCTCAGGCTTCCAATATGTACCATCAGCATTGAGTTTCCTCTCAAAGGCGATACCCTGTTTCCTAGGGTTCCTATTGAGGATCTGCTTTTTAAGCACATCACAAAGAGCCTGATGCCCTTTGAGGCTTTTGTACATGCCTGTCGTGTACAATTCCTTCAACCCTGCATCGTCAGTGATACTAGCAAAGTCCTCAGATGAGGAATTAGTGATAGCAGAGGCATGTGAAGAATTTGAAACATTAACAACATTTGAACATTCAGGTGAAGAATTAGCAGATTCACATTCAATGCACTTCAAGCATGGAGGAACAAATTTTTCCTGAGAAGCGCTGATTTGTTGAGCAAGTAATGAATCGCGCTCCTTCTGCAGATCTTCATAACTCACTCTTAGCTTCCCAAGGTCTTGCTTTCTTTGAAGAAATTCATAAGAAAGCTTCTCATGGTCGGATAAGAGAGTGTTATGATGACTTTGAAGATTCTCAAACCTAGTTTGGAACCTCTGAAGATTTTCAGTCAGGGCTTTAGTGCGATCCATTTCTTCACCCAACATATCATCACTTTTGTCTAGGATGTTTTGAACCTTTTCTAAAGCCCTTTGCTGTTTTACAACAATCTTAGCAAGTTTAGAATAGCTGGGCTTAAGATTTTCATCAGATTCATTCTCACTTGATTCAGATGAGGTATATTTGAGTACCTTGGCACCCTTTGCCATGAAGCAGTAGGTGGGAGCGTAGTCATCATCCCCTTCATCAACTTTGTTGGTGAAGTTATTTTCTTCAGTGTTGAAGATAGACTTGCTGACGAATGCAGTAGCAAGAGCTAGCCTCGCCACTCCGGATTTGGACTCCTCAGATGACTCCTCTTCCTCATTTTCTTCAGATTTAGCCTCAGAGTCCATTTCCTTGCCAATGAATGCCCTGGCCTTCTTGGAGCTGCTCTTCTTGTGATGTGAAGGCTTTGAGGATTTTGATGATGAAGATTTTGAGGATTTCTTCTTTTTCTTCGCATCATCAGAACTGTAATCCTTGTATTTCTTCTTCTTTGATTCCTTTTCCCGTCGAGGACAGTCTTGAATGTAATGACCAGGCTTCTTGCATTTGTGGCAGAGCCTCCTCTTGTAGTCACTTGATGACGAATCATTGCTCCTTGAGGGCCTTCCAAGGCGACCACGTCTTGAGAACTTTTGGAAATTCTTCACGAGCAGAGCCAGATCATGGCTCAGTTCTTCAGGATCACCAAGGCTGCTATTAGAGTCTTCATCTTCGGACTCAGATACTGCCTTGGCCTTTAGTGCACGTGATCTGCCATAGCTTGAACCATAGAGATCTCTCTTTTCAGCAAGTTGGAACTCATGAGTATTTAGCCTCTCGAGAATATCAGCGGGATCAAGTGACTTGTAATCAGCATGTTCTTGTATCATCAATGCCAGAGTGTCAAATGAGGAATCAAGCGATCTCAGCAATTTCTTCACCACCTCATGGTCGGTGATGTTAGTGGCACCAAGTGCTTGAAGCTCATTTAAGATGTCAGTGAGGCGATCGGAGGTTTGTTGAAAATTTTCATTGTCGAGTCTTTTGAAGCGGTTGAAGAGATTGCGAAGAACATCAACTCGAGAGTCACGCTGAGTTGAGACTCCTTCATTCACTTTGGACAACCTGTCCCAGATAAGCTTTGCTGTCTCCAAAGCACTCACTCTGCCATACTGTCCTTTGCTCAGATGGCCACATATGATATTCTTCGCTTGAGAGTCGAGTTGCCTGAATCTCTTCACATCAGTAGCATTCAGAGAAGGTGTGACTGAGGGAACACCATCTTCCACAACATACCAAAGATCGTTATCAATTGCTTCAAGATGCATTCGCATCTTATTCTTCCAGTAGGGGTAGTCCGTCCCATCGAAGGTAGGACACCCAGCAGAGACCTTGATCATACCTGCGGTCGACATAACTAAAACTCCAGGTGGTTAAACCAAAATCACACAGAACAAGGGAGTACCTTGCTCTGATACTAATTGAGAGTGCGTTATATCGACTAGAGGGGGGGGGGGGTGAATAGGCGATTTTTATGAAATTCTTCACTGACGAATTTGCCGGTGAGGAAATTCCTTAGCAAAGAACTACTAGCAGCGAAATATGTACTCAAAAGTAAACATAACAGAATACAAGCATAGTCATCATGATGAAATGAAGACAGGCACAGAGTACTGGAAGCGTAATCACAGGATAACACATGATGAAGACAAATAGACTGAAGAAATTGAACTAAGGAAATTGAGAAAGTCTTCAGTCAAAGTCTTCAAACACAGATATGAAAAAACACACAACACAGTTATGAGGAAATGAAAGAGTTGAGGAAATAGAACCAGTAAGCTTGGTGAATACCATGATTTGGTAGACTAGTTCCAGCTGCTACCTCAGTTGTACGTCTGGTTGGAGCGGCTGAGTATTTAAACTCGAGGACACCCAGTCCCGGACACCCAGTCCTGAACACGCAGCTCAGGACACCCAGTCCTCACCGTATTCTCCTTGAACTAAGGTCACACAGACCTCGTCCAATCACTCGTGGTAAGTCTTCAGGCGACTTCCAAACCTTCACAAACTTGGTCACTCGGCGATCCACAATTCCTCTTGGATGCTCTAGACCATGACGCCTAACCGTCTGGAAGAAGCACATTCTTCAAAGGTAACAAGCGTCGGATCCACGCAGGATCAATCTCTTCAGTGATGCTCAATCACTTGGGGTTTGTAGGTGTTTGGGTTTTGGGTTTTTGGTTTTTCCTCACTTGATGATTTTCGCTCAAAGTCCTTGGAGGATGGGTTGCTCTCAAATGACAAGTGTCAGTTTCTCTCGGAGCAGCCAACCAACTAGTGGTTGTAGGGGGCGGCTATTTATAGCCTAGGGAGTAGCCCGACATGATAAGACATAAATGCCCTTCAATGATATGACCGTTAGGTGGATAGATATTTTGGGACAGCTGGCGCATAGCACAACAACGGTCGGAATTTTGAGTAGTAAAATCCTCAGGGCTATCATGTTCCTCACTGTGTAGGCAATCCGCACTGGCGAATTCCTACTCCCCAGTCAGGACAAATTCCTCAGAGACCGGAAGAACTTCGTCTCTGTCACTGAAGAAATTGACTGAACTGTATGAGATTTCCAAAGGCTTCACTCGAAGGGATTGGTAGGTGTAGGATTTTGAGTTGAGCATCACATCGAAATTTTTCCTTAGTATTTCTTCGACCCCCTTTAACAGTACGGTGTTTCCTATGACTCAAGAAAGAGAAAAACAAAACTATGAAAACGAAAGTCTTCAAGCTTCATATTCCTCGCATGAATATCAAGTCTTCACGGACACACCAATTTCTTCACTTTCAAAGTCTTCATGAAAGTCTTCAGAAATACCAAAATCTTCAGTCGAAGACATTCATTTTTAGGGGTCGACTTTTCCTGTAAACATCAAACTCCTCATAGACTTATAGACCTGTGTACACTCACAAACACATTAGTCCCTTAACCTATAAGTCTTCAATACACCAAAATCACTAAGGGGCACTAGATGCACTTACAAGTATTCGGACACCAAAGTTACCCATAGGATTCCTTTGTCGCACTACTTTCCTAACGCTAAACACGATTATGCAGGCCGCCCCGAGCCAATATCGAGGTATCATCGGACGGCTCCCTGGGCTCGTCGGACATGGATAGTGATCCAGTCCTGACCGCCACCTCCCCTCATCCTGCCGACGACGCCGAGATGTTGTCTCAAGAGGCACCAGATCGAGGGGAGACAGTCCCGGAGGCGCCTCAAGGTGACCTTCCGGACTCCGGGAGCCGCGGGGACGGGGCCCACGAGAGCTCTGAGTTCGGCCCTCAGCCGAACACCATGCCGGACCCTCCAGCGGTTCCGGACTCGGGCAGGCGGCCTCCTTCTAAGAGGGGCAAAACACCTGTGCCAGTGACCTCTGTCCATCCAGAGGCACCGGACAATCTGCTGGAAGCGCTTTGCAGTGCTTCCATCGATGAGGAGTACCGCACTATCATGAGTGCGGTGATCCAGAAGGTTCAGTCCGCCAAGAGCGGATTGACTGAAGCCTGTGCCAGCCTTCTAACAGGCTTTGAGGTAAGTGTGTTTAAAATGTAGTAGAAATATTACCGCATAGACAGTAGCCCCTGATGCTTTGTTCGGCGTTCACAAAGAAAAGTCGGACAGAGGATCAAATAATATAGCAGGAGTCTAATATAAGTATGTCAATATGCATATGCAGGCTTCGCTGCTGGCGTCCGCCGCACTAACTGCGGAGGTCGTCATACTAAAGCAGGACCTCGAGGGGTCCAAGAAAGAGCTCGGCCTTGCCAAGAGGCAGCTCGAGGAGAACAAGGGTAAGCAATACCCCGTCTATAGATATGTATATATAAAAAGGACACGATTGCAAAATGACAGGATCGTTGTATGTTTGCCAGGGGCCTCGACCGAGGTGGCGACCCTGAAGCAAGCGCTAACCAAGGCTGAAGATACAACGGCCAAGGAGCGCACCGAGCGAGAGAAGCACGAGGCTCGGGTGGGCGAGGTGCAGCAAGAGCTCCAGGCTCTCGTGACAAAGCACGAGGCATTGGAGCTTGACTCGAAGACGCGAGAGTCTGAGCTTGCCGCGGCCCTTGAGAGTGCAAAGAGTGCCAAGGCCGAGGCCCAGAAGGCCCTCCAGGAGATCGACACGATGAAGAAGATAGCGGCGGGTAAGGCTTTCTATATGCAAAGCAAGCATGTAAAAGTAAATTACCAATTACTTACCCGGATCCAGAGCTCTTCAGGAGCATTCGCAGATTTGCCCCGCAATGTGTCCGATGCCACACAATTTTACCAGGCCGAGGACGGAAGCTCGATGGAGAAGTTGTTCTGGTCTCAGTATGCTGAGGCCGAACATCCGGTGCCGATGAGCGACCAGCTGAAGCAGATGGTCGAGCTACATAAGGCGGCCGATCAGGCCATGAAGGGCTTTATAGTCCGGCTGTGGCCTGGCGACGCCCTTCCGAACAGCTTCTTTGGCCTGGTGAGGCGGCTTGTGGATGCCTGCTCACGGCTGGAGGTTGTCAAGCGATCCGTCTGCATTGAAGGTGCATGCCGGGCTTTCGCCCGTGTAAAAATGCAGTGGGTCAAGCTAGACGCCGTGAAGCTGATCAAGGACGGGCCGCCGAAGGGCAAGGAGCACCGCCACCCCGAGATGTATTACGATGGTGTTCTGCCGGGTGCCCGTCTTATCGCGGACGAGTGTTTGAAAGATGTAATATTTGAGTAAACTTGCTCGTTTTATCCTGTAGTTATGAAAACTTGTTTCATATGTGCTATGCAACGCTTGTTTGAATTTAAAATATTACCTTATGTTTGGTTGTTTATCGAATCTGAGAGATGGCTAGTCCTCGGCTTCTGCCCACATGCCGCTAGTGCTGGGGTGTTCGGGATAAACCTGAGCACTCTTGTTCCTATGTTTGGGTCCTTCAAGGGAGGTGCTTAGCACAACGAATAAGGCAACCGAACTAATATTGCTTTATCACTCTCACTAGCCATAGAATTCTATAATTTTAAATTTCGGCGAAGCCCCTGGTATTCGGAAGGCCGAATTCAGGGCGTGATACACGCCTTTAAGCCGGACAGGGACGGCCCCTCGCCCTAAGCGGCATAAGTCTTTAGGGACTCGAAAAAACCTCGCCGAACAGCGACCAGTCTCTCGCCTTATCATGACAGTCAATTTTAGCTTTCTCTACTGAGGTGCTCAGCCCGGCAGAACCGGGGCACAATCGCAGTAGTTCTCCTAGCGCTACCTTAGCCGATAGAGTGGAACGTAAGGTACCAAAACATAGGAGCCGGGCAAACCCAACATTTGACCAAAGACATGATTCGGAGCTGATGCATATAATGCTATAAGTTCGGGGTGCCGCACTTGTGAAAGTGTTCGGACTTTTCACACCGCATTGTGGGGTACGTGAGCCCCTGGTGTATTGGCCGTACCAAAGTCTACGGTTGCAAGGCGTCGTTAATGAACACACACACACACACATATAATGCAATAATGGTCGTAATGTAATGCATTGTTTATTAAAAAGCTACGTTAAAGCAGAGTGATACATATAGTGCGATAAGCAAAAAGTAGGACTAAGTCCCTTCCAAGGGCGAGCTGAGGGATGATATGAAATCTGAGATCAACCTAGGAATTCCGTTGTATAACGTAGCTGTCTGCCTTCTTGGTTGATGCATCATGTGTTCGGCAATAGTGCTGCCGGACAATGTTTCCAAAGATTAAGGTCCTGAAAAAAGAAAAAAAAACCAAACGGGAAGCCCCTAGTGCGGTTTAGGCCGCGTTTTGGGGCGTGCCGCAGTTGTGCCCCCCTCCCCACCTGTGCCCATGGTATTTTTAATGCGTAATTATGTACGCGCGGCACGAATATCGCCGTTGGGCTGGGATTGGGGTGGCCGCCGTATTGCTACGCGAGCTCAGATCGCGCCAGGCGGTCTATTTGCCGATTGCCCCGAGCACGCTTGAAGGTGTCCGGGTTTTGAAACGCCAAACTAGTTGATTGCCTTGAGAGGCTGCTTTGCGCTTCTGCTGCGAGGGCCGCGGTGTGCTCCTCTGTTGGAAGGGAGCGCTCTGTGTTTCCATTGACTGTAATAACTCCGCGGGGTCCTGGCATCTTGATCTTGAGGTATGCATAATGCGGTACCGCATTGAATCTAGCAAATGCGGTTCGCCCGAGCAGCGCATGATAACCACTGCGGAACGGGACTATATCGAAGATTAACTCTTTGCTTCGGAAGTTATCCGGGGATCCGAAGACCACTTATAGTGTAATTGAGCCTGTGCAATGGGCCTCTATGCCTGGAATAACGCCCTTAAAGGTCGTTTTTGTGGGTTTGATCCTTGAGGGGTCTATACCCATTTTGCGCATTGTGTCCTGATAAAGCAGGTTCAGGCTGCTGCCGCCGTCCATAAGGACTTGAGTGAGGTGAAATCCGTCGATGATTGGGTCTAGGACCAGTGCGGAAAATCCCCCATGACGGATACTAGTGGGGTGGTCCCTGCGATCGAAGGTGATCGGGCAGGAGGACCAAGGGTTGAACTTTGGGGCGACTGGCTCCAACGCATATACATCCCTGAGCGCACGCTTCCGCTCCCTCTTGGGGATGTGGGTTGCGTATATCATGTTCACCATCCGCACTTGCGGGGGAAACCTCTTCTGTCCTCCAGTGTGTGGCTGCCGGGGTTCCTCCTTGTCATCGCTATGTGGCCCCTTGTCCTTGTTTTCGGCAATTAACTTGCTGGCCTGCTTGAACACCCAACAATCCCTGTTGGTGTAATTGGCTGGCTTGTCTGGGGTGCCATGTATTTGACACGAGCGATCGAGTATACGGTCCAAGCTGGATGGCCTCGGCGTACTTTGTTTAAATGGCTTATTCTGCTGACCGAGTTTAGAGCCTTTGAATCCAGCATTGACTGCCATATCCTTAGTATTTTCGCTGCTAATGCGGCGCTTATGCTTGTTGCGACGTGACCTACTATTGCCGTCCTTGGTATCTAAGATACCATGGTTTTTTGATATGTTGTTACTGCGAGCCAGCCAGTTGTCTTCTCCCGCACAAAAGCGGGTCATGAGTGTCGTGAGAGCTGCCATAGATTTCGGCTTTTCCTGACCAAGGTGCCGGGCTAGCCACTCATCCCGGATGTTCTGCTTGAAAGCCGCTAAGGCCTCCACATCCGGACAGTTGATGATTTGATTTTTCTTTGTAAGGAACCGAGTCCAAAATTGCCTGGCCGACTCTTCTGGCTGCTGAATTATGTGGCTCAAATCATCGGCGTCCGGTGGTCGCACATAAGTGCCCTGAAAGTTGTCGAGGAATGTGGCTTCCAGATCTTCCCAACAGCTAATGGAGTCCGATGGCAAGCTGTTAAGCCAATGCCGCGCTGGTCCTTTGAGCTTTAGTGGGAGGTATTTGATGGCGTGTAAGTCATCACCGTGGGCCATGTGGATGTGGAGGAGGAAGTCCTCAATCCATACTGCGGGATCTGTTGTGCCGTCGTATGATTCAATGTTTACAAGTTTGAAACCTTCTGGGAATTGATGTTCCATTACTTCGTCTGTGAAGCATAAGGGGTGTGCGGCGCCTCTGTATTGGGCTATATCTCGACGCAGCTCGAATGGGTCTTGCCCGCTGTGTTCGGCACAGCCGGGTTTGCTTTTACTGTGTCCGGCATGACGTTTGTCGTCTCGCAGAGTGGTGCGCCCTCGTGATCCGTAGATCGATCTTAAATCCTTTGCCTTGTCCTCCAACATGTCTTGCAGGTCTAGCGTATCTCCCCATGCCTTTTTATTTGGATGTCGTTGGGGTGGAGGCCGAGCTTTTGGCTGGAATGCCTCTCTATCGCGGCCACGAGGTGGCCGATCAGCCGTGTCATACGCTTCTTCCTCCAGTCGGGGTAGTAACCTGCGCCTTGGGTAACTCTTGGAGGGGCGCTTGAGTTTATATTCCTCGGCCGCGAGGACTTCAGTCCATTTGTCAGCTAGCAGATCTTGATCAGCTTGAAGCTGCTGCTGCTTTTTCTTCAGGCTATTTGCCGTGGCCATAAGCCGCCGCTTGAAGCGCTCTTGTTCGACGGGATCCTCTGGGACGGCGAATTCATCGTCGCCGAGGCTTGCCTCGTCTTTGGAGGGGGGGATGTAATTGTCATCCTCCTCCTCTCCATCTGCCGCTCTCTCAGGAGAGCTGGCTCCTTCATCCTCCTGATCTAAGTCTTGCTGGAGGGGATTGTTGTTGTCTTCGACACTGTATGGAGTATTATTATTTCATGTGCCAGTATCACCACTTTTGCTTTGGAGGGACTTAGAGCAGTGCCGCTGACGTCGGTGCTTGGGTTGCTTCTTGGAGGGGTCATCCTCCGCTATCTCGTCGCCGTTGCCTTCATTGGGTGTATCCACCATGTATATGTCATATGACGAGGTGGCTTTCCAGTGCCCTATAGGTGCTGGTTCATGTTCGTCTCCTACATCGTCGTCCATACCGTCGATGTCTTCGGAGTCGAAGTCGAGCATGTCGGTTAAATCATCGACAGTGGCTACGAAGTGGGTGGTGGGTGGGCGTCGAATTTCTTCGTCGTCCGCATCCCAATCCTGTTGGCCATAATCCGGCCAGGGAAGAGAGAGACCTTAGTGAATTCAGAATGTCGCCAAAGGGCGAATGCTGAAAGATATCTGCGGGGGTGAATTCCATAATCGGTGCCCAATTGGATTCGATTGGCAGGGGCGCGGGCGGTTCGGAGTTAGAAAAAGAGTCCGGCACCTTGGAGTCACGGGCGGTTCGGATTATGCTGGTGTTCGGCTCGATCACCGTTGAGACTGCAGCCCCTGAGGCGGTGTCTAACCTCCCATCCTCGATTGGCGCAGTTGGCTCCGAACTAAGGGTCGGAGCTGATGCGGGTGCAGCCTCCGGGGTACTGTTCGGCGACAGAGCAAGGTCATACCCGGCTGTGGCTCAAATCCGTCAAAGATCAAGTCTCCGTGGATGTCAGCCGTGTAGTTCAAACTTCCAAATCTGACCTGATGGCCAGGGGGCGTAGCTTTCAATCTGCTCCAGATGGCCAAGCGAATTAGCCCGCAGTGCAAAGCCGCCAAATACGAAAATCTGTCTGGGGAAAAAGTCTCACCCTGGACCGCATCGCTATCGATGATAGTAGGAGCCATCAAGCCTAACGGCAACGACACGGAGGAACTGTCAATGAAAGCACCAATGTCGGTGTCAAAACCGGCGGATCTCGGGTAGGGGGTCCCAAACTGTGCGTCTAGGTCGGATGGTAACAGAAGGCAGGGGACACGAAGTTTTACCCAGGTTCGGGCCCTCTTGATGGAGGTAAAACCCTATGTCATGCTTGATTAATATTGATGATATGGGTAGTACACGAGTAGATCTACCATGAGATCAGAGAGGCTAAACCCTAGAAGCTAGCCTATGGTATGATTGTTGTCCTACGGACTAAAACCCTTCGGTTTATTTAGGCATCGGAGAGGGTTAGGGTTACACAAGGTCGGTTACAAAGGAGGAGATATACATATACATATTGCCTAGCTTACCTTCCACGCCAAGTAGAGTCCCATCCGGACACGAGATGAAGTCTTCAATCTTGTATCTTCATAGTCTAACAGTCCGGCCAATGGAGATAGTCCGGCTGCCCGGTGACCCCCTAATCCAGGACTCCCACAACCCCACTAGCCACACAGCTTCATCATGCAAACGTGGCATGGAGGATAGATGTGGTTAGCTCCGTCTCGACCAGGCACAACGTCTCTTGTTCTAGGCGATTCTTCTATTTTCCAAGTTTTTTTAGTTGTAATAACACCATGGCAAGCTAGAGCCACTCTTCGTGTGTGCCCGTGCAAAGGTTAGACGATGGAGAGAAGAGAGATTGAGATCGCAGACCTGGGACCCACCAGTAAGTGAGATAACGGTCATGCACGCGTTGACGAGGCACTCCCTCTACTCTACTCAACGCAAGTACTGTATAAAATCAAGTTATGGGACAAAGCCAACAACCGTTCGTTTTTTCAGGCTATCGACTTACGCTTTGTAGTCCAGGTTGCCAGTTCGGATCTCGTCTTTCAGATTAGTTAGTTTTAGGTCCAAATTTAATTAATGACAAGTGGGACCCCGTGTGTTGTTCTGATATTTCAGTGTAGGATGGTTTTTTTTGAACAAACACTTTGCGCGGTTAGACAAGTAACGACACAAGTTACACGTTTTTTTTGCAAGTTTACGAACAAAGATGACAGCGGTATAGAATATCACATCCACCCTACATCTTAGATACTATGGTGATACGAGTTATTACACCGTTGGAAGTGAGATCCAATGGCTTGGGAGTAGTCTTTGTAATTATGCACAATTTCCAAACTCTCCAAAGGTTTTTTTGCAAATAAAACATTCAGGCCTCGTGTGTGCCACTGCATCTTCGATCCAACGGCTCCCCGGTACTCATATTAGGTGCTCCCCGTAGCTTAATTACCCGCTACGGTGATTGGAGTAGTTGTGGGCCGAATGTTACGAAAATATAATCTAAACTGACCAGAATAAATGCCTACACAAATTAATCCAAGGTTGGAGTGCCCCTCGCAATGTAAATAGCTCCGGCTTTGTGAGGGATGGAGAGGTAGTAGCTTCAACGCATGGAAGATACGGTGTGAGAAAGCAAGGTCAATCGAGAGACATATAGATAGAGAGACAGAGTGTGGTCCGACATTCACTGAACAAATATAATGCCCTGGAGAGATATTGTCCGATTGAGCTTTTTAGCAAGGGTGAGGGCTGTAAGATAGAGCTTGAGAGATGATCCGGTCACAGACGTGTAGATATATTTTGTGCGTGGGAGGAAGCAAGGTCAACCGATCACATAGGGTCGCCGTGCGATCGAAAGAGTGAGACGGGTTGGAGAGAGTGACCTAGATAGACGATGTGCATGAGAGAGTATACAATGTGAATAGGTCGAATTGGGCTCAAACATGGTGATATATCGTTTTTGTCCAAGAAAGAGCGAGGTCAATCGAGACATACAGAGAGAGAGAGAGTGAGAGAGATTGAGTGAGCGTGGCCCACCATGAGGTCGAAAGAGTGGTGGTGGCTTGGATGGACTGACCTAGATAGACAATCTGTGTGAGAGAGTATAGAGTGTGTGGATCGAGGCCCGAATAGGGAGATATATCATTTGTGTGTGAAAGAAAACGAGGTTAAACGAGACTCAGATAAAGAGAGCGAGATTGAGCGAGTGTGGCCCGCCGTGCGGAAGAAAGAGTGAGACAGTCTCGAGGGAGTGACCTAGATATACAACGTGCGTGCGTGTGCATGCATGAGAGGTTGGGGGGCTAGATAGGCAATGCATGTATTAGTGCGAGAGGATGAGAGGGAGAGGGGGGAGAGAGAGAGAGAGCTCAGCATGGGGTGCAATGGCGGGTGTGTGAGG
>NC_041392.1:141581395-141645501 GCF_002162155.2 Triticum dicoccoides
AACATTTGAATGTACATAGTACGAGACTTAATATCGATGTTTCAATTCGGTGTACATTGTAAGATTTGAACCGAGGACCAGGCATACGGGTAATTATTTCGAATTCGTGCCATACTAAGTTTCGAAAAGTTGACATTGACTCAGTTTGTTGTGCTATTTTGTAGGTCATATGTTTGAATCCATCCAAAAGTTTTCTCACTACCATGGTGTTCATCATATACATATGAATTTTTATTAAAAAAGTAGCGTGGATACAGTGAAATGCGAAATCCACGTTAGAATTGGAGATCGCTACGTGACACACACTCTAATTCAAATAACTAACTACGTGACACACACTCTAATTCAAATAACTAATTATGTGACACACACTCTAATCCACGTTAGCGTGGGTACCGTTTCGATTTTTTTTCAAATAACTCCTCATTAATTAATTTATAGTACCCACTCTGTTCACTTTTATAAGACCTTGAAGACATTTCAGACAATGTGCAAAACAGTTCATTTTAAGTTGTCTGAAACGACTTACAAAAGTGAACGGATGGAGTATCTCGTTTCGAATGACTAATTATTGCAAGGAAAACACGGGCATGGTAATACATACAGATTCGTTTCCAAATGAAAGAAGATTGGTTTGCATTCTCAAATAGGCGCACCAGGCAAACCAGGGTCGTGTCGGGGTGGATGCTGCTTCGGTGCCTTAAAGGCAACTGCCTTTGGGTCACTGACATGTGGGCCAGCCACCTGTTGGGCCCATATGTCATGGACACATAGGCAGGTGCCTTAAGGCACCGAAGCATAGTCCTGTCGGGGTGGTCACGTGTGTCGGACGGACACGTAGCACCCAGCCACCCACCCCCCTCCCCCAAAAAAAGGATGACGACAATATAAGTTCGCGCTTCGACGTTTCAGATTGAAATATCTGGCGCCCCCAATTCCAGCCCTGCAAAATCTCTCTTCTCCACCGTCCCTTCCGCGCCCAGATTGCTCAAATCCCTAATTCGCCGCCAACCCTCGAATCGCCCCTCGTCTCGTCTCTTTCCCCACCGTTCCCCACCTCTGTGCCGAACAACGACGACGAAGACGACGGTCGCGCTTCACCACCGCATCGGAGCTACCTCATCTACGCCCTCGTCCACCGCACCGGGTGGTCCACCGACAACGTCGGCCGCCGCAACCGACGTGCCTCACAGACACCGAGTTCCACCACATCAGGTGTGCTTCACCGGCGCCGTCTCCCAGCTCACCGGGGCTACTTCACCGAGCACATCGTCGCACCTCCGCCCCCCGAGGCCATTGGGGCTTCACCAACGGTCTCATCCACTGCATCATAGCGCTCCGCTGCCACTCAAGATCTGCATCTGTGCGTGGCCAGCCAACGCCAGCGCATCACCCTCAACGGATCTGAAGTGACCCGCACTCTAGCTAGGCGAGCATGCCCAAACGCCGGCCCGAACTAGGTATCCACACATCACTCCCTTGTGCACTATTCCGACAATGTTTGGATATCCTTTCATTGCTCTCTTAGCTTACACGCCTATGCAACTCTGACCATAACTCTTATTTCTTCTGGAGATATCATCTGAACAAGCAAATCCATATTTTAGCGAAGCATGACGGCGCTACGAGATCTGGTACACATCCTGCACACCCGTATAACCTTGTAAGTATCTGTCCTCCGGTACAACATCAAGGTCGATTCCTCTTATTTGATCAACCATTCGCCGTGTCAAAAATGCAGAGGGGTGTGCAAGGAGCACAAGGCCTGCACATCCAAGCAAGTGGTAACATGGACTTGTACATGGAACATCCCAAGCGCAAGAAGAGTTGCAGTGAGCCTGTACAACGAGCTAGCGTAAGTCCCTGCATTTCATTTAATTCGTACTAGCATTCGTGTATGATTTGTGTGCAGTGGCTAATCCACGAATTCAAGTTACCAGGGGCGAACATTTAACTTAAAAATACGAAGGCACTTGCACTCCGGAAATCAATATAACTTGAGAAATGTGAAGCTACATGCACTTTGAAAACCAGCTAATGATCCAAAGTAGTTTAGATTATAAACACTAAATGATGCAAGCACCAAAAAACACAAAATGCAACATGGTGTACAAGGACTACAAACATGGTCTGTACCTGCTTGAATTATTCGTTCTCTGGCTGAAAATATCGAAGTGTAATTGCACGTATAACCAATGCGCAAACTGCATATCAATATATCTATCCTGCACAAGTATGCCAATAGTTTCAAACAACAGATTAGAAAAGTATTTATGCTACGTTGTCATGATACGGGGACTTTCTGGTAGATGGCCTCGATGTTTCCTCAAGCTATGAAAATGCACTATAATTTGCTTGTCATCAATGCTTACAAATCTCTGTATCTCTCAACATAGTAGATCATCATTAGACACTAAATCCTTCAATGAGCTTGCAAAATGCTTGCATTAGATCCCCCATTAGACACTATATGTTCATCACCAGGAGCATGTAAAATGTTTGCATCAAATCCTTCATTAGCAGTCTGTTCATTAGACACTTCAGGCTCAAGAGCAACATGAGCTTGTATGTTTGCACCGGAAACTTGATTAGATACATCAGATTAAGTCAGTTCAGTATTGATTGGGGGAGTTATAAAATAAGTAGAAATTGGTTTCATTTTCTCATAGATTCCCTAAATATAAGCAGTTTTACAACACCGTTAGGTTTAACTATTCGCCAGAAATTGAAGAGTTGAATTAGATATAATCAGGGATGTGATGTACCTGCTCGTTGCGCATGCTACTCTTGCAAGCTGCGACTGTCCGTTTGTGCAAGCTCGATGCCATGCCCATGCTGCCGCCGCTGCCTCCCACGCAGGCTACACCCAGGCTTGGATCTTCATCTTCTTGTCCTTCCGTTCGCTTGAAGCCCGGCGACCGCCCTCCAACGAGGGCGCGAGGAAGTGTTGTGTCAGTCTGTCCAGTGGTGGCTAGGTTAGGAGCGAACCAGACTGGAGGCTGGAGCGAATGAATTGGGATTTTTCCTGCTGTCGATCGATATGGGAGGCGCTCGTTTGGGCCGCGAGCCTGCTATAGGGCCTGCCTTGCACTTATGTTATTGGCCCATCCAAATTGAAACCTCTTTCTTCATTTTTTACATTGCCTGCTCGTGCGTTGGGACGAACAAAACTAGCATGGGCCAACCTGAACGACTCAAACTAGGTGCACACTTTCGAGCCACCTGAGGCGGCCGCCCATACCAGCCCCTATGGTGGCGTCGCCCCTTTTTGCGTGTATGAATGGATAGTGAAAAATATTCCTGTGGCGCTTTTGATTTACCCATAGAATGGTTGAATTGCTTGTTTCTATGAACTGAGTTCGCCAATAATGTGAAGGATGCCAGTCTTTTCATCCTATTGTAGATTGCTTAGATCTCGATATGCCAAAAGTAATCGCATGAAATATACAGTAAAAGCTAGTGTGATGTGTTTGGCTACAACTAGTCTGACTACACGTCCTCATATAACATATCAAGGACGCACCATCTTACCAAATTAACCATTCGACTTACCCATGCAGTGTGGGAAGAAAGAAGTATTGGGACTGTGTATCCAAGCAATTGATGCCATGGACTTGTTCGTACAATCTTGTAAGCGAAAAAGAAGTTGCAGTGTGCCTGTACAAAGAACTAGCGTAAGTTCAGTTACCTGCTTCTCGGAATTTTAGTTAGCCACTTATTGCAAAATTGTTCAATTATGTTGCTTGGCTTAATTTAGTTTGCTACTGATTACATAATGGCACAGCCTGTTTATCATATTGTAGACTGCGCCTATCTATGTGTTTGATACTTACTGTTAAGAATTACCTGTTTGCCTTAACTTAAATATCTACTTGTTTGTTTAACTGCTGTGCTACTTCAACAACGGGTTACAATGATGTTAATAACTACTTTTCAGCATCCAATTGAAACTCTTTAATTCCTTGTTTGTTTAACTGGTTTGCTGTTATAACTCCCAGTTGAGATGTTTTGCTAACTTCAACTTTTCTGAATCCAATCGGAACTTTAATGGCAAAACAGGTTAGCCCAAGATCAAAGAGCGAGGTCCCCATGGACATTGCATCATCGCACAGCAGTGTCACCGGCCCAATCGTGCATTAGGAATTGCCAATTGCTGATGCTCTAGAGGCTAAACTAGTGGTAGAAATAGATTCTGCTTCTGCACTTAGAGATGAAGTTGACATGTTGAGGAAGCAAATAGCACAATCACAAGCAGTACTCAAGACAACCATTAAATATTTGGTGGATTTCAAAACGAAGCAAGCTGAGACTGACCAGATTGTTAAGGTCCTGAAGGAAAAAAGGAAATTAAATTCATACTTGGTAAATCATAGGTGAAATGTTCTTTCCATAGTTGAATAACCTTTGTGTTGTCTGTTCATGTAATCAATCAAACCATTTGTTTTAGAGATCATGTAATAATTGTTTTTTTGTTTTTTTGTTTGTATTTTTATTTGAGCACAAGTCTGTATTAATTGATAAGACTCGGAGACATTTCATTTGGATTGCTATGCCAGACCTACAAATATGCCAATCGGGCTGAATGTGCATTCAACAATAGTAGTATAGATGGACCATAAGTGGCACGCATCGGAAAGGGCGAAGATGCTGGCTAAAAAAAGCATGCTATTGTAGCCAAAAAAAAGTACAGTGGTCTGGCTTATGTATGTTAGTTGATATTATTGATCCATATACTCTATAAGTGTTTATATGTCTGTTAGTTCCGTACATTCTTGGTTGATTGACTCGGTATTTGAATCTTGGTACATCACTTGTGTACATATCTAAATGGGAGTACACATTATGCTGCGTGTGACATTTGAGTTGGACATGAAGTGTTCCAAATATTCGAATTCACCTTAAACTGGATTCTAGTTTCTGAATTTGAATATCGGCATTTGTAAACCATATTCATATATGACAGTGGAATACATCTTTGTCGTCCTTTTGAAGATATATAAAACACATAGAATGATTTATAAAGATTCATATAGGAATACAAAATGGATTCAAATTTAGTTGCTAGGGTAAACGTGGATGCTTATTGTCCCAAAATTCGAAAGAAACAGCAAAATGTCCACTCCCACATCGGCTGCCCGAAGCCAAGTGTTTGGGAGATGGAAATTACTGTCTACCCATTACACGGACAATCCATCGGCCCGATTTCCACTGCTCTAAATAGGGGTAGGTTAGTAACTTCAATTAGACGTGACACGACCGCCTCTGAGCCCATTCCGACACGGTGGGCGTCAAACATGGGCAACAAAACTCATTTGATTCAAGCTCGTCCGAAAGACCTCTGTTTCTCCCTCCATTCCCCATTCATACACGGTGGGCGGCAAAACACCCTCTCCTCGTCCGAAATAGATGTAGGCTAATATTTTAAATAGGGGCAGATGTGTAACTTCCATCAGACATGACACAACCGCCCTACCTGTCAGCCCCGTTCATACACCATGGGCGGCAAAACACCCTCTCCTTGCCCGAAATAGTTACCGGTAAATATTTGGGAGATGCGAGATTACCGTCCTATCCCCAACCGACGAGACGTCCAAATTTGAAACAGGGGATAAGTTCGTAACTTACCCATATTTCAGACAGGCGCGTCCCAAAAACATGGTTCCCCGTACCTCTCCCTCCATTTTCCCATTCATACACCACCCGTGCTAGAACACCCCATTCCCACACCAGCCTTCGTCCGCCACCCCATCCATCGCCGCTGTCCTCCACCACATCCATCGCCACCGTCCTCCACCATGCCGGAGCGCCTACCAAGACCGCGTCGTCCACTGCTAGAGATGGACGTTTCTCATCCACGGCGACGGACCAGTAGCCTTGCATCGCATCCTCTCGCTTCATCGGCACCATCGTCCTCTTTGCCAGGGCCGCTCACACGACCTTCTCTTCCACCGCAACAGGACTTATCCCCCGATGCACCCGTCTACCGTCGCAGATCTGCTTCAACGCCACCGACAGCCATCGCACCCCCGATGCCTACACGGCGCCGCAAGAGAGGTGGTACTTCATATCTCCTCAACTTTTTGATCTCAACCAGAAAATAGATCTTAACTTGGTTACTCTACTTTCTTTTCAGCTCTTAGAATTTAGTTCTTAGTTCGAAGCAAACAATGGATGCTAAATATCATTTCTCCAGTTTGCAGCTTCAAATCTACCATGGCACAGCCATAATACGGTTTAATTGATCATGCTTAGGGTTTAATTGATCATGTTGGTTCCGTGGTGGTTTCTTTAATAGAAATCAGAGGGGAAACCCTCTTTTGCTAAAAAATATATGCTTAGAGTTTCCCCCTTTTATGATCACTATACGATCAGAATACATGCTTCAAGTGATAATAACACTGCTCCACCCATCAATCTAAACAAGCTTAGTTGTTCAAATACGAATCTGATATTATTAAAACAGAGTTGTTTAATTGGTTAGCTAATGTTCCTAAATTAGTTTCAAAAATGCATGTTCGCCGCTCAGGTGTGTATCTCTGTGTGTGGTCTGGTCAGCACGGTTGGGGAGGTGAACTTTGCATATGTAGGGGTTTATAGGGAGACACTCTCCGAGTTGAAACCGCAATGCATTACATAGATAATCTGACTACTTTTTATGTTTTCATGAATCTCAGATTCTGAACAACATCATAATGATTATGAGCTTGCGCGCATGAAAAGAATAAAGCAAAACAATGCCATGGCTGTCAAACTTGGCATTAAGGGACTGAAATCAAGTCTGGATGCAATGCAATGCAAACACTCTCCACCTACAGATTCATGCTCAGAATATGACCCTAACAGTGATTCTGAGCTAGAGGGAGACCTAAGTCAATGTAGCTCCCTAGTGGAGGAGTCAGAGGAAGATGCCCTATCTTATTCACCCATCAAGGTACTTGCTCTAACTTTCCAAGGTTACATTGCTCGCACATATCTTGCAACTGATGCTTTGCATTGCTTCTACTTTGTTGAACTGCCATTAGTTTAGTTTACACATCGTGTATGTGTATACGCCCTGCCTATCCATTTTCAGTACATATTCCATCTATCATCATACCATATTTATGCATTCAAATGCTGTTCTTGTGTATTAGACGTTCAAAAGGAAGAGGGCGATTGCTGATCGTGGAGGAGCACAAGCAAAGTATTTGGAAAAGGTAGTGGCACCTGATAAATCAAATAGCCCATTAGGTGTAGTTGCAATATCACCTGACCCACAAAATACCCCAACTCTAGCAGACTCTAGCCCTACTACACTGGTCATTTCTGATGCCCCAACTCAGCAGACCCCAACTGCAGCAAACAGTATGATTATGCCAGTTGACATAGCACCAGCTGTACGATGCAAAACCCCCATTCCAGCAAAGAGTACACCAAATCCAGTTGCCAAATCCCTTTTCAAACCAGAGAGAGCCCCAATTGCAGCAAATAGAACCCCTGTTCCATTTCATCCCAGTTTAGAAGATGAAGCTTTTGTTGTTGTCAGGAACTTTGTGCGCATCTTTCCTTCATGGAAAGATTATACCATAGCCACAGAACAATTTCCAGTCTTCCTCCGCAACTTACGCGTAAGTAATGTACTAATGTTATTCATGGTCATTACTGCATATGTTTCTGGTGACAGAAGACACAAGATTTCATTCTTTTAAATAGGCGAGGCGCAAACTGGATTGTGATGACGATCAAGGGTTGGTTGCGCTTTTCAAGCACTCGTTGGTGAAGTATCATTCCTACCTGAGGCAAGCGCACTTCAATGGCAAGCCTCTGAACGAAATTTCTGTAAAGTCTCCAGTGCTACATTTATCCGACGGTGACTGGAATAATCTTGTTACACATTGGTCTCGGCTGCAGCGTAAGGTACTGTCTATGATATCACATCACAATTTGAACTACATTTCTGCATTTTCCTTAATGTCTCACTTGTACGAAAACTGTTAGCAGAAGAACGTTCGTTCTCAAGGGACCACAAAATCTTGCAACTATACTGCACACTACATTGCTCTTGCGAGTACCTCTTTCCCTGTATGACCATACTTACTTTCATAGCTGTTTGATTATGTAGCATCACTGCACATGTTAGCCTCGTAATTGTCCATTTGGTGGACATTTTAAGATCCGTATGGACTCTTACATAAATTTACAATCAACCCAATGCTTTTGAAGAGGTTTAGCTCTGCAGTCCTCTTATAAGGACTGAACGTGGTCTATCACTGTAATTACATTAACAACTACTCCCTCCGTCCCATAATATAAGAACGTTTTGTACAGTACACTAGTGTTCAAAACACTCTTGTATTATGGGAAGAGGGATTGGTTCATTCTGTAGCATTCTGCATCTTATCTCCCTCGCCCACCATTTACTAAAAAAAGATCAGATCTATATTTAATCTTACCAACAAGTAGAATACACAGACAATGCCAATGCAGAAGTGTAGCCCATTGCTCTTGTCAGTACATTTTGTCCTGTAACGCTTGTACTTCCAGGGATTGGTAGTTGATTATGTAGCATCAATCTGCATCTTATCTTCATTATCCTCTATCCCTTCCAGTATTATCATATCTATAATTACTCTCTACAAAATGTAGAGTACAGGCAATGCTTATGAAGAAGATTCTATGCTAAAATTCTTGAGTTATCCTTCCCTTGCCATGGAGAAGGGCATTATAAAGCCGGTGTTAACTGTTAATGTAAGTCAGTCCTTCTAAAGCCTTTATCATCAACTGCTGTTTCATTTGCTCATACTCCCTATCGTTTATTGCTGTTTAGTTTGCTGTTTCTACCAAAATGCATGTTCGTAAGAACCGTAAGTTCTAAGTTTTACTTGTAAAACCAAATTCCTTATTCATACCATGCACATTACTTAATACTCCCTATATGTATGCTTGTTTTTGTGGATCTATAATCCAGTGTGTGGTGAAGCAGCCCACGTTTGCACCTTGTCATCTCCTGTTTTATCTTACTGATGTGGCTGATGATATGAACAACATGCCATGCACATTATCCAAAATAGATACAATGATTTTCTTTGCCCTTCATCTATGCT
Organism: Triticum dicoccoides; assembly: GCF_002162155.2. Classification (NCBI taxonomy): domain Eukaryota; kingdom Viridiplantae; phylum Streptophyta; class Magnoliopsida; order Poales; family Poaceae; genus Triticum; species Triticum dicoccoides. The sequence continues at coordinate 141,590,479 of NC_041392.1, forward strand.
TGTTATGTTGACATGGTAATCCAGTAGTGTGGTGAAGCTCCCCGCATTATGAACAATACCAAATTATGCTATTGATATTTTTAACATACTCTTTATTTTCTAATTGAAATTGGATAGAATTGACAGAACAGTTATCATCTTTGTTTATACACGTGCAAAACTTGTCATCTCTCTGCTTTGTTTCAGGGTGATATGCCTAATGGCATGCACAAGTCTGCTGAAGGCTGTGAGACAAACCCAACATATATTGAAGCAAAGAAGGCAAAACATCTTGAAGATAGCGAGACAACCCCAAAGTCTTGCCTTGATGTAGTGTTCAAGTTACTTGAGACTAACAGTCAGACAAGCTCACAGAATTCGTTATCTGAATCAGTTCGAGTTCTTCAGTCCCAAGTTCTAGCAGAAAGGCATTCTGCAACTCAACTTCGACTTGAAGTCCTATCTCTAAGAAAGATTGCGGAGAACACCAATGAGAACCTCATCGCTAAACAGCTACACCTGGAAGCTATGACCGACATGCTAGGCTGGTCTCACAGCCTTGCTCAATAGCTTGCGCAGCAGTTCCCCCGCAAGGATAACCTTTCTTGAACTGTCTTGGAAGTGGTCTCGGTTCAGTATTATTTTGTTACGCTGCAATGGTGCCCAATTTTTGTAATCTTCTTCTTCGTTGCACTTTATGATCACTGGTGGCGAACTTTGATGCCCGATATACCTTAAATCCTTTATTGTGTAGTGTAGGTTTATTCTTAGTTACTATGCCGTAATTTCTTTATTGTATAGAGTAGGTTTGTTCTTAATTCCTACTAGTTACGCAGCAGCCCGAAATGAACCTCGGCCCATGATTGTGCGAATCAAATCGCGAGCTTTTAACAGGCCAAAATTGTCTGGGTCCTTGTTTGTCCCAATCAGATATCGGTTGCGAGCAGGCCGGATGCAAACCATGACGTAGTTAGGCCCAACTATATGACGGGCTTTTAACAGGCCGAAATTAATATAAGGCCGAAATGTTAAACAGACCCTTAACAGGCCAAAACTAATATCAGGCCGAATTACTAAGTGGGCCTTTAGCAAGTGGGCCCAAACGCATAGTGTCTAGTTGACAGGCCAAATCTGATATGGGCCATAATTGAGCCCAAAGCCTCTTAAAGGGCCGGACCTGATCTGGGCCGTAATTTGGCCCAGAACGTGGTAGGCTTTTAACGGGCCGGATCTCATATGGGCCACTATTAGGCCCGGAGCTTGGTAGGCCATTAATGGACCAGATCAAATATGGGCCGACATTTGGCCCAAAACATGGCAGCCAGTTAATGGGCCGGCCTACTAGGGTACTCAAAATCTTGTGGGCCTACAGCTGGGCCGGCCCATTAATGTCAGTGAAATCTCGTGGGCCTTTAGCTAGGCCGGCCCATTATGACCCGCAAGAATCTTGTGGGCCTTTACTTGGGCCGGCCCATTATGGCACACAAAAATCTTGTGGGCCTTTACCTGGGCCGGCCCATTATGGCCCGCAAAATCTTGTGGGCCTTTAGCTGGGCCAGCCCATTATGGTCCGCAAAATCTCATGGGCCTTTAGCTGGGCTGGCCCATTATGGTCCGCAAAATCTTGTGGGCCTTTAGTTGGGCCGGCCCATTTAAACTTGTTGGGCCATGCCACATGTCAACGTATCATAGGCGTCTTCTGTCCAGTGAGTGGATGACATCTGTCCCGACGATGAGCCGACGCGTGTTTCCTCTAGCCAATGATGATTTTACACGTGGAAAATCCCAATTGGTCGGGGCTGTTAACGGGTTATCGGATCCAAAACCTGACCTGATAGCTTAATGGCGTTCCGTTATGGTGGATGCCACGTGTCGGTCACCCTTGACGAAAGCACTTTTGTGACGCGCGATTTATCGTCATGGAAGTGGACACTTTCGTGATGATAATTTTGGTAATGTCATGGAACACTTCTACGATAGCACAGGTATGACTATCTTGATTCTATCATAAATTTGCCATGGATGTACATGCATGACAAAAAAAGCGACCTACTGTGACAAACACGTATCATCACAGAAGTGTATTTTTTCTGTAGTGCTCCGTTCGGAGTTACTTGTCGCAAAAATGGATGTATCTAGACATATTTTAGTTCTAGATACATTCATTTTCGAGACAAGTAATTCCAAACGGAGGGAGTACTTGACACCGTTCAACATCTTCACTGTGTCCTTGACGGCTGAAGAAATTGTGAACACATTTTTAAAAGAATCTCAAAGTTTTTTCTGGCGGTTGCCACAGTATCTTCATCCCGCGCTTCACACGCATGGATAAGTGCGAAAATGCATGTGTGACATGTGTCACCGAGATGCGAATGGTCAGGGGCTTATCCGTCCAAAACTTTTGGACCCCTCAATTTTCACTGCGGCTATAAATAGCCTTGACCCTGTCAACATTAGTTCACTTCGCCTCCTAGCTCCTGTCACTCTCAGTCCTCAAACCCTAGCAGCGCCGCTAGATCTCATCACCGCCGGAGAAGAAGAGCTTCACTGCCTCGACTTCTTCGTCGACGTACTCACGCCGGACGTGGATTTCTTCCCCACCACCGCCACCATAGATGTCTTTTGTCGTCAAGTTAGGGCACGAAAGATCTGAGCTGACGATTTCCATCGCCTCGTCGTCCAGTTCATTGAGTTCATCACTGGGGTAATTAAATGTTTATTTACTGCCCCACTTTGATCTTCACTCTACTCAAAAATCTTCAAGTGATGTTTTTACCACTCTTTCAATTCTTCAGCACTTCCTTTTTGGCCAGTCTTGAGTATTTTCATCTAAGTTACACTTAACAACTAGATTCCTCAATTGTGCAATAGCTTCAATCTATACAACTCTGGAACCTAAGTCAAGAACACTTGATGAAATTCTTCAAGACGGTAAGGGTCAATTTCCTCAACTGTTTATTTTAAAAATATTCGAGAAAGCATGTGACTCTTCCCTATTTCCTCGCAACTATACTCTATTCACAGGTACAATGTCTGCCGACGAATCTATAGGTTCTCATCAAATTAATTCATTTGTAGCATAACTTGAGGAAAACCTTCAAACATCTTTAGAGCCCTCTAAAGTTCAAAAAACCTCAATTGAAGACAATGGTTGATGGAAAGAGGCCTCAGAAGGGTGGCTAAAGAAAAGAGGAACATACTACTTTTGAGATTCCTGATGACTTGTACTCAGGGTACTGCACACCTGATGAAAATGTTCATGGCAGGGAACCTAAAGAGCAGCGCAAAACACCCATGTAGAAAATCAAGAGATATTGTACATATGAATGGAGGGCATACAGATATGTCACTCCAAAATATATGAAGGATTATGCTGCGAAGCCTCCTTGCAAGAGGCCACCGCTTGCTGAAGGACAACATGCTGATCCCTTAAGTATCAGAAGGGATGAAGAATTCCCAAGGAATGGGAAGACATCAGGCCAAGTTGGCAAAACAAACCAAGAGAGACGTTGAAGAATTCAAGAGGATTGCAAAAGCTTCAAATGAAGCCAGTGCAAATGGCAGTGGCAGTGGCAGCGCAAGCGCTCCCAAGAAGGCAACAAAAAAGAAGCCTGCTAATAAGCCAAAGCCTTATGTCCCAATGCCCTTAGTGGCCTAACCAGCTGCACCAAAGGCTTCATCACTAAAGATTTCCAAATCTTTAGTGCCTCCTCCTACTTCAAGTTCATCAATGGCAGCAGCTAGAGCTTAAAGACCGGTCGTGCTCGCATCTTGCTAGTGCACCGAGGGCTTTGCAAAGGCCTCAATTGTTACATCAAGTGCCTCTGTCAGTGGGCAACCATCTTCTTCAATGCCCAAGCTGAAACAAAGAGTCACTGCTGGCCGTGGAACTAGGCCAAGTCCTAAGAGCAAGGCCATAGTGCCTCAGGTTGATGAACACGGGCTAGCTGATGAAGAGGAACTTGCTGAGTTCCTCAGAAGAAAGCAAGTGCAAGCTGCAATTGCTAAGGATTCTTCAATTCCTATGTTGCTGGATCCCAAGCAACTCCTGGACTTCATTGACATCTACTGCACCAACCCAAAAATGCTTCTTGACGTTAACTTGGCTCCTGGCCCAAGCCATATGATTTCCTCATTCATCTTGACCGAGAAGCACAAAATTTCACAGGCAAAGTTGGCGAAGAAACAACAAATCCAGAAGGAGAAGGAACTGAGGAAAAAGATGATGTCTATATCTCCTCAACAGCTTGTGCAATTACAATATGAGATTCATCTGTTGTCTGAAGAATATGAGAGACATGCTAATCATTGTTGTGGTGTCAAAGAGCGATTCATCACTGCCTCAACCAAGGTAGTTGAAGACCACAACAAGAGAGAAGCCGCCAAGTTTGGCATGGTACCAGAATCAAGTTCCTCAACTCCACCTCCCACAGCACAGGCCAGTGAGACTGCTGATACGTCTCCAACGTATCTACTTTTCCTAACGCTTTTCCTCTTGTTTTGGACTCCAATTTGCATGATTTGAATGAAACTAACCCGGACTGACGCTGTTTTCAGCAGAACTACCATGGTGTTGTTTTTGTGCAAAAAAAGTCCTTGGAATGGAACAAAACTTTGCGAGGATATTTTATACCAATAAAGAGAATTTTTGGAGCCAAGAGTCACCTGAGGGGGGCACCTGGGTGGGCACAACCCACCAGGGCGCGCCTACCCCCAGGCACGCCCAGGTGGGTTGTCCCCACCTGGTCGCCCCGCAGACCCTGAAACCGATGCTATAAAATCACATTTTTCCAGAAAAAATAAGAGAGAAAGAATTACCGCAATCCACGAGATGAAGCCGCTGTCACCTCCTATTCTTCATTGGTAGGCCAGATCTGGAGTCCGTTTGGGGCTCCAGAGAGGGGGATCTTCGTTCTTTGTCATCACCAACCCTTCTCCATCACCAATTCCATGATTCTCCCCACCGAGAGTGAGTAATTCCTTCGTAGGCTCGCTGGTCGGTGAGGAGTTGGCTAAGATTCATCATGTAATCTAGTTAGTTTTGTTAGGGCTTGATCCCTAGTATCCACTATGTTCTAAGATTGATGTTGCTATGACTTTGCCATGCTTAATGCTTGTCACTTTGGGCCCGGGTGCCATGATTTCAGATCTGAACTGTTTATGTTATCACCATTATATCCATGTTCTAGATCCAATCTTGCAAGTTATAGTCACCTACTATGTGTTATGATCCAGCAACCCCAGAGTGACAATAGTCGGGACCACTCCCGGCGATGGCCGTAGTTTGAGGAGTTCATGTATTCACCGTGTGTCAATTAAAAGGAGGCCTTAATATCCCTCAGTTTCCAATTGGACCCCGCTGCCATGGGAGGGTAGGACAAAAGATGTCATGCAAGTTCTTTCCATAAGCATGTATGACTACGGAATACATGCCTACATTATATTTATGAACTAGAGCTAGTGCCATATCGCCCTAGGTTATGACTGTCACATGATGAATATCATCCAACAAATTACCGATCCAATGCCTACGAATTTATCTTATATTGTTCTTGCTAAGTTGCTATTGGTATCGTTACTGCTACACTTGCTACAAAACTACTGCTATCACTGTTACGTTACTGTTGCTGCTACTACTATTATCAAAACTATCATATTACTTTGCTACTGATCACTTTGCTGCAAATAATTAATCTCCAGGTGTGGTTGAATTGACAACTCAGCTGCTAATACTTGCAAATATTCTTTGGCTCCCCTTGTGTCGAATCTATAAATTTGGGTTGAATACTCTACCCTAAAAAACTGTTGTGATCCCCTATACTTGTGGGTTATCAAGACCTTTTTCTGGCGCCGTTGTCGGGGAGCATAGCTATATTTGTTGAGTAACTTGGGATTATTATCAATTTATCACTATGAAGAATCTGAAGGATGCTAAGACCAAGATATTTCCCTCTAAGATGAGGGGAGGTAAGGAACTGCCATCTAGCTCTGCTTTAGATTCACCTTCTATTATAAGTAAACTTGCAACACCACCACATGCTATTAATCCTGATATGTCACAAGATATTGATGATGCTACTTCTGCTATGAATGATACTTATGATGATGCTAGTACCTTGCTTGATGATGATGTGCCATTAGGTGAATTTCTTGATGAAAAAATTACTAAAGTAAGACAACATGATGTTGTTGAGACCAATGATGAGCTTGAAACTGCAAATCTTGAAACACCTACTAGAACTAGCCCTCCTAGATATGAATTGCCTAAGGTACCGGAAGGTTATGTTATGAATGAAGATAGAACTAGAGACATTCTTGCTTGTAAGGATAGAGATGATCTAGAGAAATTATTATGCAAGTATAAAGAAAAATCTTTGAATGCTAGAACACAATATGATCCTAAGTTTGTTACTTCACCTATCTTTATTGATGATAAGGATTATGAATTCTCTGTCGACCCAGGGTTAATTACTTTGGTTGAATCAGATCCTTTCCATGGTTATGAAACTGAAACTGTTGTGGCACATCTTACTAAGTTGAATGACATAGCCACCCTTTTTACTCATGATGAGAAAACTCGCTATTACTATATTATCAAATTATTTCCGTTCTCATTAAAGGGTGATGCTAAAGCTTGGTACAATACTCTTGCTCCTGGTTGTGTGCGCAGTCCCAGGATATGATTTATTACTTCTCTGAAAAATATTTCCCTGCATACAAGAAACAAGCTGCCTTACAGGAAATATTTAATTTTGTGCAATTTGAAGAAGAGAGTCTCCCACAAGCTTGTGGGAGGCTTCTCCAATTACTTAATGCTTTGCCTGATCATCCTCTTAAGAAAAATGAAATACTTGATATCTTCTATAATGGACTAACCGATGCTTCTAGGAATTTCCTAGATAGTTGTGCTGGTTGTGTTTTCAAGGAACAAACTATTGGGCAAGCTGAAGAATTATTGAATAATATATCGGAAAATTATGATGATTGGACTCTTCCTGAACCACTGCCTAAACCCACTCCAAAAAATAGGGGTATATTATATCTCAGTCCTGAAGATATGCAAGAGGCAAAGAAATCCATGAAGGAAAGAGGTATTAGAGCCAAGGATGTAAAAAATTTAGCTCCTATTGAAGAAATACATGGGCTTGATGCACCACCACCTCCTAAGGTGGTAGTGTTGGGGAACGCAGTAATTTCAAAAAAATCCTATGCACATGCAAGATCCATGTAGGTGATGTATAACAACAAGAGGCGAGAGTGTTGTCCACGTACCCTCGTAGACTGTAAGCGGAAGCGTTATGACAACGCGGTTGATGTAGTCGTACGTCTTCACGATCTGACCGATCCTAGCACGAAGGTAAGGCACCTCCGCGATCTACACACGTTCAGCTCGGTAACGTCCCACGAACTCTAGATCCAGCTAAGTGTCAAGGGAGAGTTTCGTCAGCACGACGGCATGATGACGGTGATGATGAAGCTACCGGCGCAGGGCTTCGCCTAAGCACTGCAACGATATGACTGAGGTGGAAATTTGTGGAGGGGGGCACCGCACACGGCTAAACAATCAACTTGTGTGTCTATGGAGTGCCCCCTTCCCCCGTATATAAAGGAGTGGAGGAGGGGGAGGGTTGGCCCCTCTATGGCGCGCCCAAGGGGAGTCCTATTCCCACCGGGAGTAGGATTCCCCCCTTCCCTAGTTGGATTAGGAGAGGAAGGAAGGGGGAGAGAGGGGGAACGAAAGGGGGGCACCCAATTCAGATTGGGCTTGGGGGGGGGGCTCCTAGGCTCCCTTCTCCTCTCTCACACTATGGCCCAATAAGGCCCATATACTTCCCAGGGGGTTCCGGTAACCTCCCGGTACTCTGGTATATGCCCGAACTCACCCAGAACCATTCCGATGTCCAAACATAGGCTTCCAATATATCGATCTTTATGTCTCGACCATTCCGAGACTCCTCGTCATGTCTGCGATCTCATCCGGGACTCCGAACAACCTTCGGTACATCAAAACACATAAACTCATAATATCGATCGTCATCGAACGTTAAGCCTGCGGACCCTACGGGTTCGAGAACTATGTAGACATGACCGAGACTCAATCTCTGTTCAATAACCAACAGCGAAACCTGGATGCTCATATTGGTTCCTACATATTCTACGAAGATCTTCATCGGTCAAACCGCATAACAACGTACGTTGTTCCCTTTGTCATCGGTATGTTACTTGCCCGAGATTCGATCGTCGGTATCTCAATACCTAGTTCAATCTCGTTACTGGCAAGTCTCTTTACTCGTTCCGTAATGCAACATCCCATAACTAACTCATTAGTCACATTGCTTGCAACGCTTATAGTGATGTCCATTACCGAGAGGGCCCAGAGATACCTCTCCGATACACGGAGTGACAAATGCCAATCTCAATCTATGCCAACTCAAAAAACACCATCAGAGACACCTGTAGAGCATCTTTATAGTCACCCAGTTACTTGTGATGTTTGATAGCACACTAAGTGTTTCTCCGGTATTCGGGAGTTGCATAATCTCATAGTCATAGGAACATGTATAACTTATGGAGAAAGCAATAACAGTAAACTAAATGATCATCGTGCTAAGCTAACAGATGGGTCAAGTCAATCACATCATACTCTAATGATGTGATCCTATTCATCAAATGACAACTCTTTGTCCATGGCTAGGAAACTTAACCATCTTTGATTAACGAGCTAGTCAAGTAGAGGCACACTAGTGACACTCCATTTGTCTATGTATTCACACATGTACTAAGTTTCCGGTTAATACAATTCTAGCATGAATAATAAACATTTATCATGATATAAGGAAATATAAATAACAACTTTATTATTGCCTCTAGGGCATATTTCCTTCAGTTAGAGGTAAATTCTCTAATGAAATTCAATGATAATGACAATCCTCACAATATGCACCCTAGCCAATGTCTTTATGAGTTTGAAAATTATATTAGAAAACAAGATCACTTCAATGCAAATGTTATGAAACAATTGAAATACAATTCTGATATGATTGCTCGCTTGAGTGACTTGTTATTTAGAATCTCAAATGATGTTAGAGGTGTGGGAAAACATGCTTCTATGGTTCAAACCCAGTTAGAACAAGTTGCTAAATCTCAAAGAGAATTGTTAGATGAAATGAACAATAACATACATGACTTTGCTATTAGAGTAGCAACTAGAGGAGGTAAAATGACTCAGGAACCACTTTATCCTGAGGGACACCCAAAAAGAATTGAACAAGACTCTCAAAGAGCTAACACTGATGCATGTAGTCCTCCTAAAAAGAAAAAAAAAGAATAAAAATGACAGGACTTTGCATGCCTCTAGTGAATCTGAAGTAGAAAAACCTCCTGATAATGAAGTCTCTATCTTTGGTGCTGAACTCAACCTGGTAGTGAACACTCACCTTCTGATAATGAAAAAGTTAATGATGAGGTTCATGAAGATAGTCAACCAAATAATGAGGAACCAGACAATGATGTTGAGATAGAACCTGCAGTTGATCTTGATAACCCACAACCTAAAAATAAAAGATATGCTAAAAGAGACTTTGTTGCTTGATAACCCACAAGTATAGGGGATCGCAACAGTTTTCGAGGGTAGAGTATTCAACCCAAATTTATTGATTCAACACAAGGGGAGCCAAAGAATATCCTCGAGTATTAGCAACCGAGTTGTCAATTCAACCACACCTGAAAGACTTAATATCTGCAACAAAGTATTTAGTAGCAAATTAGTATGGAAGTAATGGGAACAATGACAAAAGTAATGGTAGTAGTTTTGTAGCAATCGTAACAGTGGCAACGGAAAAGTAACTTAGCAAAGATCAATATGTGAAAAGCTCGTAGGCAATGGATCAATGATGGATAATTATGTCAGATGTCATTCATCATGCAATGGTTATAACATAGGCTGGCACAGAACTAGCTCCAGTTCATCAATATAATGTAGGCATGTATTCCGAATATAGTAATACATGCTTATGGAAAAGAACTTGCATGATATCTTTTGTCCTACCCTCCCGTGGCAGCGGGGTCCTAATGGAAACTAAGGGATATTAAGGCCTCCTTTTAATAGAGTACTAATCCCTCTCCAACGTATCTATAATTTTTGATTGTTCCATGCTATTATATTATCTGTTTTGGATGTTTTATATGCATTAATATGCTATTTTATATGATTTTTGGGACTAACCTATTAACCTAGAGCCCAGTTTCAGTTTATGTTTTTTCCTTGTTTTAGAGTTTTGCAGAAAAGGAATACCAAGCGGAGTATAAACGGAATGAAACTTTCACGATGATTTTTCTTGGACCAGAAGACACCCAGGAGACTTAGAGTGCAAGTCAGAAGAGCCACGAGGCGGCCACAAGGTTGGAGGGCGCGCCCAGGGTGGTAGGGTGCGCCTCCGACCTTGTGGGCTCCTCGGTGACCCCCTGACCTACATCTTCCTCCTATATATTCTCCAATATCCCAAAACCTTCCAGGGAGCCACGAAACCACTTTTCCACCGCCACAACCTTCTGTACCCATGAGATCCCATCTAGGGGCCTTTTCCAGCATCCTGCCGGAAGGGGATTCGATCACGGAGGGCTTCTACATCAACACCATTGCCTCTCCGATGAAGCGTGAGTAGTTTACCATAGACCTACGGGTCCATGGCTAGTAGCTAGATGGCTTCCTCTCTCTCTCTCTTTGATTCTCAATACAAAGTTATCCTCAATGTTCTTGGAGATCTATTCGATGTAATACTCTTTTGCGGTGTGTTTGCCGAGATCCGATGAATTGTGGATTTATGACCAGCTTATCTATGAATATTATTTGAATCTTCTCTGAATTCTTTTATGCATGATTTGATATCTTTGCAAGTCTCTTTGAACTATCGATTTGGTTTGGCCAACTAGATTGGTTTTTCTTGCAGTGGGAGAAGTGTTTAGCTTTGGGTTCAATCTTGCGGTGCTCGATCCTAGTGATATAAGGGGAACCAACACGTATTGTATTGTTGCCATCGAGGATAAAAAGATGGGGGTTTCATCATATTGTTTGAGTTAATTCCTCTATATCATGTCATCTTGCTTAAGGCGTTACTCCGTTCTTCATGAAGTTAATACTCTAGATGCATGCTGGTTAGCGGTCGATGTGTGGAGTAATAGTAGTAGATGCAGAATCGTTTCGGTCTACTTGACACAGACGTGATGCCTATATTCATGATCATTGCCTTAGATATCGTCATAACTTTGTGCTTTTCTATCAATTGCTCGGCAGTAATTTGTTCACCCACCGTAATAATTTCTATCTTGAGAGAAGCCTCTAGTGAAACCTATGGCCCCCGGGTCTATTTTCCATCATATTAGTTTCCGATCTATAATTCTAGTTTCCTATTTACTTTCTTTGAAATCTTTTACTTTCTGTCCCATAAACCAAAAATACCAAGAATATTACTTTGTCATTTATCCATCTATATAAGATCTCACTTCACAAATAACCATGAAGGGATTGACAACCCCTTTATCGCGTTGGGTGCAAGTTGGTGTTTGTTTGTGCAGGTATTTGGTGGCTTGTTGCGTTGTATCCTACTAGATTGATACCTTGGTTCTCAAAAGCTGAGGGAAATACTTACTCTACTTTGCTGCATCACCCTTTCCTCTTCAAGGGAAAAACCAACACAAGCTCAAGAGGTAACAGCAAGAATTTCTGGCGCCGTTGCTAGGGAGATCTACGCCAAGCCGAGACATACCAAGTACCCATCGTAAACTCTCATCCCTCGTATTACATTATTCGCCATTCGCCTCTCGTTTTCCTCTCCCCCACTTCTAAAACGGTTTTCAAAAAGATTCGCCTTTTCTTCGCCCCTCTATCGTTCGCCTTCTTCGCGTGCCTTTCGTTTGCTAGTTTGCTAGTTTTGTTGCCGCTACCATGTCTGAAACTGGGGAGGTTATCGCTCAAAATTATAGTAGTAAGGATGGGGGAAACTTTGATGCTTTTGCTAAGTTTGGTCCATATGAAGAAACTACTATCTTGCATGCTAAGAAATTCCGCATAGGTAGCGGAAATATTATTGGAAAGGAGGTTATTCAAGATTTCTTTACTTGTGCCGGTGCACTCCCCACTATAGATGGATCTATCCTCCATAAAACTAATAGTCTTGCAGATGATATATCTTTGCTTGTTGTTGAACTTGAAAGACAATTTGTTCACATGCATCCATCCATACAAAAGGATTTTTCTAGAGTTTTCTAATATTGAGCATTCTTCTGTTAAGCACACCGCCACTATATTCCTGGCTCATGAATTTAGATTTATTATGAAAGAAGCTAGTGAAATATTTGCTCATTATAAAGTAGACGGTGGTCGTCCTCCCATAGAGGGAATTCTCTTTAACCAAGCGGACATAATGCGTCTACGATCCTTAGATCATGTTGCTTATAACGAAAATTTAAGAAAAAGGGTTCCTACCGATGTTCTAATTGATAAGATTTCTGAGCTTAATAATGATTTTGCTATACATGACGAGTTGGTCATGCAATATGAAGGGCCAAAGGAAGAACCAATTCCTCCCGAGATCGAGCTTGGTGATTCTCACCCTATTAAATTTAGCCCTTTTGATTACTTTTGCTTGCCACAAAGAAAAATTGCTGCTGAACGAAGGGAGTATGAGATGAGTTTTCGAGATTTGCCTTATCATTATTATGATTATACTTAGATCTATTCGTGTTTTATGCCTAGCTAAGGGCGTTAAACAATAGCGCTTGTTGTGAGGCAACCCAATTTTATTTTTGTTCTTGCTTTTTAGGTCCTGTTTTGCAATAAATATTTCATCTATCCTCTGGTTAGATGTGGTTTTGTGTTTTAATTAGTGTTTGTTCCAAGTAAGACCTTTGGGATAGCCTACGGTGATAGTGGATTTGATCTTGCTGAAAAACAAAAACTTTTGCGCTCACGAAAACAATTATAATTTTTAGAAGGAATGAGATAAAATACTGATTCTTTTTGTAGAAGATTAATAAACAAATTTTCTAGGACTTCCTAATTTATCAGGGTTTTTAAAGTTACATAAGTATTCTAAATATCCAGATTGCTACAACCTGTTCTGTTTTGACATATTCTGTTTTCGCGTGTTGTTTGCTTATTTTGATGAATCTATGGCTAGTATCGGGGGGTATGAACCATGGAAAAGTTGGAATACAGTAGATATTACACCAATATAATTAAATAATGAGTTCACAACAGTACCAAAAGTGGTGATTTATTTTCTTGCACTAACGGAGCTTACGAGATTTTCTGTTGAAGTTTTGTATTGTGAAGTTTTCAAGTTTTGGGGAAGGATTTGATGGACTATTGAATAAGGAGTGGCAAGAGCCTAATATTAGGGATGACCAAGGCACCCCAAGGTAATATTCAAGGACAACCAAGAGCCTAAGCTTGGGGATGCCCCGGGAAGGCATCCCCTCTTTCGTCTTCGTCTATAGGTAACTTTACTTGAGGCTATATTTTTATTCACCACATGATATGTGTTTTGCTTAGAGCGTCTTGTATGATTTGAGTCTTTGATTTTTAGTTTTCCACAATCATCCTTGCTGTACACACCTTTTGAGGAGACACGCATGCATCGTGATTTATTAGAATACTCTATGTGCTTCACTTATATCTTTTGAGCTAGGCAATTTTGCTCTAGTGCTTCACTTATATCTTTTTCGAGCACGGTGGTGGATTTATTTTATTGAAATTGATGAAATCTCGTACTTCACTTATATTATTTTGAGAGTTTTTAAAAACATCATGGTAATTTTCTTTGGTTATAAAATTAGTCCTAATATGATAGGCATCCAAGAGGGATATAATAAAAACTTTCATATAAAGTGCATTGAATACTATGAGAAGTTTAATTACTTATGATTGTTTTGAGATATGAATATGGTGATATTAGAGTCATACTAGTGAGTAATTGTGAATTTGAGAAATACTTGTGTTGAGGTTTGTGAGTCCCATAGCATGCACGTATGGTGAACCGTTATGTAATGAAGTTGGAGCATGAGATGTTTTTTTGATTGTCTTCCTTATGAGTGGCGGTCGGGAACGAGCGATGATCTTTTCCTACCAATCTATCCCCCTAGGAGCATGCATGTAGTACTTTGTTTTGATGACTAATAGATTTTTGCAATAAGTATGTGAGTTCTTTATGACTAATGTCGAGTCCATGGATTATACGCACTCCCACCTTTCCGCCATTGCTAGCCTCTCTAGTACCGCGCAACTTTTGTCGGTACCATAAAACGACCATATACCTTCCTCAAAACAGACACCATACCTACCTACCATGGCATTTCCATAGCCATTCTGAGATATATTGCCATGCAACTTTCCACCGTTCCGTTTATTATGACACACTCCATCATTGTCATATTGCTATGCATGATCTTGTAGTTGACATCGTATTTGTGGCAAGGCCACCGTTCATCATTTTTTTATACATGCCGCTCTTGATTCATTGCACATCCCGGTACCACCAGAGGCATTCACATAGAGTCATATTCTTGTTCTAGTATCGAGTTGTAATTTTTGAGTTGTAAGTAAATAGAAGTGTGATGATCTTCATTATTAGAGCATTGTCCCATGTGAGAAAAAAGAGAGAAAGGCCAAATAAAAAATTGAGAAGGCCCAAAAAAAATAAAAAAATAGAGAAAAGAAAAAAAGAAAAAAATGAGAGAAAAAGAGAGAAGGGACAATGTTACTATCCTTTTTTGCCACACTTGTGATTCAAAGTAGCACCATGATCTTCATGATAGAGAGTCTCCTATATTATCATTTTCATATACTAGTAGGATTTTTTTCATTATAGAACTTGGCTTGTATATTCCAACGATGGGCTTCCTCAAAATGCCCTAGGTCTTCATGAGCAAGCAAGTTGGATGCACACCCACTTAGTTTTCTTTTTTGAGCTTTCAAAAACTTATAGCTCTAGTGAAACCGTTGCATGGCAATCCCTACTCACTCACATTGATATCTATTGATGGGCATCTCCGTAGCCCGTTGATACGCCTAGTTGATGTGAGACTATCTCCTTCTTTTTGTCTTGTCCACAACCACCGTCTATTCCACCTATAGTGCTATGTCCATGGCTCACGCTCATATATAGCGTGAAAGTTGAAAAGGTTTGAGAACATCAAAAGTATGAAACAATTTCTTGGCTTGTCATCGGGGTTGTGCATGATTTTAATATTTTGTGTGATGAAGATGGAGCATAGCTAGACTATATGATTTTGTAGGGATAAGATTTCTTTGGCCATGCTATTTTGAGAAGACATAATTATTTTGTTAGTATGCTTGAAGTATTATTGTTTTTGTGTCAATATTAAACTTTTGTTTTGAATCATACGGATCTGAACATTCATGCCACAATAAAGAGAATTACATGGATAAATATGTTAGGTAGCATTCCACGTCAAAAATTCTGTTTTTATCATTTACCTACTCAAGGACGAGCAGGAATTAAGCTTGGGGATGTCCGATACGTCTGCAACGTATCTATAATTTTTGATTGTTCCATGCTATTATATTATCTGTTTTGGATGTTTTATATGCATTAATATGATATCTTATATGATTTTTTCGACTAACCTATTAACCTAGAGCCCAATGCAAGTTTATGTTTTTTCCTTGTTTTAGAGTTTCACGGAAAGGGAATACCAAACGGAATGAAACTTTTGCGATGATTTTTCTTGGACCAGAAGACACCCAAGAGACTTGGAGTGCAAGTCAGAAGAGCCACGAGGCGGCCACAAGGGTGGAGGGCGCGCCCAGGGGGTAGGGTGTGCCCCCGACCTTGTCGGACCCTCGGTGACCCCCTGCTACCTCTTGAGCACTTGCATGGGTTTTCCCTTGAAGAGGAAAGGGTGATGCAGCAAAGTAGCGTAAGTATTTCCCTCAGTTTTTGAGAAACAAGGTAACAATCCAGTAGGAGGCTACGCGCGAGTCCCTCGCACCTACACAAAACAAATAAATCCTCGCAACCAACGCGATAAGGGGTTGTCAATCCCTACACGGTCACTTACGAGAGTGAGATATGATAGATATGATAAGATAATATTTTTGGTATTTTTATGATAAAGATGCAAAGTAAAATAAAAGCAATGAAAATAACTAAGTATTAGAAGATTAATATGATGAAGATAGACCCGGGGGCCATAGGTTTCACTAGTGGCTTCTCTCAAGAGCATAAGTATTCATGGTGGGTAAACAAATTACTGTTGAGCAATTGACAGAATTGAGCATAGTTATGAGAATATGTAGGTATGATCATGTATATAGGCATCACGTCCAAGACAAGTAGACCGACTCCTGCCTACATCTACTACTATTACTCCACACATCGACCGCTATCCAGCATGCATCTAGAGTATTAAGTTCAAGAGAACAGAGTAATGCTTTAAGCAAGATGACATGATGTAGAGGGATAAACTCATGCAATATGATGAAAACCCCATCTTATTATCCTCGATGGCAACAATACAATACGTGCCTTGCTGCCCCTACCGTCACTAGGAAAGGACACCGCAAGATTGAACCCAAAGCTAAGCACTTCTCCCATTGCAAGAAAGATCAATCTAGTAGGCCAAACCAAACTGATAATTCGAAGAGACTTGCAAAGATAACCAACCATACATAAAAGAATTCAGAGAAGATTCAAATATTGTTCATAGATAAACTTGATCATAAACCCACAATTCACCAGTCTCAACAAACACACCACAAAAGAAGATTACATCGAATAGATCTCCACAAGAGAGGGGGAGAACTTTGTATTGAGATCCAAAAAGAGAGAAGAAGCCATCTAGCTAATAACTATAGACCCGAAGGTCTGAGGTAAACTACTCACACTTCAACGGAGAGGCTATCGTGTTGATGTAGAAGCCCTCCGTGATCGATGCCCCCTCCGGCGGAGCTCCAGAATAGGCCCCAAGATGGGATCTCGTGGATACAGAATGTGGCGGTGGAATTAGGGTTTTGACTCTGTATCTGATCGTTTGGGGGTACGTAGGTATATATAGGAGGAAGAAGTACGTCGGTTGAGCAACAGGGGGCCCGCGAGGGTGGAGGGCACGCCCCTACCTCGTGGCCTCCCTGTAGGTTGCTTGACGTAGGGTCCAAGTCTCATGGATCATGTTCGGTGAGAAAATAATGTTCCCGAAGGTTTCATTTCGTTTGGACTCCGTTTGATATTCCTTTTCTTCAAAACCCTAAAATAGGCAAAAACAGCAATTCCGGGCTGGGCCTCCGGTTAGCTGGTTAGTCCCAAAAATAATATAAAAGTGTATAATGAAGCCCAATAATGTCCAAAACAGTAGATAATATAGCATGGAGTAATCAAAAATTATAGATACGTTGGAGATGTATCAAGCATCCCCAAGCTTAATTCTTGCTCGTCCTCGAGTAGGTAAATGATAAAAACAGAATTTTTGATGTGGAATTCTACTTGGCATATTTTCAATGTAATTCTTCTTAATTGTGGTATGAATATTCAGATCCGAAAGATTCAAGACAAAAGTTCAATATTGACATAGAAATAATAATACTTCAAGCATACTAACTAAGCAATTATGTCTCTTCAAAATAACATGGCCAAAGAAAGTTATCCTACAAAATCATATAGTCTAGCTATGCTCTGTCTTCACCACACAAAGTATTCAAATCATGCACAACCCCGATGTCAAGCCAAGCAACTGTTTCATACTTTTGACATTCTCAAAACTTTTTCAATTTTCACGCAATACATGAGCGTGAGCCATGGATATAGCACTTTAGGTGGAATAGAATGGTGGTTGTGGAGGAGACAAAAAGGAGAAGATAGTCTCACATTGACTAGGCGTATCAACGGGCTATGGAGATGCCCATCAATAGATATCAATGTGAGTGAGTAGGGATTGCCATGCAACGGATGCACTAGAGCTATAAGTATATGAAAGCTCAAAAAGAAACTAAGTGGGTGTGCATCCAACTTGCTTGCTCACGAAGACCTAGGGCATTTTGAGGAAGCCCGTCATTGGAATATACAAGCCAAGTTCTATAATGAAAAATTCCCACTAGTATATGAAAGTGATAACAAAGAAGACTCTCTATCATGAAGATCATGGTGCTACTTTGAAGCAAAAGTGTGTTAAAAAGATAGTAGCATTGTCCCTTCTCTCTTTTTCTCTCATTTTTTATTTGGGCCTTTTTTATGGCCTTGTTTTTGTCTGGAGTCTCATCCCGACTTGTGGGGGAATCATAGTCTCCATCATCCTTTCCTCACTTGGGACAATGCTCTAATAATGATGACCGTCACACTTTTATTTTCTTATAACTAAAAAATTACAACTCGATACTTAGAACAAGATATGACTCTATGTGAATGCCTCCGGCGGTGTACCGGGATATGCAATGACTCATGAGTGACATGTATGAAAGAATTATGAATGGTGGCTTTGCCACAAATTCAATGTCAACTACATGATCATGCAAAGCAATATGACAATGATGGAGCGTGTCATGATAAACGGAATGGTGAAAATTTGCATGGAAATATATCTCGGAATGGCTATGGAAATGCCATAATAGGTAGGTATGGTGGCTGTTTTGAGGAAGGTATGTGGTGGGTGTATGATACCGGCGAAAGGTGTGTGGTATTAGAGAGGCTAGCAATGGTGGAAGGGTGAGAGTGCGTATGATCCATGGACTCAACATTAGTCATAAATAACTTACATACTTATTGCAAAAATCTACAAGTTATCAAAGCAAAGTATTATGCGCATGCTCCTAGGGGGATAGATTGGTAGGAAAAGACCATCGCTCGTCCCCGACCGCCACTCATAAGGAAGACAATCAATAAATAAATCATGCTCCGACTTCATCACATAACGGTTCACCATACGTGCATGCTACGGGAATCACAAACTTTAACACAAGTATTTCTCAAATTCACAACTACTCAACTAGCATGACTCTAATATCACCATCTCCATATCTCAAAACAATTATCAAGTATCAAACTTCTCATAGTATTCAACACACTCATAAGAGAATTTTATTATTAATATTGTATACCTAGCATATTAGGATTATTTAAGCAAATTACCATGCTATTTAAGACTCTCAAAATAATCTAAGTGAAGTATGAGAGATCAATAGTTTCTATAAAACAAATACACCACCGTGCTCTAAAAGATATAAGTGAAGCACTAGAGCAAAACTATACAACTCAAAAGATATAAATGAAGCACATAGAGTATTCTAATAATTTCCAAATCATGTGTGTCTCTCTCAAAAGGTGTGTACAGCAAGGATGATTGTTGTAAACTAACAAATAAAGACTCAAATCATACAAGACGCTCCAAGCAAAACACATATCATGTGGTGAATAAAAATATAGCTCCAAGTAAAGTTACCGATAGAAGTAGACGAAAGAGGGGATGCCTTCCGGGGCATCCCCAAGCTTTGGCTTTTAGGTGTCCTTACATTATCTTTGGGTGCCATGGTAATCCACAAGCTTAGGCTCTTGCCACTCCTTGTTCCATAATCCATCAAATCTTTACCCAAAACTTGAAAACTTCACAACACAAAACTTAAGGTAGAAAATCTCGTGAGCTCCGTTAGCAAAAGAAAAAAAAGACCACTTCAAGGTACTGTAATGAACTCATTATTTATTTATATTGGTGTTAAACCTACTGTATTACAACTTCTCTATGGTTTATAAACTATTTTACTAGCCATAGATTCATCAAAATAAGCAAACAACACACGAAAAACAGAATCTGTCAAAAACAGAACAGTCTGTAGTAATCTGTAGCTAGCGCAAGATCTGGAACCCCAAAAATTATAAAATAAATTTCTGTACGTGAGGAATTTATCTATTAATCATCTTCAAAACGAATTAACTAAATATCACTTTCCAAATAAAAATGGCAGCAGTTCTCATGAGCGCTAAAGTTTCTGTTTTTTACAGCGGGATTAACAAGACTTTCCCCAAGTCTTCCCAACGGTTCTACTTGGCACAAACACTAATTAAACACAAAAAACACAACCAAAAAAGAGGCTAGATAAATTATTTATTACTAAACAGGAGCAAAAATCAAGGAATAAAAATAAAATTGGGTTGCCTCCCAACAAGCGCTATCGTTTAACGCCCCTAGCTAGGCATAAAAAGCAAGGATAGATCTAGGTATTGCCATCTTTGGTAGGCAATCCATAAGTGGCTCTCATAATAGATTCATAAGGTAATTTAATTTTCTTTCTAGGAAAGTGTTCCATGCCTTTCCTTAACGGAAATTGGAATCTAATATTTCCTTCCTTCATATCAATAATTGCACCAATCGTTCTAAGGAAAGGTCTACCAAGAATAATAGGACATGAAGGATTGCAATCTATATCAAGAATGATAAAATCTATGGGCACATAATTCTTATTTTCAACAATAAGAACATCATTAATTCTTCCCATAGGTTTCTTAATAGTGGAATCCGCAAGGTGCAAGTTTAAAGAGCAATCAACAAAATCACGGAAACCTAACAAATCACACAAAGTCTTTGGAATCGTGGAAATACTAGCACCAAAATCACAAAAGCATAGCATTCATGATCTTTAATTTTAATTTTAATAGTTGGTTCCCACTTGAGGGAGTCCTGGATTAGGGGTTCTCCGGACAGCCGGAGTATATCCTTTGGCCGGGCTGTTGGACTATGAAGATACAAGATTGAAGACTTCGTCTCGTGTCCGGATGGGACTCTACTTGGCGTGGAAGGCAAGCTAGGCAATACGGATATGTATATCTCCTCCGTTGTAACCGACCTTGTGTAACCCTAGCCCCCTCCGGTGTCTATATAAACCGAAGGCTTTTAGTCCGTAGGACAACAAACAATCAGACCATAGGCTAACTTCTAGGGTTTAGCCTCTCCGATCTCGTGGTAGATTAACTCTTGTACTACTCATATTATCAAGAATAATCAAGCAGGACATAGGGTTTTACCTTCGTCAAGAGGGCCCGAACCTGGGTAAAACATCGTGTCCCCTGCCTCCTGTTACCATCCGCCTTAGACGCACAGTTCGGAACCCCCTACCCAGGATCCGCCGGTTTTGACACCGACATTGGTGCTTTCATTGAGAGTTCCTCTGTGTCATCGTCATTAGGCTGGATGGCTCCTTTGATCATCGATAGCGATGCAGTCCAGGGTGAGACTTTTCTCCCTAGACAGATCCTTGTATTCGGCGGCTTCGTACTGTGGGCCAACTCGCTTGGCCATCTGGAGCAGATCCAGAGCTACGCCCCTGGCCACCAGGTCAGGTTTGGAAGCTTAAACTACACGGCCGACATTCGCGGAGACTCGATCTTTGACAGATTCGAGCCCCTTCCTAGTGCGCCACACGGTCACGATGAGCATGATTTAGCTCTGCCATCAGACAGTGTTCAGGAGATCGCGCAGGCAACCGCTCCGACCCTCAATTCGGAGCCAATTGCGCCATCCATGGACGGGCGGATAGACCCCACCACGGAGGCCGCACTCTCATCGGTGATCGAGCCGAATATCGACCTTACCCTTCACGGGAGCCATGACGCCGAACTACCGGATTCTTCCCCGGCCACGGACTCCGAACCGCCTGCGCCCGTGCCTATCGAATCCGACTAGGCGCCGATCATGGAGTTTACCTCCATGGATATTTTTCAGCACTCGCCCTTCGGCGACATATTGAACTCATTAAGGTCTCTCTCCCTGTCAGGAGAGTCCGGGCCGAGCTATGTTCGGCAGGATTGGGATGCGGATGTGTCGGTGTACAAAAAGAGGGGTACACTTTTTGTACCCCTATAACTGTGCACGGGCAGTCTGAGCCACGGGCACCACCACACCAAGCAAGGCAAGGGAGGTGAGCCAGGGTAAGACCGAAGCTCAAGAGAACTAGAACGACGCCAAGGCCAAGACCACGAAGAGCAAAGGGGACGAAGCGGACTCCCCCGGGAAGATCCTTGCCGGGAGACAGTTTTAGCAACCCCGGCAAGACCCTTGCCGCGGCAAATCGCCCCACACCTACGGAGCAAATCACCCTTGAGTCCACTGCCCCCATGGGGCAAGGATTCGGGAAACATCCCCGTGGTGGCATGCAGATCTTTGTGAAGACATTCAAGATCAGATATGCACTAAGGAGACGACAACCCTTGGCGGGATCCCAGCCGAGGAAGACCACAAGGCCCCCGGCAAGCGCCTTGCTGGGGATGACAGCAGGCGTCTCGGCAAGACCCTTGCCGGGGCCCCGGCAAGGCCCTTGCCAAGGACATCCGCAGGACCACCACCAGGCCGACGCCGACTAAACCTCCACCGCCGTTCGCATGCAGCTGCCGACCCAACCAGCTGGGCAAGCACCTGCGTGGCGGCATGCAGATCTTCGTGAAGACCCACCATTGCGCCACCTCAGCTGCCTGCCTACCTACATGGCATCTCAGGCATCGCTGGCCAGGGCGCGTGTCGACACAAGAAGGAGCGGCGACGGACGAGACAGATCTCTCCCCCGTCCCGATAAAGCAAGGACACCTAAGCAAGACTGTAGGATCAAGAAGTAGTTGTGTCTAGAGGGGGGTGATTAGACACTTAATGCTAAAGTTGCAATTTTTAGGCTTTTTGGTTTAAGTGAAGTTTAGCACAGTTTCAACACACACAATACATATCAAGCAAGCATGCCAAGAGTATATGAGCAGCGGAATGTAAAGCATGCAACTTGCAAGAATGTAAAGGGAAGGGTTTGGAGAATTCAAACGCAATTGGACACACTAATGTTTTTCCCGTGGTTCGGATAGGTGGTGCTATCCTACATCCACGTTGATGGAGACTTCAACCCATGAAGGGTAACGGTTGCGCGAGTCCACACAGGGCTCCACCCAAGGGTAACGGTTGCGCGAGTCCACACAGGGCTCCACCCACAAAGGGTCCACGAAGAAGCAACCACCCAGAAAGGGTCCACGAAGAAGCAACCTTGTCTATCCCACCATGGCCATCGCCCACACAGGACTTGCCTCACTAGCGGTAGATCTTCACGAAGTAGGCGATCTCCTTGCCCTTACAAACTCCTTGGTTCAACTCCACAATCTTGTCGGAGGCTCCCAAGTGACACCTAGCCAATCTAGGAGACACCACTCTCCAAGAAGTAACAAATGGTGTGTAGGTAATGAACTCCTTGCTCTTGTGCTTCAAATGATAGTCTCCCCAACACTCAACTCTCTCTCATAGGATTTGGATTTGGTGGAAAGAAGATTTGAGTGGAAAGCAACTTGGGAAAGGCTAGAGATCAAGATTCATAAGGTAGGAATGGAGTGTCTTGGTCTCAACACATGAGTAGGTGGTTCTCTCTCAGAACATATGAGTTGGAATGGTGTGTGTGTTCTGATGGCTCTCTCTTCGAATGAGAAGGAGGTGGAGGGGTATATATAGCCTCCACACAAAATCCAACCGTTACACAGTTTTCCAATCTCGGTGGGACCGAATTAATAAACTCGGTCGGACCGAAAATGTAAACCTAGTGACCGTTAGAGATTTCGGTGGGACCGACTGGATCAACTCGGTGGGACCGATGTGCTGGGGTTAGGGTAAATCCAAAACTCGGTTTGACCGATTACTCAAACTCGGTGGGACCGATTTGGGTAATAAGTGAAACTGAGATTTGGCCAAGCAAACTCGGTGGAACCGATTGCATATCTCGGTGGGACCGAGAATATTGCAATGGGTAACAGAGAGTTTGCAAGCCCATCTCGGTGAGACCGAGATCCCATCGGTGAGACCAAAATGATTAGGGTTTGGCAGTGGCTAATGACAAGTGAAACTCGGTGGCGCCGGATAGGAAGAATCGGTAAGACCGAGTTTGGCTTAGGGTTTAGGTCATATGTGGAAGTGGAAAAGTAGCTGAGGGTTTTGGAGCATATCACTAAGCACATGAAGCAAGAGGCTCATTAAGCAACACCTCATCCCTCCTTAATAGTATTGGCTTTTCCTAAAGACTCAATGTGATCTTGGATCACTAAAATGTAAAATGAGGAGTCTCGAGCTTGAAGCTTTAGCCAATCCTTTGTCCTTAGCATCTTGAAGGAGTTCCCACAACCTTTAGTCCATGCCACTCCATTGTTGAACTTATCTGAAACATGCTAGATCGAAATGTTTGTCCAACAAGAGATATGTTGTCATCAATTATCAAAACCACCTAGGGAGCACTTGTGCTTTCACTATAACTAGACCAGCTGGGCAGGCACCTGCGTGGCGGCATGAGGATCTTCATGAAGACCCACCATTGCGCCACCTCAGCTGCCTGCCCACCTACATGGCATCTCAGGCATCGCTGGCCAGGGCGCGTGTCGACACAAGAAGGAGCGGCGATGGACGAGACAGATCTCTCCCTCGTCCCCGATAAAGCAAGGACACCTAAGCAAGACGCATTAAATGCACCTTGTCATGTAATGCGAGGGATAACCTCGCATCACTGTACCCTTTCCACCTCCTGTGTGCCACTGTGGCAACCCCATTTTCTATAAAAGGAGGCCTGAGGTGACCAGAGGAAGGTTTGGCTTTTTGGAGCTCCTCACGCCCCATAGCTAGCTCAAGAACACAGATATACAATCCACCAAAGCAGGAGTAGGGTTTTACGCATCCTCGCGGCCCGAACCTGGATAAACGAACCGTGTGCTATCTGTTTGATCCGCTCTTCTCACGACCCTGCACCCCGCTAACCACAATAGGGAGTCTTGTGATCCCATAGGTGTTGTTCCCACTGACATCTTTGGCGCGCCAGGTAGGGGGCACAGTTGTGAGAATCGGCTTTAGCAGTTAGTTCGGCGCTTCTTCATCATCATGGCGCCCAAGAAGAAGACGACGGTGGAGGTTGGCCAGTCGGAAGCCGGACAGCCCGTCTCGACGCGGGCGAGCAGCAGACCGGTCGCAGAAAGGACCCGGGGCGCTGCTCGCGAACACCAACACCATCCCAGCAGCCGGAGTTTGGGAGGCAGCGATGTTTGTGCTCCTGGTAACGGGCCACACGTCGCCAAATCCAAAGCCGGAGCCAAGCCCTTCGCGGGTGGAGCGGGGCCTTCCAGGGTCATCGCCGCCCCGCCCGAAGGTGATGCAAGGGCCTCCAAGACTCCCACGCCGGCGCCAACAGCGCGCTCCTCCCAGGCAGCGCGTGACGAACGGCGTAATCACGCCAAAGATCCCAGGCATCGCCGCGGGGAGAGCCCCGAGCGCCACTCCCGGGACGTAGAAGACCTGCCCACTCACCGAGGCGCTGGTGAAAACGGCATGCGACCGCGGGGTCGTGATAGAGCTCCTTCCGACATGGTCAGAAGTTGAAGCGCGTCGCGATCTGTGAAGGTTTCGCTGCCACCAACGCCAGCAGAGGCCCTGGCATGCGCGCAGTTGCTCCTCGACTTTCCTCCAACTACGGGGAAACTCGACGAATGGAGAGCCGCTATCCGAAGCCTTGTTGCGGTGGCCAACAAAGACGAACCAATTCCGATAGGGCCCCCAGGTCGATGCTTCGATGGAGTCCCGCGGACCAGTGGCGGAAAAGCCGGCGGCGCCGCGACCATGGTGCATTCACCTCTTCCCCATCTGGTACCGCGGACGCCGGCTCGTCGCGACGTCGCGGGCGACGACATCTCCATAGCATCGTCTGACCCGTGGACCCACTGTGACCAGCGCCAAGTTCTTCGGGAACAAGCCCATGAAGATGCTCGAACCACTATCGAGCACCGGCGCGGAGCGTGCCACCAGTCAGGCAGGCGAGCAGGGCCTGCTGTGAACCACCCGGCCCCGGAGAGCCCTGGAGGCCTACCTTACGAGGTAGGCTGTCTGGCTTTTACCCGTGAGCTGCGGCAGTTCCAGTGGCCCACTCACCACACCTTCAAACCTGACGTTGGCGAAAAGTACAACGGCAAGACTCACCCGTCTGAGTTCCTCAGCATCTACACCATCGCGATGCAAGCCGCCGGAGCCCGCGACGATAAGGTGCTTGCGAATTACTTTCCATTGGCTCTTAAACCCAATGCCATGTCGTGGTTGATGCACTTGCGGTAGACTCTATTTCCTCCTGGTCGGATTTGTGCCATGAGTTTGTGGGCGCCTTTACTGGAGGTCACCAAGCCCATGGCCAAGCAAGCGACCTGCATGTCATTCCCCAGAAGGGAGGCGAGAGTCTGCGCAAGTATATACAGAGGTTCAACCGGGTACAGTACAATATCCCTGATGTTCACCCTGCCGCCATCATCAGCGCGTTCCATCAGAACGTGCGTAACCGCAAGATGCGCGAAGAACTGGCAATGAACAAGGTGAAAGATGTGGAAGAACTCTATGTTCTTGCTGACAGATGTGCCCAAGCTGAAGAGGGAAGGAAGTACCCTGGCGAAGATGCCGGCGTGGAAACCGACTCATCAGATGAGGATACTGCCGCCCCGGCGAAGAAAGGCCGGTGCTGCAACAGGAAGTGCAAAGGTAAGGCTATGCTTGCCGTCGAGGGATCTGACGACGCCGGCTCCGCCAACAAAACCAAGGCAGATGACTCCGGCAAGGAAATTGCCGGATGTGTCGCCTGCCGGGCCTTGGCGGCTGCCGAGAAGCCAGGAAACTCCGACAAGCAATACTGCAAGATCGATCGCACCAAAGGCCATGATCTCCAGAACTGCCGACAGGTTGAGCTCCTTGCTGAGAAGCAGAGGGCTGAATGTGAGAGGCGGGACAAGGAGAAAGGCCAGGACAGTGCTGAGGGGTCCGTCAAGAAGCGTGACGGCCAGGCGGGCCGTCGCAGCAAAGATAAACAGCAGGAGAGACCCGCCCGGGGCCGTGACAAAAAGCCAGAAGACGATGATCACGAAGAGGACGATGAGTCTGGTGACCAAGAATTTCAGAAAGCTACAGAGGCCATGTGCGTCGATGGCGGCGCCTCGCTGCATACCTCTCACCGCCAGCTTAAACAGTGGGCGCGTGAGATTACAGCAGCGGAACCGTCGTTCGATGCCCAAAGGCCGCTGAAGTGGTCCAGCACACCTATCATTTTTGACACTGAGGATCACCCTGACCGCACTACTGCAGTCGGGTGCTTGCCATTGTTGGTTTCACCAACAATACGCAACCTCAAGGTGACAAAGATGCTAGTCGATGGCGGGGCCGGTCTGAGCTTAATCTCGCCTGCCGTGATCAAGAAATTGCAGATTCTTGATGAAGACCTCAAAGAGACGGGCATGTTTCAGGGGGTCAACCCGGGAAGAAGTCAACCAAAGGGAAAGGTCACGTTGCCCATGACTTTTGGGAGTGATCTGAACTACAGGACAGAAAGGATTGTGTTTGACGTTGCCAAGATCCCCTTGCCTTACAACGGGATCCTTGGCTGCCCAGCGCTGGCCAAGTTCATGGCGGCGTCACATTATGCCTACAACACCCTAAAGATGCCGGGGCCTGTGATGATCATCACCGTCCCATCAGACAAGAAGGATGCGCTAATTTGCGCTGACCAACTCTACCAAGAAGCAGTTGTAGCAGCCGCCACTGCTAAGGCGCTTGCTCCTGCCGCTGGAGCCCCGGGAAGGCAAAAGAAGAAGACCGGTGAGACCTCAGGCATCCACTCCGGCAAGCGCACCTCTTCGGAGTGTAGCGCTCCCATCGAGGACGTGCCAGAGAGCTCCGCCGACAGAAACAAGAAGTCCAGGGCCACACCGCCGGGAACCAAGAAGGTTTCTGTCAAGGAGGACGGCACAGGAGGAGCTTTTACCATAAGCTCCACCCTTGACGACAAATAGGAAGACGCGCTCGTCACCTTCCTGCGGGCGAATGTTGATGTGTTTGCATGGCAAGCATCCGACATCCCCGGCATTCCCAGGGAGGTGATTGAGCACCACCTTGCTGTCTGTCCTCATGCGCGGCCCGTCAAGCAAAAGGTTAGAAAGCAAGCTTTGGAATGACAATAGTTCATCACAGAGGAGATCCAGAAACTGGAAGCAGCGGGTTTGGTAAGAGGAGTGCTCCATCCAATGTGGTTGGCCAATCCGGTGGTAGTGCGCAAGGCAAATGGGAAGTGGAGGCTGTGTATTGATTACACAGATATTAATAAGGCTTGTCCCAAAGACCCCTTCCCGTTTTCGTGCATCGACCAGATTGTTGACTCCACAGCTGGGTGTGATCTGTTGTCATTCCTCGATGCCTACTCCGGCTACCACCAGATCTTCATGACAAGGGAAGATGAAGAGAAAACGACATTCATCACCCCATGTGGTACGTATTGCTTTATACGGATGCCTTTCGGGTTGAAGAGTGCTGGTTCAACGTTTGCAAGGGCGGTCCAGATTGGTTTTGAACCCCAACTCCATAGAAATATGGAAGCTTATATGGATGATATAGTGGTCAAAACCAAGAACAGGGCAACCCTCATATCAGATTTACAAGAAATATTTGCAAACCTACGCAAGATCAATCTCAAGCTGAACCCTGAGAAGTGCGTCTTCGGCGTCCCGTCTGGCAAGCTTCTCGGGTTCTTTGTGTCACAGCGTGGGATAGAGGCCAATCCGGACAAGATCAAAGCTATAGAGCAGATTGAAGCGCCCAAGCGAGTCAAGGATGTGCGTCGGCTTGCTGGTTGCGTTGCCGCCATGAGCAGGTTCATTTCCAAGTCCGTCGAGCGCGCCCTTCCCTTTTTCAAAATTTTGAAAAAGGTGGGTCCGATGGAGTGGATGCCAGAAGCCGAAGTAGCATTGCAAGATTTGAAGAGGTACCTCTCCTCCGAGCCAATACTAGTTGGGCCTAGGCCACAGGAACCGTTGCTGCTGTACCAGGCGGCAACGAACCAGGTGGTCAGCGCCGCACTAGTGGCGCAGAGAGAAATTGATGATGAGGTAATAGCAGCGACGGAGCCCGATGTCACCGATGCCGAGACGTCACAGCCAATTGAAGTGCCGCCAAAGAAGAAAATGATGCAGCACCCGGTCTACTTTGTTAGTTCCCTCCTGCAAGGGGCTAGATCGAGGTACTCCAGTGTGCAGAAACTGCTCTTCGGCCTTCTTATGGCCTCGAGGAAGCTGCGTCACTACTTCCAGGCGCACGAAATCACTGTCGTCACTCGCCTCCCTCTGCAACGGACATTGCACAATCCAGACGCAACAGGAAGGATCGTAGAGTGGGCACTGGAACTGTCCAGCTTTGGCCTCAAGTTTGAGAGTACCTTGATGATTCAAAGCCGAGTCCTGGCGGAGTTCGTTGCAGAATGGACCGCGATGCCTGACGAAGAAACCCAAGAGACTGCTCTCCCCGGCAAGGAGGCAAGTTGCAACTGGATCATGTACTTTGATGGAGCTTTCTCCTTATAGGGCGCCGGGGCTGGCGTACTGCTTGTCGCGCCCACCGGAGAGCACCTCAAGTACGTGATCCAGATACACTTCCCCAGGGAGGTGTCAACAAACAATACGGCTGAGTACGAAGGGCTGCTTGCCGGTCTTAGGATCGCGGCGGACCTCGGAATCAAGAAACTCGTCGTCAGAGGCGACTCGCAACTTGTCGTCAAGCAAGTCAACAAGGATTACCAGCGCCCGTTGATGAAGGCCTACGTCGATGAAGTGAGAAAGCTAGAAGAGCGTTTTGATGGTATACAGGCAGAATACATTCCCCGAGCGGAGAATGATATCGCCGATTACCTGTCAAAACGCGATGCCCTCAAGCTACCCGTGGAACCAGGTACCTTTGTGCTTCGGCTAACTCAGCCATCCGTTGATCCATCAACAGAGCAGAACAAGAGGAGAAAATCAGGGCCCGACAAGTACTTTCCCGCCGAGCTCCCTGAAGCCACCGGCAAGGATGTTGCCAGAGACACTGAGCCCGCCACAGGACGGCTAGCTCCGACAGAGCATCAAGCTCTTGCCATGGAGACAGCCGCTCCGATAGTGGAGGAAATGCCTTTAGTCCTCGCCGTCGAGCCCCAGGCTCCAGCGTGGGCACAACATGCCGTCCGATTCCTCCAAACAGGGGAACTTCCTGAGGAGCAGGAAGAAGTAGAAAAAGTAGCCCGTCGCTCTACTATGTACCAGTTCGTCGATGACATCCTGTACAGAAAGAGGCCGAACGGTGTGAAATTGAAGTGTATCCCTCGAGAGGAAGGACTGGGGCTGTTGGCGGAGATACATGGAGGCATATGTGGATCCCACATCGGGTCAAGGGCCCTTGCCGGCAAAGCGTTTCGGCAAGGCTTCTTCTGGCCCACCGCCCTACAGGATGCGACGACACTAGTCACCAGGTGTGAAGCGTGTCAGTTCCATTCAAAGAAGCTTCATCAGCCAGCTCAAGCCCTTCAAACCATTCCTCTCTCCTGGCCTTTCTCGGTTTGGGGGCTCGACATACTGGGCCCTTTCCCCCGCGCTGTCGGGGACTTTGAGTACTTGTACGTTGCAATCGACAAGTTCACAAAGTGGCCAGAAGTGGAAGCAGTGAGGAAGGTCACAGCACAGTCAGCCATCAAGTTCTTCAAAGGATTGGTGTGCCGCTTTGGTGTACCCAATAGGGTTATCACCGACAATGGCACGCAGTTCACAAGCCACACCTTCATGCAATATATTCAAGACCTCGGCATCAAGGTCTGTTTCGCTTCCGTTGCTCACCCACGAAGCAATGGTCAAGCTGAGAGGGCAAATGCTGAAGTACTGCGAGGCTTGAGGACAAAGACCTTTGACAGACTGCACAAGAGTGGAAGGCGCTGGATTGATGAATTGCCGGCGGTTCTTTGGTCAATCAGAACGACACCAAATCGAGCCACCGGCCAGACACCCTTTGCCCTGGTATACGGGGCAGAAGCAGTTCTCCCCATGGAACTCATATACGGGTCACCTCGAGTACTCGCTTATGACGAGCTTGAGCAAGAGCAATTGCGGCAAGATGACGCAATGCTCCTTGAGGAAGATCGTCTTCGGGCGGCTGTGAGAGCAGCACGCTACCAGCAAGCCTTGCGCCGCTACCATAGCCGCAAGGTTCATGCCCGAAGCTTTGAGGAAGGCGACCTTGTTCTTCGGCGCGTTCAATCGGCCAAGAATTCCAACAAGTTGACGCCAAAGTGGGAAGGCCCTTATCGGGTAATACGAGTCACCAGGCCCGGCGTAGTCTGCCTGGAGACCGAAGATGCTGTTCCGGTGAGTAACTCCTAGAACATTGAGCATCTTCGCAAGTTTTACCCGTGAGGCGCGGCTTCCCGGGCCCCCCGGCAAGCCACCTTTTGTACGAGCCTTGCCGATGACGCATGTAACCCTTTGTACAAAGCCAGGCGCAGACCCTGAGCATAAATAAATGAAGCGCTGGCGCCCTAAGTTATAGCATGCATGCTAGGTCGAGTCTCGTCCTTGGTTAGGGTTGATAGTGCTTAGCGGCGACTAACCCCTAGCTTAGAGGTCGAGTGTGCGTCTCTTTGTCTTTCTTTTGTGTTCTTTGGTTCACAGGACACACAGATATCCATGCCGAACCACTTGGGGAGGAAAAAAAGAGGAACAGACCAGCATCTAGCCCCCGGCAAGCCAGTATTGTCGGGGGCTGCAAGAGCAAAGATTCACCCACGGCGAACTAGGGTTGCCGGGGACTGCAGCATCACATAAGTTCTTCATCCCTTATCATGCATTCCATTATGGAATGAGGTATATGAAACCTCGTTTTCCCCTAAGCTACCGTGCTCCCATAACTCTAGGCCCTAGGGCTTGTTCCTGGGGCCAAGTTTGGTCGTAGTCATGGCAGCGAAAGGATGAAACAAGCAGCCTGAACCCGCCTCATCCCTGCCTCCGCCAAAGGCATGAGGAAGGTCGAGCGAAGTGGGGAGACGGCAAGGCCTATTGACGGGCAAGGAAATGTTTATCTTGAAGATATCAAGGATTTACTCCTTGTCGTGGGTTCCACCCGCAAACAAATGACTCGGCAAGCATCCCTTTTTCATTAAAAAAACATTCCACTCAGGTACAGTCCATAGGGAATGAAAAACATGAATGATGGGATTACAAGTTTTAAATTCAACAAAGGCCCGAAGGCTTACAAACTAAAAAGAGATAAGGTGCCCGTAATCCCTTTCTTGTCCCTCTCCTTAGGAGGTAGGTCAAGGAGGCAAAAAGGACAAAAGGAGCGCCTAGGCGAGCTACGGGTGGCAGAAGACATCAAGAGAACATCTTGGTGGCTGTCCAAAGGCTGGATGGTGATGGCGGCGCCGGAAGCAGAGCTCGAAGACGAGGCGGCAGGACGTAAGCACGCGTCGAAGGCATCGGTGCCCGCGTACTCCGACTTGACGGCCTTGCTGCCTACCCTCTTCCTCTTCCGCAGCCTCCCAACGCCAGCCGCCCAAGGAGACGACCCCGAGAAGTTCAGGGAGCCGGCGACACGAATGATGGGGTCGCTGGTGCCGCACGGAGCGGCACCCGACACCTAGTCGGACCCGTCATCCTGCCGCCTACTACCCTCGTCATCGCTGCCGCTGTCCTCCTCGCCACTCCTGCCCGAGGAGGAGTCTTCACTATCAGAAGAGCTCTCCACGCAACACCTTGCACGGGTCCCAAAGATCCCGAAGACCTTGACGGAGAGAAGGCCACCCTCCATCAGCTTAAAATGGAGAGTGAGCCCCTCCGTCAAGCAGTGGATATGAGCAAACGTCTTCCATCCCCGACGAAGATACATCACGTGAGGGGCGGGGAAGTCGACGCGGACCCGCGTGCCACTGATCCCGCAGCCCCTCATGTGCAGCCGCAACGACTACGGCGGATCCAACTCCATCTCCCGCGCAAATGGAGTCGGGAGACGAAGGCGACGGCGCGGCGGCCGGCGTAGCCTGATGAAGAACTCACAAGGGTCATCCCCAACATGGCCCTCCATTGGAGGAGGAGTTGCTGGCGGAGGCGAGGCCGGCGCACCGCCCTGTCCTCCCCTTCCCCGAGCGCCCCGGCCTCGCCCACGGCCTTGCCCCCTCCCCCTTCCCCTCGCGGCTGGCTCTGCCACCGCAGGCGCAGGAGAAGGAGGGACGCGTTGTCGAGCGGCGACCCTCGCCGCCACTATTGAAGGACCGGGATTCCTTCTCTCCATGACGGATGGAAGGGAGGAGCAGAAGCTGAAGGAAGAAGAAGATGAAAGAATGCGGGACGCCATCCCCCTCTCCCGCTCTTTATAAAGGATCGGGGTTGGGGTTCGGCCGCCCCGCTCGGCCAATCAAGATACGGAAGGCGCAGGGAACCAGGACCGACCCGCCGCCCCAACCAGCGATGGCCCGGTTTCCTGCCTCCACCGTTTGCCACCCCAGGCGCATGGGAGACACGTGGCGGACGTGCAGAACCGAGGGGACGGGTGAGACGACCGCTCCCCACCCCGTGATCGTGGGGAGTGGACGCCTTGAAGACCGCGCCTCAGCCCCATTCAGTAAATGGGCCGCGCCTCCACGCCTCCCTCCGTTTATGGGGAAGGCGCGAACCGCCCCTTTACTACGATGTGATGCATGCCTGCGGGAACCAACCCCATGCATGCCGCCCACGTCACACGCGCCTCCCCACGCCGCGCCACGCGCGGGAGTCGTGGGAAGCACAGCGCGCGTAGAACCTTACCGCGGTAAAAACCGCCCCGCCTGCCCGCGCACCGTTTTTGGGCCTAGCCCAACAACGTGTTGCGCTTATGTGTGGCCCAGGCCCTGGGGCTCCTGTCGGTGTACAAAGAGGGGTACACTTTTTGTACCCCTATAACTGTGCACGGGCACCACCACACCAAGCAAGGCAAGGGAGGTGAGCCAGGGTAAGACCGAAGCTCAAGAGAACTAGAACGACGCCAAGGCCAAGACAACGAAGAGCAAAGGGGATGAAGCGGACTCCCCCGGCAAGATCCTTGCCGGGAGACAGTTTTAGCAACCCCGGCAAGACCCTTGCCGCGGCAACTCGGCCCACACCTACGGAGCAAATCACCCTTGAGTCCACTGCCCCCATTGGGCAAGGATTTGGGAAACTTCCCCGTGGTGGCATGCAGATCTTTGTGAAGACATTCAAGATCAGATACGCACTAAGGAGACGACAACCCTTGGCGGGATCCCAGCCGAGGAAGACCACAAGGCCCCCGGCAAGCGCCTTGCTGGGGATGAAAGCAGGCGCCTCGGCACGACCCTTGCTGGGGCCCCGGCAAGGCCCTTTCCAAGGACATCCGCATGACCACCACCAGGCCCACGCCGACTAAACCTCCACCGCCGTTCGCATGCAGCTGCCGACCGAACCAGCTGGGCAGGCACCTGTGTGGCGGCATGCAGATCTTCGTGAAGACCCACCATTGCGCCACCTCAGCTGCCTGCCTACCTACATGGCATCTCAGGCATCGCTGGCCAGGGCGCGTGTCGACACAAGAAGGAGCGGCGATGGACGAGACAGATCTCTCCCCCGTCCCCGATAAAGCAAGGACACCTAAGCAAGACGCATTAAATGCGCCTTGTCATGTAATGCGAGGGATAACCTCGCATCACTGTACCCTTTCCACCTCCTGTGTGCCACTGTGGCAACCCCATTTTCTATAAAAGGAGGCCTGAGGCGACCAGAGGAAGGTTTGGCTTTTTGGAGCTCCTCACGCCCCATAGCTAGCTCAAGAACACAGATATACAATCCACCAAAGCAGGAGTAGGGTTTTACGCATCCTCGCGGCCCGAACTTGGATAGACGAACCGTGTGCTATCTGTTTGATCCGCTCTTCTCACGACCCTGCACCCCGCTAACCACAATAGGGAGCCTTGTGCTCCCATAGGTGTCGTTCCCACCGACAGGATGATGAAGAAATTCGCCGCCCACCCACCACCCACTTAGTAGCCACTGTCAACGATTTGACCTACATGCTCGACCTCGACTCCGAAGACATCAACGATATGGACGACAATGCAGGAGACAAACAGGAACCACTGCCCACAGGGCACTGGACGCCCACTTCATCATATGATGTATACATGGTGGACACACCCAAAGAAAACGATGACGAGGAACGGAAGGTCGCAGCGAAGGGTTGTTCCCTCGAGAAGCAGTCAAAGCAGCGGCATAAGTGCCGCTCCAAATCCCGCCTCGGCAAAAACAACGGTCATATAGACCCAGTGATAGAGTAGGGTGAACCATCGCCCGACCAGGGCAACACGGAGAATCAAACCGAACAACCCGACCCCGTCGAAGATAATAGTCCGGACGATATCACACCGGATAGGCACCCGGAGCAACAGAATGCCCATCAAAGGCTGGTTGCCACTGCGAGGAGTCTGAAAAAGCAAAAGCAAAGGCTTAGGGATGCACAAGACACACTCAGAATCAGATGGAATGAAGTACTCAACACTGGAGCATAGTACGGCGGTAATCACCACACCAAGAGCTACCCGAAGCGAGAGCTGCTACCTGAATTCGATGAGGAGGCCTTAGATCCCCCGCAATCAAAAAACAAAACGGCCATCCAGTCGGATAGACGACCTCGTGGCCAACATAGAACGGCAAACGATGCCGCACATAAGCCGGTACACGATCCACATGAGGACTCGCATCAAAAGTATGGCGCAACCAGATCCATCTATGGGCCATGCAAGCGCGCTCCAGCACGCAATGCAACACAACAAACATCCCAATACCACGGTACACCCAAATACAGGGCTGCCGCACACCCCCTATGTTTCACCGATGAGGTGCTGGACCATGAATTTCCAGAGGGATTCAAACTCGTAAATATAGAGGCGTACGATGGAACGACAGACCCTGGGGTCTGGATTGAGGACTACATCCTCCATATCCATATGGCTCAAGGAGACGATCTCCACACCATCAAGTATCAAAGGGCTAGCTCAAAGGGCCAGCTCAGCACTGGCTTAAAAGCCTCCCCGAAAACTCCATTGGAAGCTGGGAAGAGCTCGAAGACGCCTTTCAGGCAAATTTTCAAGGGACCTATGTCCGACCACCGGATGCAGACGATTTAAGTCATATAACTCAACAGCCCGGAGAGTCAGCCCGAAAGCTTTGGAACAGGTTCCTCACTAAAAAGAACCAAATAGTCGACTGTCCAGACGCCGAAGCCTTAGCAGCTTTCAAGCACAGCGTTCGAGACGAATGGCTTGCCAGACACCTCAGCCAAGAAAAGCCGAGAACAATGGCAGCATTAATAAGCCTCATGACCCGCTTTTGCGCGGGCGAGGATAGCTGGTTAGCCTGATGCAGCACCAGCGACCCAAGTACATCCGAAGTCAGGGACAGAAATGGAAAATCACGACGCAGCAAAAACAAGCGCCGGAATAAAGAAGATAGCCCGAAGAGCACAACGGTAAACGCCGGATTCAAAAGCTCTAGGCCAGGTCAGCAAAAGCTGCCCCCCAAAGGCAACAGAGACGAACTGTCTAGCCTAAACAAGATTTTGGACCAAATATGTCAGATCCATAGCACCCCCAATAAACCTGCAAATCATACCCATAGAGAATGTGGGTCTTCAAGCAGTCCGACAAGCTCAACGCCGAATACAAGGGGCAGGATACACCAAGCGAAGACGACGACGAGCCTCGCAAGCAAAGCACCGGGGAATAGAATAAGTTCCCACCAGAAGTCAAAATAGTAAACGTATTACACGTGACAAAGGGGAGAAACAAAGCGGCACTCCTAGAGACACATGCCCCAGGGCCTATCACCATGGAGTCCTGCCATTGGTCGTTCCAACCGGTCACCTTCAACCATCCAGATTACTCGGCAAGTATCCGGCGTGCAGGATGGGCTGCCTTGGTATTAGACCCAATAATTGACGGATACCACTTCACACGAGTCCTGATGGATGGTGGCAGCAGTCTAAACCTAATATATCAGGACACAGTCCGCAAAATGGGGATAGACCCAACAAAAATTAGCCGCAGCAATACTACCTTTAAAGGAGTAACGCCAGGCCTAGAGGCCCATTGCACGGGCTCCCTGCTACTAGAGGTTATATTCGACTTTCCCGATAACTTCTGTAGCGAACATTTAACGTTCCACATCGCTCCGTTCTAAAGTGGCTATCAAGCACTACTCGGACGTGAAGCTTTCGCTCGCTTTAACTCAATACCGCATTACGCTTCCCTCAGGCTTAAGATGCCCGGTCCATGTGGCATCATTACAGTAAATGGAAATATTGAGCGCTCCTTGCTTGCGGAAGACCGTGCGGCTGCCTTGGCAGTCGCACACTAAACGGCCTCACCAACTAAAGCATCTGACAGGTCGTTAAGACCACGGACACGGTTGGACGAGTCTGGTACTGCTATATGTAATTGATACAAGTTTGATGGCTATACCCCTATTACAATACAAGGGGGTCAACGCGCACGCACAAGTGACAATCAGGCTCAACTTTACTCATATTGTTTATTTAGTACAACTTACCTTTTGCACGACAACTTTTCAATTAAGTTCCTCTCTTTTTTAGATGACCATCGTGCTACACCCGTCCAGAATACGGCACAACGGAGACACAGGTGCAGACGTGCAGCAGGGACCCGTTCAAAGGATTCTTTTTAGATTAAGACCCTGCATAAACCTTTTTTTACTGTCTCTTGTTGATACACATCCCTTAGATTCTCAGTACAATTGAGAAGGATGCTGACATATTGGCATGTGGCCACGTCAGAATATTGCACGTACCTGGACACAAGGGCTTATTACAAAGGGCACTGTTTTGGCTCGGTTTACACCATAAAGACTGAATACCTTAGGGAGTGTTCGGCGTCGCGAGTTTGGCCTTATATGCATCAGCTCCGAATCATGTCTTTGGTCAAATGTTGGGTTTGCCCGGCTCCTGTGTTTTGCTGCCTTACGTTCCGCTCTATCGGCTAAGGCGGCACCAGGAGAACTACTGCGATTGTGCCCTGGTTCATCCGGACGAGCACCTCAGTAGAGAAAGCCAAAAACTGACTGTCATGATATAGCGTGAGACTGGTCAACCACTCGATGACCTATCGGAATCTTTGGGATTCCTCCGCCTTAACGAAGGGCCGTTTCCCGTCCAGGCATGTACGCACCCCGAATTCGGATGAGTGCGGAGCCACCAGGGGCTATATAGTAGCCCCACTGTCAAACTCCTCTGGCTAAGTGAAAGTGTTAAAGCATTATAGTCCGGTTGCCTAGTTCGCTGCACTATCACCTCCTTAATGGACCAAGACGTTGGGTCAAGTGTGAACATGCGTCTTCTACGAACACCCCCGCATTATATGCGTGGGGGCTGAAGCCGACGACTGCAATCTTTTAGGTTATATACATATATACATAAACGTCCACACAGGAGGCATCATAATACTTTCGGGCAAAAGTATAAATACAGCCTTGATAAACTTAATAAAACATTGTTTTTACAATGGGAATACATGTCACTCAAACATAATATTCTTCGAGCACTGGGCCTCTATCGAACGAGCGCCTTCAAGAACTTCTTCAAAATAGTGCTCGACAGCCACTCGGCCTACGGCCGAACCCTGCGCCGCAACAGTGGTGGCATCCATCTCCGCCCAGTATGTTTTGACACGGGCAAGGGCCACCTGCGAGCCTTCTATGCACGCCGAACTCTTCATCGCATTAATGCACGGCACCGCACCAAGGAACTGCTGCACCAAACTAAAATAGCTGCTCGGCTTTGGCCTTTCCGGCCACAGATGATCCACAACAGACCTCATGGCGAGTCCGGACAATCTATTCAGCTCGGCCCATTCGGCAAGCCGATCAGTCAATGGAAGCGGACGCTCTGGAACGTTAAATTGTGACCAGAATAGCTTGTCCACTTCACGATCTGTTTGGTCTCGGAAGTATTCGGCCGCATCGACAGCACTCGCCGCCAAGTCCAGATATGCGTCCGTCGAACTCCACAGCCGGTCCAGAGGGGCATACCGAGGATCTCCAAACTTTCTCCGCAGCATAAAGGGTTTCCCAGCCGCGATATTCCCGGCTTGACGCAGCTCCTCCTTTTTCGCTCTCATCACAGAGCGGGTATCTTTGATCGCCATCATGGCCTTTTCCAGGTCCGTTGCCTTCGCCCGGTTTTCTTCTTCAAGAAGCTGGCAACGGTCGGCAGTATCTTTTAACTTTACAGCCATCCTGGCCATTTTCTCTTTGCTCTTGCAATGTGCGGCCTGTTCAGCCCTTAACTCTTCGGCCGCTTGCAAAGCAGCCGCATTGCTACTCCTTGCTTGCTCCTTGGCTCGGGCAAGCTCCGCCCGAAGGGTCTCCACGGTGGCCGCTCCATCTGCAGTCACAACATATTAAAGATACTGGCATCATGCTGCTCTTATTATGTGACGATCACCAGAAAGGCCACTCACCTTGTGCCTCGTCAAGCCGCTCGTTGACAAGCACGATGTCGGCATCTGCCGCATACAGTTGCCGCTTTAGTTCGGCATACCCATCAGTCCGGCTAGCCACCGGAGCCTCCACCACCTGCACATAAAGGCAGTCTGGTTATTGCCTGGGACTATGATCCTCTATTTGCCGCCGTTTTCGACGACAACCAGAGTCTTAGGGGCTACTATCTACACATGGCACATCTAAAAATGTGTGGTACTTTCAAAAATATACATCATTTCACGTACCTCAAAACCTGTCAGTAGACTCATAAAGGCTTCATGCAGCCCGCTTTCGGCGGATGAAATCCTTACAAGCACCGTACCCATCAATGTGCGATGCTCTTCTGAGATAACCACCTTCTCCAGCAGATCCATCTGTACATCCGACCGCGCACCAGATGGTGCCAGACTCTTTTGATTGCTCTCTTTGAGAGCCGGATACTGAGGACTTCGGTGGCCATAGGATTACCTTCTAGCCTTGCTGGATCAGGAGAAGCCCTCGTGACGACACCTCAGGGTTGCCCGCTTCGTAAGGCGGTGTGGCAAGGGGAGGCGTTTCGCTCTCCATCATCGCCGGAAGAAGATCCCTCGAAGACGAGCTCAACTGAGAAGGGCTAAGATCCGAACTACAAGATAAATACTTCGGTTATTTTACTCAGAAGTAAGGTAGGATATCATCACTATTAAATACCTTTTGATTACTTACAACTCGTTGGAGGGCTGATCCTCGTACGGACATTGTGCGGCAAGAACACCCTCCGAGGCAGGACCCTCTGGCGGAGATTTCTTCTCCCGTTTGGAAACCTTGATTTTCGGATATTCGGAGGTAGTCCTCTTCCTTCCCCCGGGAGAGAGAATGTCAGATTCTTCCCCTCGGTTATCCTCCTTCGTGGAGGCGCTCATTCCCTCGGTTGGAATAGGTAGCGATGGAGGCCCGCTTTCGCCCTCTTTATTCCCCCCTTTATCTTCCTTTGAGGGCACCAGACAAGGTGCTGGCTCGAGCATCTTTTCCAGCACCAGATTGTCCAAGCCTTCAGGAAGGGGGGCCGAACACTGGATCATCTTCGCCTTTGTTATCCAGTCCTGATCAAAGAGCGATTCTTTAGAATGATGTCATGATAAATAAAAGGACGGTGTGTTCGGCCATGGGATTACTTACTTGGGCAACGGTGCGGTTGCTGCTCAGGCCCACGTCCTCGGTAGTGTCTGGACACTCTATTTGGGGTCCGAAGAACGATTTGTACATCTCCTCATGCGTCATGCCGAGGAAATTCTGAATAGTGCGCGGTCCTTTTGGGTTGAATTCCCACATATGGAGGGGCCGGCGTTTGCAAGGCTGGACTCGACGAACCAGCATGACTTGCATTACCATAACCAGACTGAAATCTCCCTCGAAGAGATCTCGGATATGGCTCTGCAGTATTGGCACGTCCTTGGCTGGACCCCAGCTCAATCCCCTGCTGATCTATGACATCAGTTGTGGTGGAGGGCCCGAGCGAAAGGTGGGGGAGCTACCCACTTGGCACTTCGGGGAGCTGTGATGTAAAACCACTCCTGTTGCCACAATCCAGACACCTCTGGAAAGGAACCCTTTGGCCATGGAGCATCAGCAATTTTGCTTATTAAAGCACCTCCGCACACTACATACTGTCCCTCGACCATCTTCGGCTTCACATCGAAGGTCTTGAGCCACAAGCCGAAGTGAGGGGTAATGCGGAGGAAGGCCTCACAAACGGCAATAAATGACGAGATGTGAAGAAGGGAGTCCGGGGCCAGATCATGGAAATCCAGCCCGTAATAGAACATAAGACCCCTGACAAAGGGATCCAGAGCGAGGCCTAGTCCTTGGAGGAAGTGGGAGACGAACACAACGCTCTCGTTGGGTTCGGGAGTAGGGACGAACTGCCCTCAGGCGGGCAGCCTATGCGAAATTTCGACGGTCAGATATCTGGCCTCCCTCAACTTCTTGATGTCCTCCTCCGTGACGGAGGAAGACATCCACCAGCCTTGAAGGCTGGATCCGGACATGATTGAAGGTCCGAAGCACCTGACCTTGGCTTTGGGTGTTAGAACTCGAGGCGGGGGAGGGATTCGATTGAGCACGGGTGGGAAAAAAGTAATAGCCTTGTCCCTTTATAAAGAGGGTGAATATCAAGCGTCCTCCTCATGGCCGTTTGGGACTTGCCTAAAATCTAGGAGTCCTAGGCACGGTTGGGTTACCCATGTCCGTATTGATGAGAATCCCGTAATAAGGGGGACACGATCTCTGCTTTGACAAGACGTGTCAAGAAACCGCCTCGCGTTATGTGCGGGGCTGGTTAAACAAAAACGGTTCAAATAATTACCGGGCCCTAGCGTGATGTCATGCTGCCCAAACATGTCAGCAAATTAGATTTTTGGTGATATTATTCTCTCTACGGTGGTATGTGGAACTTATTTTGCAGGGTCGGACACTATCCTTGTATTCAAATTCTTCTGTGGTGTATTCGGAGGAGGAACCCGCCTTGCAATGCCGAAGACAACACTGCGCACCGGACTCATCGTCATTGAAGCCTGGTTCAGGGACTACTGAGGGAGTCCTGGATTAGGGGGTCTCCGGACAGCCGGAGTATATCCTTTGGTCGGACTGTTGGACTATGAAGATACAAGATTGAAGACTTTGTCCCATGTCCGGATGGGACTCTACTTGGCGTGGAAGGCAAGCTAGGCAATACGGATATGTATATCTCCTCCTTTGTAACCGACCTTGTGGAACCCTAGCCCCCTCCGATGTCTATATAAACCGGAGGGTTTTAGTCCATAGGATAACAGACAATCAGACCATAGGCTAACTTCTAGGGTTTAGCCTCTTCGATCTCATGGTAGATCAACTCTTGTACTACTCATATTATCAAGAATAATTAAGCAGGACGTAGGGTTTTACCTCCATCAAGAGGACTCGAACCTGGGTAAAACATCGTGTCCCCTGCCTCCTGTTACCATCCGCCTTAGAGGCACAGTTCGGGACCCCCTACCCGAGATCCGCCGGTTTTGACACCGACACCACTCATCATAAAGTTTTATAGGGATAGAAACTTCCAACTCAAGTTTTTTCTTCATAAGATTGCATCAAAGCATCAACGATATGTTTGGTAAAAGCTTTATTTTGGCTATAAGCATGAGGAGAATTTAGCACGGATTGTAACAAGAATCTATCAAAGAGCAATTATCATAATTAAATTCCTTGAAATCCAAAATAGTAGGTTCATTAACATCTAGAGTTTTGATCTCTTCAATCCTACTTTTATCAAATTTAGCATCAAGATATAAAAACTCCGAATTTTTGGAATGCCTTCTAGGTAAAGATGGATCATATTCAGTCCCATCATTATCAAGATTAATATTGCAAAACAAAGATTTAATAGGGGACACATCAATAAATTTTAGATCTTCATCTTTATTATCATGGAAACTAGAATAACACGCTCTTATAAAGGAATCTTTCTTAGCACGCATCCTAGCGGTTCTTTCTTTGCACTCATCAATGGAAATTCTCATGGCTTTGAGAGACTCATTGATGTCATGCTTAGGAGGAATAGATCTAAGTTTCAAAGAATCAACACCAAGAGAAATTCTATCAACATTCCTAGCCAACTCATTAATCTTAAGCAATTTTTCTTCAATCAAAGCATTGAAATTCGTTTGCAAAGTAATAAATTCTTTAATATTAGATTCAAAATCAGAGGGGATCTTATTATAATTTCCATAAGAATTGTTGTAGGAATTACCATAATTATTAGAGAATTACTAGGATAAGGCCTAGGATTAAAATTTCCTCTATACGCGTTGTTACCAAAATTGTTCCTACCAACAAAATTCACATCCATAGATTCATTATTATTCTCAATCAAAGTAGACAAAGGCATATCATTAGGATCAGAAGAAACACTTTTATTAGCAAATAATTTCATAAGTTCATCCATCTTTCCACTCAAAACATTAATTTCTTCTATCGCATGCACTTTCTTATTAGTAGATCTTTCAATGTGCCATTGAGAATAATTAACCATAATGTTATCTAGGAGTTTAGTAGCTTCTCCTAAGTGATTTACATAAAAGTGCCTCCCGCAGACGAATCTAAAAGATTTCTAGAAGCAAAATTTAATCCGGCATAA
Organism: Triticum dicoccoides; assembly: GCF_002162155.2. Classification (NCBI taxonomy): domain Eukaryota; kingdom Viridiplantae; phylum Streptophyta; class Magnoliopsida; order Poales; family Poaceae; genus Triticum; species Triticum dicoccoides. Next base: position 141,633,961 of record NC_041392.1, read on the forward strand.
AATTTTTGTATAATCATCCACAAATTCAAACCATGAGTAGGGCAATTACATATCATTGATTTCATCCTCTCCCAAGCTTGTGCAACATGTTCATGATTAAGTTGCTTAAAATTCATAATATCGTTTCTAAGAGAGATGATCTTAGCGGGAGGAAAATACTTAGAGATAAAAGCATCTTTGCACTTATTCCACGAATCAATACTATTTTTAGGCAAAGACGGAAACCAAGCTTTAGCACGATCTCTAAGCGAAAAAGGAAATAGCTTCAATTTAACAATATCATTGTCCACATCTTTATTCTTTTGCATATCACACAAATCAATGAAGCTATTTAGATGGGTAGCGACATCTTCACTAGGAAGGCCGGAAAATGGATCTTTCATGACAAGATTCAGCAAGGCAGCATTAATTTCACAAGATTCAGCATCGGTAAGAGGAGCAATCGGAGTGCTAATAAAATCATTGTTGTTGGTATTGGTAAAGTCACACAATTTAGTGTTATCTTGAGCCATCGTGACAAGCAAGCAATCCAACACACAAGCAAACAAGAAACGGGCAAAAAGAGGCAAAATAGAGAAAGAGAGGGAGGATAGAGAGAGATGGCGAATAAAACGACAAGGGTGAAGTGGGGGAGAGGAAAACGAGAGGCAAATGGCAAATAATGTAATGCGTGAGATAAGGGTTTGTGATGGGTACTTGGTATGTCAACTTTTGCATAGACCTCCCTGGCAACGACGCCATAAATCCTTCTTGCTACCTCTTGAGCACTTGCGTTGGTTTTCCCTTGAAGAGGAAAGGGTGATGCAGCAAAGTAGCGTAAGTATTTCCCTCAGTTTTTGAGAACCAAGGTATCAATCCAGTAGGAGGCTACGCGCGAGTCCCTCAAACCTACACAAAACAAATAAATCCTCGCAACCAACGCGATAAGGGGTTGTCAATCCCTACACCGTCACTTACGAGAGTGAGATCTGATAGATATGATAAGATAATATTTTTGGTATTTTTATGATAAAGATGCAAAGTAAAATAAAAGCAATGAAAATAACTAAGTATTGGAAGATTAATATGATGAAGATAGACCCGGGGGCCATAGGTTTCACTAGTGGCTTCTCTCGAGAGCATACGTATTCACTGTGGGTAAACAAATTACTGTTGAGAAATTGACAGAATTGAGCATAGTTATGAGAATATCTAGGTATGATCATGTATATAGGCATCATGTCCGAGACAAGTAGACCGACTCCTGCCTGCATCTACTACTATTACTCCACACATCAACCGCTATCCAACATGCATCTAGAGTATTAAGTTCAAGAGAATAGAGTAACACTTTAAGCAAGATGACATGATGTAGAGGGATAAACTCATGCAATATGATGAAAACCCCATCTTGTTATCCTTGATGGCAACAATATGATACATGCCTTGCTGCCCCTACTGTCACTGGGAAAGGACACCGCAAGATTGAACCCAAAGCTAAGCACTTCTCCCATTGCAAGAAAGATCAATCTAGTAGGCCAACCAAACTGATACTTTGAAGAGACTTGCAAAGATAACCAATCATACATAAAAGAATTCAGAGAAGATTCAAATATTGTTCATAGATCATAAACCCACAATTCATCGATCTCAACAAACACACCGCAAAAGAATATTACATCGAATAGATCTCCACAAGAGAGGGGGAGAACTTTGTATTGAGATGCAAAAAGAGAGAAGAAGCCATCTACTAATAAGTATAGACCCGAAGGTCTAAGGTAAACTACTCACACTTCATCAGAGAGGCTATGGTGTTGACGTAGAAGCCCTCCATGATCGATGCCCCCTCCGGCGGAGCTCCGGAATAGGCTCCAAGATGGGATCTCGTGGATACAGAAAGTTACGGCGGTGGAATTAGGGTTTTGGCTCCGTATCTGAACGTTTGGGGGTACGTAGGTATATATAGGAGGAAGAAGTACATCGGTGGAGCAACAGGGGGCCCACGAGGGTGGAGGGCGCGCCTGGGGGGTAGGTGCGCCCCCCCTACCTTGTGGCCTCCCTATTGGTTGCTTGACGTAGGGTCCAAGTCTCCTGGATCGTTCGGTGAGAAAATCACGTTCCCGAAGGTTTCATTCCGTTTGGACTCCGTTTGATATTCCTTTTCTTCGAAACCCTAAAATAGGAAAAAAACAGCAATTCTGGGCTGGGCCTCCGGTTAGTAGGTTAGTCCCAAAGATAATATAAAAGTGCATAATAAAGCCCAATAATGTCCAAAACAGTAGATAATATAGCATGGAGCAATCAAAAATTATAGATACATTGGAGACGTATCACCCCCTGACCTAGATCTTACTCCTATATATTCTCAAATATCCCAAAACCTTCCAGGAAGCCACAAAACCACTTTCCCACCGCCGCAACCGTCTATACCCGTGAGATACCATCTAGGGGCCTTTTCCGGCATCCTGCCGGAAGGGGATTCAATCACGGAGGGCTTCTACATAAACACCATTGCCTCTCCGATGAAGCATGAGTAGTTTACCATAGACCTACGGGGCCATAACTAGTAGGTAGATGGCTTATTCTCTCTCTTTGATTCTCAATACAAAGTTCTCCTTGATGTTCTTGGAGATCTATTCGATGTAATACTCTTTCGCGGTGTGTTTGCCGAGATCCGATGAATTGTGGATTTATGATCAGCTTATCTATGAATATTATTTGAATATCCTCTGAGTTCTTTTAAGCATGATTTGTTACGTTTGCAAGTTTCTTCGAACTATCGATTTGGTTTGGCCAACTAGATTGGTTTTTCTTGCAATGGGAGAAGTGTTTAGCTTTGGGTTCAATCTTGCGGTGCTCGATCCTAGTGACAGAAGGGGAATCGACACGTATTGTATTGTTTCCATTAAGGATAAAAAGATGGGGTTTTCATCATATTGTTTGAGTTAATTCCTCTACATCGTGTCATCTTGCTTAAGGCGTTACTCCGTTCTTTATGAACTTAATACTCTAGATGCATGCTGGATAGCGGTCCATGTGTGGAGTAATAGTAGTAGATGCAGAATCATTTCAATCTACTTGACACAGACATGATGCCTATATTCATGATCATTGCCTTAGCTATCGTCATAACTTTGCACTTTTCTATCAATTGCTCGACAACAATTTGTTCACCCACCGTAATAACTTCTATCTTGAGAGAAGCCTCTAGTGAACCCTATGGCCCCCGGGTCTATTTTCCATCATATAAGTTTCCGATATATAATTCTAGTTTCCTATTTACTTTCTTTGCAATCTTTTACTTCCCGTTCCATAAACCAAAAATACCAAAAATATTACTTTGCAGTTTATCCATCTATATCAGATCTCACTTCGCAAACAACCGTGAAGGGATTGGCAACCCCTTTATCGCGTTGGGGTGCAAGTTGGTGTTTGTTTGTGCAGGTATTCGGTGGCTTGTTGCATTGTCTCCTACTGGATTGATACCTTGGTTCTCAAAAGCTGAGGGAAATACTTACTCTACTTTTCTGCATCACCCTTTGCTCTTCAAGGGAACAAGTACTGGACCAAGGCATTAGCACTTAGTGAATACATGAACTCCTCAAACTACGGTCATCACTGTCACATCCCTAGCTTCAGGCATTGCTCTAGGTTAGCTTCATGTGTGCATCATGTCTATATTTTTGAAACTTGAATTGAGGAATATTGGAAGCCTCAAAACCCTAAATAAAAGAGGGGCAAAAACCCTAGAAATCTCATTCATTGCTCCAAAAGGGCTCTTCATAAATGTTTGATAATTTTTGGTAAGGGTTCTGGTCCCAACCAAAATATTGAACATTTTTAAGGATTTATTTTTGGGACTTTGAATTTAAATCATTAGCTATTTGAATTTGAATTATATTCATATAATTAGAATATAATTTAAATACCCCTGAAATATTTTATAAGCTTTTGGAAAAGTCCATCTAGCACTATAAAATATTCAGAGGAGTTTTTGGCATTGTTTGAATTAGTTTTAAAATTCAAAACAGTGGCAAAATAAATTAAATAAAACAAAAACAGAAGAAAAATAAAAAAAACAGAATAGAAATAAAAGAGAAAGAGAGAAGGAAGTACCTGGCCTCACCTGTGCAGCCCAGCCGGCCCAGCTCCTCCCGCGGCCCAGCCCACCTGGCCCCCTTCTCCTGTCTTCTTCCCGTGCCAGCGCACGAAGCAGCTGCGTGCTGGACGCACGCGCGCCGACGCCGGCCACCTCCTGCTTCGCCGTGGCAGCCTCCCCGACCCCCTCGCGACGCCACGGAGACGGCCTCGACCCCCCCTCGACCGTCTCTCTCTCTCTGGACCCCCTCCTCCTCCTCTGTTCTCCCTCCCTCTCGTCACCGAACGCACCTGGGAGCGCCGCTCGCTGTAGCCATGACCACGGCCACCCCCTCCCCTCTCCGACGTGCTCCCGAGCTCCTGCACCTCGTCACCAACCCCCTCACCGAGCCACGTGACCGGAAGGGCCCCGAGCAGCCGCCATCGTCATCATCTCCGAGCTTCGGCCCCGGTGCCGTCTCCGTCGAATTCGGCCACTCCGGCGCGCCCCCGAGCCCACTGACCCTCCCTACAGCTCCGCGGTGAGCCTCCGTGCAGAACCCCTCTCTCTCCCCTCGCGTTTGCGAGCTCTAGGCCATAGCCCCGTCGCGGCCGAACTCCGGCCGCCGCTGACCATGTCGCCGCCGTGGCCTGAGCTCGAACGGGTCGCGCCCGTGCATCTCACCGAGCTCGTGGTGACTCCAGGAGGCTGCGCAATGCCTTACCTCACTCGCCCGTGCTCCACAACGCCGTTTTCGCCGAGGTCCGAACTCCGGCGCCGCCTCGGGCTCCACTTCGGCGAACCCCGGCCACCCCCGCACCTCCCGTTGGCCCCCCCTAGATGCGCACGGGCACGGGCTACCTTCTGGTGCCCTTCGCGCGTCCAGCCGCCGCCCGTAGCGCAACCCCGGGAACTTCCGCCGCGTTTCGGGTCGCCGCCGGCCGAACTCCGGTGGCCAGTGACGTGGCGCTGTCATTAGCCACTAATGACCACGCTAAACACCCCCCACAGACACTGACAGCGGGCCCCGTAGCAGGTCAAAGCCGAGTCAACGCGGGATTAGCCCCTGTGCCGCTGACGTGTGGACCCCGCGTGTCAGATTTGACCTGGACCTGGTCGTTGACCCGCTGACGTCATGCTGGCGTCAGGCTGACGCAATTAAATCATTTCTGGATTTAATTTAATTCTGAAATTCCAGAAAATAGCTAAAACTTCTAAAAATCATAGAAAATTAACCGTAACTCCAAATTAAATAAATTATATATGAAAAATTATCAGAAAAATTCAAGGAATCCATCTGTACCATTTTCATGCATGTTAGAACAACTTATAGCTGCTGTTTAGCACAAATCAATTACATGGCATTTGAATAATCACATATGGAGTTTGAATTTGAATCTTGGATTCAAACCAACTTCATTTAATCTGGTTTTAGTTGCATTAGCCCAAAACACATTCATTTTGCCATGTCATGATCATGCATCATATTGTGCATTGCACTGATCGTGTTTTTCTGTATTTGCCGGTAATTGTCCCCTCTCGATAGACGTGTACCGATGATGTGATCGTTGACACTGATGAAGACTCAATGTTATCTTCAGAAGTGCCAGGCAAGCAAAACCCCCTTGTTCATTCCGATAAAATTCCACTCTCTCGCTCCTGCTCTCTTTTACTGCATTAGGACAACATCGATTCATCTGTTACTTGCTGCGGTAGCTGAACCCCTTTATCCTTTGCATGACCTGTCATTCCACAGTAAATAGATGAAACCCACTAGCATGAGTAGGAGTTGTTTGAGCCCTGTTGTGCCTACTCATTCATGTTTGTTTGTCATGCCTGCTACTGCTTAGAGTTGAGTCAGGTCTGATTCATCGGGGATGAATCAGAGGTGTGTGAACATGTCCTACTGTGTGTGAGCTAAGTGTGTGAACACGATTTGGTAAAGGTAGCGGTGAGAGGCCATGTAGGAGTACATGGTGGGTTGTCTCATTGCAGCCGTCCTCAGGAACTGAGTTCTGTGTTTGTGATCCATGATTCAGCTACTACCACGCATTGGGCCCGAAACCAATGGACCCTCTCGGCTTCTTAATCACCCTTGTCCTCTGTCCAGGAGTTGCAAGTAGTTTCTGGTGTTTGTAGTATGCTGGAGGCCGTGGACAGCGCTGACCGTAGGGGTGGGCTGTGATGCAGTAGGCACGTGGCCGGGTAAACCGGGCACCCGTTTGGTGTCACGGAACCCTGTACACATCGTTTGGGGCTGTGAGCGAAACTCCGGCCGGATCTCCTCATGGATGGAACCCGAATAGGCGATAAACCTGGACTAGAGACTTGAGTGTTTAGGCAGGCCGTGGCCGACACCCACGTTGGGCTTCCTCTTGAAGGTTGCCGAGTACATGTCGTGTAAACGGCGGTAAGTGGTGAGAGCGTGTGTGAACAAGTACACCCCTGCAGGGTTAACCTAATCTATTCGAATAGCCGTGTCCGCGGAAAAGGACTTCTGGATTGCTTATATCAGTTCATAGACAAGTGAAAGTGGATACTCTAAAATACGCAAGATAAGCGTGAGTGCTATGGATGGCGTTCTCGTAGGGAGATGGGAGCGGATCCATAGTGGTGTATTGATATGGTGAATATGTGGACTCGTGTGCGCCACCTCAAAAGAGTTACTCGCAGTCGTAGTTCAGGATAGCCACCGAGTCAAAGCTGGCTTGCTGCAGTTAAACCCCACCATCCCCTTTGTTGATAATGATGCATACGTAGATAGTTCTGATGTAAGTCTTGCTGGGTACATTTGTACTCACGTTTGCCTATTTTATGTTTTTGCAGAGAGACTTCAGTCTCACTAGTAGTTCCGCTTGGACTTCGACGTTTAGCTTGATACCTCAGCTACGATCTTGTGCCCTCGGCAGGATCTGATAGATAGTCAGGCTTCTCAGCCTTTTTCATTTATAGATGTCTATACTCAGACATGATAGCTTCCGCTTGTGCTTTGACTTGTATGCTCTGATTGTTGGGTCATGAGACCCATGATTGTAATATCGCGCTCCTCGGAGCCTATTGAATAAATTACTTGATTTGTAGAGTCATGTTGTGATGCCATGTTGTATTTGCACATATCAAGCATATTGTGTGTATGTTATTGAAATGCTTGGTATGTGTGGGATCTGACCATCTAGTTGTTTATCTTTAGTAGCCTCTCTTACTGGGAAATGTCTCCTAGTGTTTCCACTGAGCCATGGTAGCTTGCTACTGCTCCGGAACACTTAGGCTGGCCGGCATGTGTCCTTCTTCGTTCCTGTGTCTGTCCCTTCGGGGAAATGTCACGCGATGAATACCGGAGTCCTGTTAGCCCGCTACAGCCCGGTTCACCAGAGTCCTGCTAGCCCAGTGCTACAGCCTGGATTCACTCGCTGATGACCGACACGTTCGATGTTGGGTCATGGATGCCTGTCCCTGTAAGTCTGTGCCACTTTGGGTTTACGACTAGTCATGTCAGCCCGGGCTCCTTATCATATGGATGCTAGCGACACTATCATATACGTGAGCCAAAAGGCGCAAACGGTCCCGGACAAAGGTAAGGCGACACCCGTGGGGATACCGTGCGTGAGGCCGCAAAGTGATATGAGGTGCTACAGGCTAGATCGATGTGACATCGAGTCGGGGTCCTGACAGCGTTGGTATCAGAGCTTGACTGCCTGTAGGATTACCAAGCCAAACTGGTCGAAGTTGAGTCTAGAAATTCTTTAGTTATATAAGGGAATTGATTGTGGGATGGAACGTAAGGCTCTTTTTACTCCTTATACCTCATGGCCTTCTGATCTGAGTCATCATCTTCTCTTCTACGGGGATTAAGAACTAGGCTTTCTCTTCTTTCTATCAGGATCACGTGTTACTAATCCGTAGACTTATAAGATTGTTGGATTTAAGCTTGAGTTCAGTTTCTACTACTTCCGTATGTTAATTGTTGATCTCGAAACCTTGATATCGTGCTTCTGAGTGGTTATGCCACCATTTTGTGAATGTCTCAAATCTTTTCTGAGCATTTACAGACGTTATGCTGTCCGAGTCATCCCAGGTTTCTAAATAGTTTGAAGCAATTTGCAAAATCCTTTCTCTCTGGTTTCGATGTTCCTTTATGCCAGCTCAATCACACTAATTGTTGAGTTGAGGTAATTTATTGCCCTGACATATATGTTGGAGCTATTATTAGGACCCTAGGTGTCTTAGGGGATCACCTAGTAATTTAGCCATGATTGGTGTCCCAGTGTGATGATTCTGGCCTTTATCCTCGAAAGCATTCCGTGATGCTACTTAGTAATAGGTATTCTGTTCCTGGGTTCTTGAACCCGAGATTCACTCCACCTACTTCGTGTTGATAGTAATTGCTAGTGCCTTCAGGATATTAGTAACCTTTGCGATAGTCCTTGAAGTCCGTGGTATCTTCTTCTTCCAAATACCATGAACTACTTATGGCAGAAGTTCCTCGTTGAACTGAAATATCACAACATGATTATTCTTGAGGAGTTCTCCATTCATAAATCGTGACTCTGCCAGTTCTACCTTTCTGCATGGGTTATCCGGAAGAATTATGTTGAACTCGGTTCGACATACTAATTTATGCATCCACAACTCAGAAAGTTATATGTTCCTTTGAGTTGTCCCTCTTTAGTTGTCTACTGACCTTCGTCTATCAATTGATAGTCAAGAGTATGCGCGCGTTCGTTTGTCGATGCCTATTACTCTTGTGGCCCGTCAAGCCATTCCGTCCTGAATGACTAGGAGAAACAAACTCCAGTACCTCATCCATATTTAGGATTGGGTCAAAGTAGTTGTGTTCCGCAGATCAAGTTACAATCCAGCTTCTGGTCTGCTCTACCCTGAAGTATTACCTTCTTTATGACAGGAATTTCATGAGAATTGCACCACCTTTTGTGAATTCTTGACATAGTGATACTTCTCGCCATCCTTTTTCATTCCTCGGTTCCGTGTTGATGCAACCGAAATACCGACAAATGAATTGTGATGTGTGAAATCAATACTCCTAGCAACCTCGTTGCTTGGTAGTTAAAGGATAATAATTTTATTCTTAGTATGTTGGTTATTGAATCACCATTCTAAGATTGATCGTGCTACCTAGTCCTTATTTCCTGGTGCACTCTTTGATTGATGAGTTAGGATTTGTCAAGTCCTCGCTCATTTGATCATATCATCTTGCCCTGAAAAGCAAGATTGTTCTCGAGCTTAGTAACATATCGGTGGTTCGTGATTTTCCGAAGATCTTCTCGGAAGTACTACCAGGTCGTCACCTGACCGTTATGTTGAGCCCGTGATCAAGTTGGTTTCTTATGAACCACCTTCTTTCCAAGAATCGGTGTTAGATATCCCTGAGCTAGTTGGTTAAGCTGGACAACAACTTGGAGAGTTGGAAGATAAAAACTTGTCTGACTTAGTTCGTTCCAAAGGGATATTCTTGTGTAGTGTGTGTTGAAGAAAGATGATATCTTCATCGATTGGTCCCTGTGATCAATTGCTGGACCTATTGTCTTATCAATCCCTTGATTTGAGTGTGGGCTATCGTCAAATCAAATCAGTACCAACGATGCTCGTAATGTTGTCCTACTCGTGGTTGATCCATCGAGCATACACCATTACATCTTTGGTCTGACCAATGCTATCACCGTGTTCACATGATGGTGGAAGTCCAGTGATATGGAAATTCCGATGAGTTGCTGTTGAGCCCATCAGTAGCATTTTGTCTCCCCCCATGAATCATGTTGAACATCAACCTAGTGTTGGAAACTTGTGTAAGCATTTCTTCGTGTTTCATTCATGAAGCATATGTTTGAATGAAAGTAGTGATTTTCCCTAATTCATGTGCATATGATGCAAGTTGCCGCCATGAATTTGAGGAAGATTGTTTTGTTTCCCTGGAATCATTCCAAATTAGTCATGCACACGTGCGAAGTATTCTGTGGTCTGGAGACTTGCAACCTTCATTCCATATGTGTCCCGAGCACACCAAGCCACTGATTGATTTGTTCAAGGGGAAGAAGTTCCTTCATAAGAGCTAATCATATGACTTATGCAAGGACTTCGTTATCCACGGTGATGGTTCCCAACCAGAACTCGGTAGTGTTTTATTGTAAGACTACCACGTGGTCATGCTTGTCCGGGACAACGTGTTCACATGTTTGTAGCAGAACCAGCTCATGTTTTGGAGCTTACTATCGTAGTTCATTTCCCGAGAATCTCGCAACATCATCTCGTCGATTTGTGTTGCAAACTTTCATTTTTCTTTCTAGACTTGATGAGTCTGGGATATCCTGACACCAACCAGATCTGAATCTCAGGCAGATATGATGGTTGGAACATTCTCCAAGAACTATAATATTGGTCCCTCGATAACCGGTAAAGTGGATGTCGTGGCCAACACACCCAGCCGGAAGACCTGTTATTATAATATCTTGATTGAGGAAGTTGGCCACCTCCCCATAGGGATTTCGTAGGATTTACTCCCTAGTTGCCCCTATGGATTTTGAGATCCCGAAGTCCGACCTTTTACTTGATGTCCTAGATACCAGACCATTTCTATGAATGGGTTACACTAGCACATCAAGGAGAACATTAGAAGCGGAGTGCTAAATGTTTCCCGGTCGATCATCCAGATTTTGTTTCCTTGGCCTCGCTAAGATGAAATCTGAGAAGGTGTTATCTTTCTTTGCATCTACATCCTCCATCATCATTCATCATGGTAGCAAGTTGTGTTGCCGGACCCTTGACACGGATGTTGGTAAAACCTTGATGAATATGGAAATGCTCAAGTTCTTGAGAGCACGCACAAGCGTTACGTGTTATCATCGGCTCTAACTGGGATTACTCTCAGTTTCCTCGGCAATGCTATGACCTCTTCAAACAGTGAATTCACTCCCTATTGTTGGGTTCTTCCCCAGTTACCAGAATCATTCCTAGCATTTGCATTTTGTTCCTAGCTTGCACCACCAATGTGCCATTCTACCATGGGTCTCTTCCATTTCCGGTAACAAGCAAATTCATCCATTATGTTGTCTTCAACAAGGTAATCCACATCATCCAAGTCCGAGTATGCCATTCTACCAACCCCCTCCAAACGATCGCTCGAGAATTGCCTTAGGCTGGTTTAAAGAGTTTCAATGATCTCTGAATCAAAAGTAATTCTTTTTGCCACTTAAGGGGATATCTCTACGAGTCACCTTCCCTAAGGTGTATCGTTATGGTATCATGGCAACTCAACTCCTCGCTACGTTGACAATCGTTTACCACCTTCTTAGGTATGAAATTGTTGTCTACCTAGTGAACCTTCGTCATCCGTTTCTTCCACCCCTATTGATGTGTATCTTGTGTCTCAACCCGAAATATGGTTCTATGTCTCATTCCGCAAGTTAATCTTGAGTTGTTCGATCTTCGAGGAGATCGACCCTTCTAGAGTCTCCTTCTTCCCCCCCCCC
>NC_041392.1:141645511-141646680 GCF_002162155.2 Triticum dicoccoides
TTTCTTCCACCCCTATTGATGTGTATCTCGTGTCTCAACCCGAAAGATGGTTCTATGTCTCATTCCGTAAGTTAATCTTGAGTTGTTCGATCTTCGAGGAGATCGACCCTTCTAGAGTCTCCTTCTTCCCCCCCCCCCCTGTCATGTTGACAGGATTTCTCAGAGCAAGACGACAAGACAAAGATGGTGTTCAAATCAACGTTCATTTGAAGTGCACCCTGGATCATGAAGATTATACTAGTTTGCGTTTCCCCTTCATCTTACCCTACGCTTGAATCTCGAGACGAGATTCTTGTTTAGTGGGGGTGAGTTGTCACATCCCTAGCTTCAGGCATTGCTCTAGGTTAGCTTCATGTGTGCATCATGTCTATATTTTTGAAACTTGAATTGAGGAATATTGGAAGCCTCAAAACCCTAAATAAAAGAGGGGCAAAAACCCTAGAAATCTCATTCATTGCTCCAAAAGGGCTCTTCATAAATGTTTGATAATTTTCGGTAAGGGTTCTGGTCCCAACCAAAATATTGAACATTTTTAAGGATTTATTTTTGGGACTTTGAATTTAAATCATTAGCTATTTGAATTTGAATTATATTCATATAATTAGAATATAATTTAAATACCCCTGAAATATTTTATAAGCTTTTGGAAAAGTCCATCTAGCACTATAAAATATTCAGAGGAGTTTTTGGCATTGTTTGAATTAGTTTTAAAATTCAAAACAGTGGCAAAATAAATTAAATAAAACAAAAACAGAAGAAAAATAAAAAAAAACAGAATAGAAATAAAAGAGAAAGAGAGAAGGAAGTACCTGGCCTCACCTGTGCAGCCCAGCCGGCCCAGCTCCTCCCGCGGCCCAGCCCACCTGGCCCCCTTCTCTTGTCTTCTTCCTGTGCCAGCGCACGAAGCAGCTGCGTGCTGGACGCACGCGCGCCGACGCCGGCCACCTCCTGCTTCGCCGTGGCAGCCTCCCCGACCCCCTCGCGACGCCACGGAGACGGCCTCGACCCCCCTCGACCGTCTCTCTCTCTCTGGACCCCCTCCTCCTCCTCTGTTCTCCCTCCCTCTCGTCACCGAACGCACCTGGGAGCGCCGCTCGCCGTAGCCATGACCACGGCCACCCCCTCCCCTCTCCGACGTGCTCCCGAGCTCCTGCACCTCGTCGCCAACC
>NC_041392.1:141646745-141784186 GCF_002162155.2 Triticum dicoccoides
TCTCTGGACCCCCTCCTCCTCCTCTGTTCTCCCTCCCTCTCGTCACCGAACGCACCTGGGAGCGCCGCTCGCCGTAGCCATGACCACGGCCACCCCCTCCCCTCTCCGACGTGCTCCCGAGCTCCTGCACCTCGTCACCAACCCCCTCACCGAGCCACGTGACCGGAAGGGCCCCGAGCAGCCGCCATCGTCATCATCTCCGAGCTTCGGCCCCGGTGCCGTCTCCGTCGAATTCGGCCACTCCGGCGCGCCCCCGAGCCCACTGACCCTCCCTACAGCTCCGCGGTGAGCCTCCGTGCAGAACCCCTCTCTCTCCCCTCGCGTTTGCGAGCTCTAGGCCATAGCCCCGTCGCGGCCGAACTCCGGCCGCCGCTGACCATGTCACCGCCGTGGCCTGAGCTCGAACGGGTCGCGCCCGTGCATCTCACCGAGCTCGTGGTGACTCTAGGAGGCTGCGCAATGCCTTACCTCACTCGCCCGTGCTCCACAACGCCGTTTTCGCCGAGGTCCGAACTCCGGCGCCGCCTCGGGCTCCACTCCGGCGAACCCCGGCCACCCCCGCACCTCCCGTTGGCCCCCCTAGATGCGCACGGGCACGGGCTACCTTCTGGTGCCCTTCGCGCGTCCAGCCGCCGCCCGTAGCGCAACCCCGGTGAACTTTCGCCGCGTTTCGGGTCGCCGCCGGCCGAACTCCGGTGGCCAGTGACGTGGCGCTATCATTAGCCACTAATGACCACGCTAAACACCCCCCACAGACACTGACAGCGGGCCCCGTAGCAGGTCAAAGCCGAGTCAACGCGGGATTAGCCCCTGTGCCGCTGACGTGTGGACCCCGCGTGTCAGATTTGACCTGGACCTGGTCGTTGACCCGCTGACGTCATGCTGGCGTCAGGCTGACGCAATTAAATCGTTTCTGGATTTAATTTAATTCTGAAATTCCAGAAAATAGCTAAAACTTCTAAAAATCATAGAAAATTAACCGTAACTCCAAATTAAATAAATTATATATGAAAAATTATCAGAAAAATTCAAAGAATCCATCTGTACCATTTTCATGCATGTTAGAACAACTTATAGCTGCTGTTTAGCACAAATAAATTACATGGCATTTGAATAATCACATATGGAGTTTGAATTTGAATCTTGGATTCAAACCAACTTCATTTAATCTGGTTTTAGTTGCATTAGCCCAAAACACATTCATTTTGCCATGTCATGATCATGCATCATATTGTGCATTGCACTGATCGTGTTTTTCTGTATTTGCTGGTAATTGTCCCCTCTCAATAGACGTGTACCGATGATGTGATCGTTGACACTGATGAAGACTCAATGTTATCTTCAGAAGTGCCAGGCAAGCAAAACCCCCTTGTTCATTCCGATAAAATCCCACTCTCTCGCTCCTGCTCTCTTTTACTGCATTAGGACAACATCGATTCATCTGTTACTTGCTGCGGTAGCTGAACCCCTTTATCCTTTGCATGACCTGCCATTCCACAGTAAATAGATGAAACCCACTAGCATGAGTAGGAGTTGTTTGAGCCCTGTTGTGCCTACTCATTCATGTTTGTTTGTCATGCCTGCTACTGCTTAGAGTTGAGTCAGGTCTGATTCATCGGGGATGAATCAGAGGTGTGTGAACATGTCCTACTGTGTGTGAGCTAAGTGTGTGAACACGATTTGGTAAAGGTAGCGGTGAGAGGCCATGTAGGAGTACATGGTGGGTTGTCTCATTGCAGCTGTCCTCGGGAACTGAGTTCTGTGTTTGTGATCCATGATTCAGCTACTACCACGCATTGGGCCCGAAACCAATGGACCCTCTCAGCTTCTTAATCACCCTTGTCCTCTGTCCAGGAGTTGCAAGTAGTTTCTGGTGTTTGTAGTATGCTGGAGGCCGTGGACAGCGCTGACCGTAGGGGTGGGCTGTGATGCGGTAGGCACGTGGCCGGGTAAACCGGGCACCCGTTTGGTGTCACGGAACCCTGTACACATCGTTTGGGGCTATGAGCGAAACTCCGGCCGGATCTCCTCATGGATGGAACCCGAATAGGCGATAAACCTGGACTAGAGACTTGAGTGTTTAGGCAGGCCGTGGCCGACACCCACGTTGGGCTTCCGCTTGAAGGTTGCCGAGTACATGTCATGTAAACGGCGGTAAGTGGTGAGAGCGTGTGTGAAGAAGTACACCCCTGCAGGGTTAACCTAATCTATTCGAATAGCCGTGTCCACGGAAAAGGACCTTTGGGTTGCTTATATCAGTTCATAGACAAGTGAAAGTGGATACTCTAAAATACGCAAGATAAGCGTGAGTGCTATGGATGGCGTTCTCGTAGGGAGACGGGAGCGGATCCATAGTGGTGTATTGATATGGTGAACATGTGGACTCGTGTGCGCCACCTCAAAAGAGTTACTCGTAGTCGTAGTTCAGGATAGCCACCGAGTCAAAGCTGGCTTGCTGCAGTTAAACCCCACCATCCCCTTTGTTGATAATGATGCATATGTAGATAGTTCTGATGTAAGTCTTGCTGGGTACATTTGTACTCACGTTTGCCTATTTATGTTTTTGCAGAGAGACTTCGGTCTCGCTAGTAGTTTCGCGTGGACTTCGACGTTTAGCTTGTTACCTCAGCTACGATCTTGTGCCCTCGGCAGTATCTGGCAGATAGTCAGGCTTCTCAGCCTTTTTCATTTATAGTGGTCTGTACTCAGACATGATAGTTTCCGCTTGTGCTTTGACTTGTATACTCTGAATGTTGGGTCATGAGACCTATGTTTGTAATATCTCGCTCCTCGGAGCCTAATGAATAAATACTTGATTTGTAGAGTCATGTTGTGATGCCATGTTGTATTTGCACATATCGAGCATATTGTGTGTATGTTATTGAAATGCTTGGTATGTGTGGGATCTGACCATCTAGTTGTTTATCTTTAGTAGCCTCTCTTACCGGGAAATGTCTCCTACTGTTTCCACTGAGCCATGGTAGCTTGCTACTGCTCCGGAACACTTAGGCTGGCCGGCATGTGTCCTTCTTCGTTCCTGTGTCTGTCCCTTCGGGGAAATGTCACGCGATGAATACCGGAGTCCTGTTAGCCCGCTACAGCCCGGTTCACCGGAGTCCTGCTAGCCCAGTGCTACAGCCTGGATTCACTCGCTGATGACCGACACGTTCGATGCTGGGTCATGGATGCCTGTCCCTGTAAGTCTGTGCCACTTTGGGTTTACGACTAGTCATGTCAGCCCGGGCTCCTTATCATATGGATGCTAGCGACACTATCATATACGTGAGCCAAAAGGCGCAAACGGTCCCGGGCAAAGGTAAGGCGACACCCGTGGGGATACCGTGCGTGAGGCCGCAAAGTGATATGAGGTGCTACAGGCTAGATCGATGTGACATCGAGTCGGGGTCCTGACAATCACCGTGAGTGGTCCCGACTATTGTCACTCCGGGGTTGCCGGATCACAACACATACTAGGTGACTATAACTTGCAATATCGGATCAAGAACACAAATATATTCATGAAAACATAATATGTTCAGATCTAAAATCATGACACTCGGGCCCTAGTGACAAGCATTAGGCATAGCAAAGTCATAGCAACATCAATCTTTGAACATAGTGGATACTAGGGATCAAACCCTAACAAAACTAACTCGATTACATGGTAAATCTCATCCAACCCATCACGGTCCAACAAGCCTACGATGGAATTACTCACACACGGTAGTGAGCATCATTAAATTGGTGATGGAGGATGGTTGATGATGAAGATGGCGATGGATTCCCCTCTTTGGAGCCCAGAACGGACTCCAGATGTGCCCTCCCGAGGAAGAACAGGGCTTGGCGGCGGCTCCGTATCGTAAAACGCGATGAATCCTTCTCTTTGATTTTTTTCTCCCCGAAAGAGAATATATAGAGTTGGAGTTGAGGTCGGTGGAGGTCCAGGGGGCCCACAAGGTCGGAGGGCGCGCCCCAGGGGGGTGGGCACGCCCCCACCCTTGTGCCTAGGGTGTGGGCCCCTTGCTTCTGATTCTTTCGCCAATATTTTTTATTAATTCCAAAACTTTTCTCCGTGAAGTTTCAGGTCATCCCGAGAACTTTTTATTCTTCACAAAAATAACAACATTGCAATTCTGCTGAAAACAATGTCAGTCCAGGTTAGTTCCATTCAAATCATGCAAGTTAGAGTCCAAAACAAGGGCAAAAGAGTTTGGAAAAGTAGATATGACGGAGACGTATCAACTCCCCCAAGCTTAACCCATTACTTATCCTCAAGCAATTCAGTTGACAAACTGAAAGTGATAAAGAAAAACTTTAACAAACTATGTTTGATCTTGTTGTTGCAAATATGTAAAGCCAACATTCAAGTTTTCTGCAAAGATTATGAACTAACCATATTCACAATAACTTTTAGGTCTCACATTTACCCACATCAATTATATAATCAACTAGCGAGCGCTAACAATAAATATCGGATGGCAACTCTTTTCTCAAAACAATCATGATATGATATAACAAGATGGTATCTCGCTAGCCCTTTTTGAGACCGCAAAACATAAATGCAGAGCCCCCCTGAAGATCAAGGACTGACTAGACATTGTAGTTCATGGCAAAAGAGATCCAGTCACAGTCATACTCAATATAAATTAATAACAATGCATACAAATGACAGTGGTGCTCTCTAACTGGTGCTTTTTATAAGAGGATGATGACACATCAATAAAAGTAAATATAGATAGGCCCTTCATAGAGGGAAGCAGGGATTTGCAGAGGTGTTAGAGCTCAAGTTTTGAAAATAGAGATTGAATAATATTTTGAGCGGTATGCTTTCATTCTCAACATAAAAACCAAGAGATATTGGTATCTTCCATGCTACATACATTATAGGCGGTTCCCAAACAGAATGGTAAAGTTTATACTCCCCCACCACCAACAAGCACACTCCACGGCTGGTCCGAAACAATGGGTATCGTCCAACTAACAACAGTCCTGGGGGAGTTTTGTTTGCAATTATTTTGATTTGATTTGAGCATGGGACTGGGCATCTTGGTTACCAACCATTTTCTTGAGAATGATGAGCCGAGTCCACTCATCGTGAGAATAACCCACCTAGCATGGAAGATATTGACAGCCCTAGTTGGTGCACGAGCGATTCGAGCATACAAAACAGATTATTATGTCAAGGTTTAGAGTTTGGCACATGCAAAATTACTTGGAACGGCAGGTAAATACCACATGTAGGAAGGTATGGTGGACTCATATGGAACAACTTTGGGGTTTATGGAAGTGGATGCACAAGCAGTATTCCTGCTTAGTACAAGTGAAGGCTAGAAAAAGACTGGGGAGTGACCAACTAGAGAGCGACAATAGTCATAAACATGCATTGAGATTAACCAACGTTGAGTGCAAACATGAGTAGGATATAAATCACCATGAACATAAATGTCGTGGAGGCTATGTTGATTTTGTTTCAACTACATGTGTGAACATGTGCCAAGTCAAGCCACTCTAATCATTCATAGGAGGATACCATCCTATCATACTACATCACAACCATTTTAATTTCCATGTTGGCACGCAAGGTAAACCATTATAAACTCCTAGCTAATTAAGCATGGCATGAATAACTGTAATCTCTAATGATCATTGTGAACATGGTTCATTCATAATAGGCTGAATCAGGAATAATGAACTAATCATATTTACAAAAACAAGATAGGTCGAGTTCATACCAGCTTTTCTTCATCTCAATCATTTCATCATATATCATCATTATTGCCTTTCACTTGCACAACCAAACAGTGTGAATAATAATAATAGTGCACGTGCATCAGACTAAGCTGGAATCTGCAAACATTTATTCAAAGGAGAAGACAAGGTAATATGGGCTCTTTTGTTAGATCAACAATAATGCATATGAGAGCCACTCAACATTTTCATCATGGTCTTCTCTCGACCCCCAAAGAAAAGAAAAGAATTTCAATGAAACACACTGAAATATTTTTGGAGTTTTTGTTATTCTGAAGAAATTAAAACAAGAACGAGAAAAACTATTTACACAGGAAAGCTCCCAACAAGCAAAAGAAGAATGAGAAATCTTTTTGGATTTTATTTTTAATTCTACAACTAAGCATGCAAAGAAAGTAAACTAAACTACAACTAATTTTTTTTTGTTTTTTCTTGAGGTTTTTCAAACACACAAGAAGAAAGCGGAAAAAGAAATAAATTAACATGGATAATACAATGAAAAAGTATGAACACTGACAACTAGAATGAGTGCGTGAACATGAATATAATGTCGGTGAGAAATACGTACTCTCCCAAGCTCAGGCCTTTGGCCTAAGTTGGTCTAAGGCCACGGCTAGCCTGGCGGATATCCAAAGTTGTAGTCGGGGTTGTACTGAGATGCATCGACCACTGCGCATAGAATTCATCCTTAACACCTACACAAACCATAAATTCATCCGATGGCCATTGACATGGCTTCACTCAAGCTTCCCTTGGTGGTTCAGGGTCCAGTTCTCGCATCACACGCCTTGGTGCTTGCTTCCTTGAAGAACCACCTTGATACATTCTCCTAGACATTTTTCTTCCTCTGAAAAATTTCTGAAATTTTTAGTGACTCAAAATAAAAGTGAACCAAACTCAACAAGATTGATAGCAACTACTCCTACAAGTGCCTAGAGGCTATATCATGCATCAAAACTACTTTGGATCATATAAATTTGACATGCAAGCTCAAGAACAGGGTCACCAAAGCAGCAAAAATTTGTAATGAATAAAGCACTAGAACAAAAACTAATTGGACCATTGGAGGAGTCACATACCAAAGAACAATCCCCCAAAGCAGTTTCGTGAATGGAGTTTTGAGCAAGGAGATCGAAAATGGCAGCAAGATGAGCAAGAACACGAGTTTGAGCTATGGAGTGATTTTTTCTTGAGGAAGAAGGAGTGGATGGGTGCTACAATAAGTGGAGGGGGCCACATGGGGCCCACAAGGTCGGGGGGTGCGCCCAGGGGGGTGGGCGCGCCCTCCACCCTTGTGGCCAGCTGGTGAGGCCCCCTGGTGTGTTCTTAGCACCAGAAATTCTAAAATATTATATAAAAATCATACTAAATTTTCAGGGCATTTGTGTGACGCCCCCGATTCAATCGTACACTAATCATACATGCAAACGTGTATGATCAAGATCAGGGACTCACGGGAAGATATCACAACACAATTCTACAAATAAAATAAGTCATACAAGCATCATATTACAAGCCAGGGGCCTCGAGGGCTCGAATACAAGAGCTCAATCATAGACGAGTCAGCGGAAGCAACAATATCTGAGTACAGACATAAGTTAAACAAGTTTGCCTTAAGAAGGCTAACACAAAATGGGATACAGATCGAAAGAGGCGCAGGCCTCCTGCCTGGGATCCTCCTAACTACTCCTGGTCGTCGTCAGCGGGCAGCACGTAGTAGTAGGCACCTCCAGTGTAGTAGGAGTCGTCGTCGATGGTGGCGTCTGGATCCTGGGCTCCAACATCTGGTTGTGACAACCAGGTAGAAGGGATAGAAGGAAAAGAAGGAGAAGCAACCATGAGTACTCATCCAAAGTACTCGCAAGCAAGGAGCTACACTACATATGCATGGGTATATGTGTAAAGGCCATATCGGTGGACTGAACTGTAGAAAGCCAGAATAAGAGGGGGATAGCTAATCTTGTCGAAGACTACGCTTCTGGTCACCTCCAGCTTGCAACATGTAGAAGAGAGTAGACTGAAGTCCTCCAAGTAGCATCGCATAGCATAACCCTAACCGATGATCCTCCCCTCGTCGCCCTATGAGAGAGGGATCACCGGTTGTATCTGGCACTTGGAAGGGTGTGTTTTATTAAGTATCTGGTTCTAGTTGTCATAAGGTCAAGGTACAACTCCAAGTCGTCCTGTTACCGAAGATCACGGCTATTCGAATAGATTAACTTCCCTACAGGGGTGCACCACATAACCCAACACGCTCGATCCCATTTGGCCAGACACACTTTCCTGGGTCATGCCCGGCCTCGGAAGATCAACACATCGCAGCCCTACCTAGGCAAAACAGAGAGGTCAGCACGCCGGTCTAAATCCTATGGCGCAGGGGTCTGGGCCCATCACCCATTGCACACCTGCACGTTCCGTACGCGGCCGGAAGCAGAACTAGCCCCCTTAATACAAGAGCAGGCTTACGGTCCAATCCGGCGCGCGCCACTCATTCGCTGACGTCACGAAGGCTTCGGCTGATACCACGACGTCGAGTGCCCATAACTGTCCCCGCATAGATGGTTAGTGCGTATAGGCCAGTAGCCAGACTCAGATCAAATACCAAGATCTCGTTAAACGTGTTAAGTATCTGGGAACGCCGACCAGGGCCAGGCCCACCTCTCTCCTAGGTGGTCTCAACCTGCCCTGTCGCTCCGCCACAAAGTAACAGTCGGGGGCCGTCGGGAACCCAGGCCCACCTCTACCGGGATGGAGCCACCTGCCCCTTCAGCCCCCATCTCCGAACAGTATCATAAGTAATGTAACTGTGTAAAGTATATAGTATATGCCCGTGATCACCTCCCGAAGTGATCACGGCCCAGTAGTATAGCATGGCAGACGGACAAGAGTGTAGAGCCACTGATGGAACACTAGCATCCTATACTAAGCAGTAGGATAGCAGGTAATGGTAACAACAGTAGTAGCAAGGACAGGCTATGCATCAGGATAGAAATAACGGAAAGCAGTAACATGCTACACTACTCTAATGCAAGCAGTATAGAGAAGAGTAGGCGATATCTGGTGATCAAAGGGGGGGCTTGCCTGGTTGCTCTGGCAAGAGAGAGGGGTCGTCGATATAGTCGATCATAGGGGTACCGGCATCGGCCTTAGGGTCTACCGGAAAGAAGTAACGGAGGGGAAACACAATAAATAACAGAGCAATCAAATGTAACACAAAGCAAGACGCGGCAATACGCGGTGCTAGGTATGTCCTAACGCGGTATTATGTGATACCGGCGAAAGGGGGAAACATCCGGAAAAGTATTACCGATCTTTCACGTTTTCGGATAGACGGACTGGACAGTGAAAGTTGCATGTTCGCTATGCTAGGGACGTGTGGCTGATCAACGGACTGTGTATTCGGATCCTTCTCATCGTTCTGAGCAATTTTCATGTATAAAGTATTTTCATCCGAACTACGGATTATTTTATATGATTTTCTGAAGTTTAAATGATTTTCTAAAATTTCTGGATTTAATTATATTTCGAAATTAAAACAGAATATACTAAGTGTACCCATGGGTTTCCTAGTCTATTGTGTGGCAAGTGGGGCCAGTGGGGCTGGGTTGAACCAGTCAAAGGCTGGGTTGAACCAGTCAACATTTGACTGGTCAACACATGAATAGTAGAAGTGGATCCCACATGTCATAGGCTATACCTAAACAAATAAATAAATACTAACCTAATTAATAGGGTCCACATGTCATCTGCTAGTAGCTAACCTACATACTAATTAACCCTAAACTAATTGAACATGGGGCCGGCCTCACAAACACAGAACACACACGCACACACACAACTAGGGGTTAATTATGTTCTTTGTTAATAGAAGATAGCCTTTTGTGATTTTCGTACGATTTAATCCGTTCATCGAAAGGATTTGGTCTAATGGGATAAAATGAAGTTTGTCAAGTATACTTTCTACTCACAATTTTTCTTGGCCTATTAGTAATTGTTTACCCGCTGATTAGAGGCTGTCAAGGGGGTTAGTCAGCGTAATATTCACAAAGCTAGCCATAGTTACAGTAGCATTCAGCAACAGCAGTACGTTCAGAGCAGCAGCAGTCATCGGCATGGCGCGGAGACGGCCAGGCAACGCCGCGCACGGCCGGATGCGGCCCGGGCCATGTTGCCGGAGCTAGCTGCAGGCGGAGGCGGCGGCAAGGGTTCCAGCGGGCGCGCGCAGGACTAGCAGGGGCGGCGGCAGCGTCGGCGAGCGCGCGTGCAGGAAGCTCGAGCGGCGCGGGCGAGCATGGCCAGGCGGATGGGAGAGGCTGGCAGGTGCGGGTGACAGGGCAGCGCGGGCAGGGGAGCCTGGGGGCGTGGCCGGTGCGAGCGAACAGCGCCAGGCGCGGTGTCGCGCGCGTGGACGGCGATGGCGGCCACGGCCGACGCGGTCAGGCGAGGCGGACGCACGGCAGCGGGTGAGCGGCGGTAGGCGGAGGCGAGGCCACGGGTGGGCACGCGCGGGAGCGCAGGCTGCAGTAGCGAACGAGCCTGCGCGACAGTAGCAGCAGTAGCGCAGCAGTGGAGGTGGTCGAAGCAAGAGGCCATGAGGACTAACGGCGGCCAAAGTTCTGTGGGGAACGACGGCTATAGGCATGGGTCGAGCAGGGAAGAGCGGGAATCGAGTGAGGACCTCACCGCGGTGTCGTAGGCGAGATCGACAAGGCCGGGGGTGGAGCGACGGCGACGAATTCGTCGATGGTGTCGCGGTGGTTGGAGGTTGAAGACGACGTCGATCCCTGCGATGCAGGGGCTCCCGGCTCCATCTGGTGGACGTAGTCGAAGGAGTGGACGTCGGCGAAGCTCGCAAACGAGGTGGCTGGGCGCGGGGAGCTTGGTGGGCGCGTGGATGTCGGAGGCCATGGCGATGCAGGTTCGACCAAGGGTTGCGGGGACGAAAGCGGCACAGGGGAGGGGAAAAGGAGAGCTAGGGTTCGTCAACACGTCGAGGGGGATCTTATAGACCGTCCAGGAGCCATGGATGCACGGCGCGTGGACGATCCGTCCATGGACGCACGAGCAACGGCCAGCACTCCCCTGATGAACAGGGGTTGAAGATGGGGAGCTGGTGGGCTGGGCCTGGTGGCCGGGATGCCCGGTTGGGTCGAACAGCCCAGGGGGAAGGGGGCTTGGTTTCTTCTGTTTTGTTTTATTCTTACCTTTGTTTTCTGTTTTCTTTTATTTATTTAATAGTTTATAGCTTTAAAAAAAGTAAAACCCACACCTAAATTAAATTTACAATTCCAACTACTGTCACAAAAAGTTTTACCCCTGAACAAAATAGTTTAGTATTTTATAAAATTCAAAAGGCATTTATTTAATTGTTTTAGCTACTATTTTATTCATTTTAGATTATTTAAAAATCTTACAAAAGTGTGGTTTCTCCACCATAATTACCTATGCATCATTTGTCTCCACCCGAACATTTAGTTTTATTATTTGAAAACTTTTATTGTTTGACTTTATTTTAAATTTGAAATTTGAACTGACGCGAGTTTATCAACAGTAACCGAGGTGACGCGTTATCATTAGCGGAGGTTCACTGTAGCTTAATTATCCGGGCATCACAATTCTCCTCCACTACAAGAAATCCCGTCCCGAGATTTAAGAGGTAGAGTAGGGGGAAAGTCTGGTTACGAAATGCTAACAGATCTTCTCGGTCTTGGCTGCTCTTCTCGAAGAAGTTAATCCCTTTCGTTGATGTCGTCAATTCTCTATTTCAGGTCATCATGATGAAGTCGGTATCCTTTCTTCGGGAACTCCATCATACTTACAAAAGAATAAGGGGTGTATCCCGTAAGAACGGGTCTGCATTAGGGCATGAAAGGGGTTGAGATCAACGGGAATAAGTATTGTGTCTGGTACCAGAATTGATGATCTCTCGGGAGGTGGCTCGTGAATTACTTATGAGGCCACGCGCGAGGAATAACTTTGGGAACAGGGGGTGTACATGAGAGCCAGGTTTTGATCCTGTGGAACTGTGGGTTATGGGCCCACCATGTGGGTTAAAAGTAGGAAGGGCGGTGACATCTTGCACGATTATGTAAGCAAGGCATGTCAGAGGTAGTCTGTCGGTTATGTCGGCAACAACATCGGTACCAAGGGCGAGAGACGAAGAGAACCATTTTCCTGCTCGTTGAACGAGGCGGACAGTAGGCAAAGTTCTCGTCCATCGGTGGTTACCGGAATGTCATCAACAAAAGCAACAGGGTCTTTCTGACAGAATTGTGCACCGAGTTAGTTACATAAGCAGGGAATTGTTACTGCTTAGATCATATTGATCGCAAGAAAGGTTAAAGAAAACAATGGAAAGGAAAATGTGTTTAAACATATATTTCAGGGGTATATCCTTTCCAAGGATAAGCAGAGCATGATATCCATGACAGGATAGTAAGTAGAAAACCATTTAGGTAAGGCGAGAGGATTTCATGACATAGCCCAAACAACGGTATTTGGATAATGGACAGAGAAAATTTAGCATTGTTCTTCAAATGCTCTTATTGAAAATCGGAGTACCACAGACATGCTTCGAGGTAGCATTGCCATGGTCTTCAAGCAAAGGTCAGACTCTGGATACACGAAGGGATTCATCATTAAGCCAAGGAGAGGATGAGGAGGTGGCTGATGGACTTAGCGATAATTCAACGGGGTATCCAAAAAGATGGATTTCCACAGTTATGTGAACAAGGAGATAACATTTGTCGGATCAAATGATATAATGATGTATGCTCAAGGAAAACATACACAATTAATCATTGGTTGAAAGGTGTACCCAAAATAGGGGCTGGGTTGCACAACCAACGCCGGAATGGCGATTGAGCAACCAACACACTAAATTGGAATTATTGTCCATTAACTCTGAAGCAATAGGGTAGCTAGAGATAATAAATTCGCACAATAGAGTTCACTCAACACGGGGACTAAGAAAAGAATGGTGATGGCGAGATGCATCACTGTACCAAGAATTTTTAAGAGGTGGTGAAATTCTCACCACATTCTTGACATAAAAGATGGTAATATTCCAAAGTAATTAAGAACAGCTGCTGGATAGCAAGGAACTCAAGGTATAACACAAAACACGAACAAGTTTGTATTGGAGGGGAGGCATTAAAGTGGTCGATAAAAACACAAATCATCGAGGACAAGGACGGTATTTCTCATCATGAATTCAATTGATATCCAGGAAGAGCTCAGAATGTTGATGATGATCATGACAGATTCTGTCGAGAGGTTTCCTGGAGATGTAATCGATCAGCGATGACATCAAGTCAAAGGAATGATGAAGCAAAATGATCTTGGGACCATGAGTAGGACACAAACTCGAATTCAAGCTTGTTGTTCAAGGTGGAACGATAAGACAAGGAAGATCGACGTAAGCTTAGCTCGTCACCAAAAGTTGTGCTCTGGGAATAAGGACCAGGTAGCACAGTTAAAATTTAGCACTTTAATGATATAGCCGATCAGGCTAGGAATGACTTGAAGGATTAATAAACTCATAAGCAACGGAGATTACTTAGAGCTATTGAATCAGAGTGCGAAATTGATTCACTTATCAGTGTCCTTGAGTGTCTAATAACTCATAACCCGGGGAAAATTGGAATCGGTGAGAAATAATACTTGAAGAACTCATAAGAAGTAATATGGTTCTGTGCTATTATCGAGATACCAAGGGGTAATACTCGAAGGTAGATCATAATAGATGTTGGACGGGTGCATTGATCTGCAGAGGACAAGTGGTTCAACTTGTCCGAGAAAAGGATCAAAGATGATCAATCATGGTCGGTACCATGGTCGCAAAGGACCAACATAGATACAAGATGAACTTATAACAAGGGGACCATTATTAATACAATAAGCTTTCACGATAGATTCCACATCGGGTCCATGGGCATGAACACAAAGTTCAAGGTCGACTCCCACTTCTCCAAAGCAGAACCTTACATTCACTTCTCGTTTTGATAATGGTATTAGTGTTGACAGTTTTACCTGGTGAAATACCAGATGAGTATGGCCCGTGAAATCTTTCGGGCTCACATAGATTAGTTAAGGCATTGGTTCAACCCATCGAGGCGTCTTAGGAACATATACCACAAATTTTTAGAAGTAATTAACACAAGCTCGAAAGTAGAGCATGGTTCACAAAAACAGAGGATACAATTTACCAAAGGCATTACGTATCAGGGAAAGAACTTCCAAAGTGATTGAATATGAAGGACGTTGTCGGATAAAATCCAACAAGGTTCTGATGGTCCATAAAGGATCTGATGTGAGTATCGGCTCACAACCAGAGGAAGAATCAATGCAAAGACATTGGATTATAGAAACAACTGAGTAACTTGGAGCTCAATTGCAAAGGAATTATGATTTACAAAGCGAAGGATCAGAAGCAGACGCTCCGATCAAGGATGGATAAGTTCAATATACTTAGGGGCACAATCGACGACAATTTGATTGGCGAGAACCAGCCCACGTTTGAAATGACGTCTGAGCCGGAAGGATGAATTCTAGGATATGACTGAGGATTGAGAGCATTCACATCATATTGGATCAACAGACTTAAAATGATAATGACAAAGGATGCCAATAAGATTACCAGACTTATAGGATTTAATCCCAATGCAAGCAACCAAGAATTTCAAGAGCAATAGGTTGTTGAGGATCTTCAGAAGATCAGATAGTATTTAAGAGTATCTTATGAAGCATACAAACAACTGGGATGAAAGATACTCGATAAGTGCGAGGAATTATCCGTAGGGGGTATTCATGCGGTAAAGAACTACAAGGCAGTAAACTCAAAGGATTGTCGAAATAGTAGAGAGAATTTCGAGGTATCTTGTAATAACAAGATCAATGGGGAATCATTGAATGAATGGCAAGTGTACGTGGTTATCCATAGGGTTTATCGATGGAAGGGAATTGCAAAATCGATGGCACAAAGTCTCAGGAGAACATCGGAGAGTATTGTCAAAATCTTCTGTTGAAGCAGTTGATCATCTGTAATGAAGGGGCTCCCCGGCAGGAAGTGTAACGAGAACCTAAAGTTAGACTTTAGCAAAATCATTTAACCCGAATAGAAGGGAGATCAGAGTTCCAGAGTATAGACGAGGAACAAAAGATCCTAATACCACCCAATGGCGACGTGGGCCCATGGGCCGCACAGCCATGTTAGTAAAACAGTTTTCATCGACTAGACTCAACTTCGGCCAAGGAGTGTGGAAGAGGGATTCCTACAGGTAGTCGGCTCTGATACCAACTTGTGACGCCCCCGATTCAATCATACACTAATCATACATGCAAACGTGTACGATCAAGATCAGGGACTCACGGGAAGATATCACAACACAACTCTACAAATAAAATAAGTCATACAAGCATCATATTACAAGCCAGGGGCCTCGAGGGCTCGAATACAAGAGCTCGATCATAGACGAGTCAGCGGAAGCAACAATATCTGAGTACAGACATAAGTTAAACAAGTTTACCTTAAGAAGGCTAACACAAACTGGGATACAGATCGAAAGAGGCGCAGGCCTCCTGCCTGGGATCCTCCTAACTACTCCTGGTCGTCGTCAGCGGGCAGCATGTAGTAGTAGGCACCTCCGGTGTAGTAGGAGTCGTCATCGACGGTGGCGTCTGGATCCTGGGCTCCAACATCTGGTTGTGACAACCAGGTAGAAGGGATAGAAGGAAAAGAAGGAGAAGCAACCGTGAGTACTCATCCAAAGTACTCGCAAGCAAGGAGCTACACTACATATGCATGGGTATATGTGTAAAGGCCATATCGGTGGACTGAACTGTAGAAAGCCAGAATAAGAGGGGGATAGCTAATCCTGTCGAAGACTACGCTTCTGGTCACCTCCAGCTTGCAACATGTAGAAGAGAGTAGACTGAAGTCCTCCAAGTAGCATCGCATAGCATAACCCTAACCGATGATCCTCCCCTCGTCGCCCTGTGAGAGAGCGATCACCGGTTGTATCTGGCACTTGGAAGGGTGTGTTTTATTAAGTATCTGGTTCTAGTTGTCATAAGGTCAAGGTACAACTCCAAGTCGTCCTGTTACCGAAGATCACGGCTATTTGAATAGATTAACTTTCCTGCAGGGGTGCACCACATAACCCAATACGCTCGATCCCATTTGGCCGGACACACTTTCCTGGGTCATGCCCGGCCTCGGAAGATCAACATGTCGCAGCCCTACCTAGGCACAACAGAGAGGTCAGCACGCCAGTCTAAATCCTATGGCGCAGGGGTCTGGGCCCATCGCCCATTGCACACCTGCACGTTGCGTACGCGGCCGGAAGCAGAACTAGCCCCCTTAATACAAGAGCAGGCTTACGGTCCAATCCGGCGCGCGCCACTCAGTCGCTGACGTCACGAAGGCTTCGGCTGATACCACAACGTCGAGTGCCCATAACTGTCCCCGCGTAGATGGTTAGTGCGTATAGGCCAGTAGCCAGACTCAGATCAAATACCAAGATCTCGTTAAACGTGTTAAGTATCTGCGAACGCCGACCAGGGCCAGGCCCACCTCTCTCCTAGGTGGTCTCAACCTGCCCTGTCGCTCCGCCACAAAGTAACAGTCGGGGGCCGTCGGGAACCCAGGCCCACCTCTACCGGGATGGAGCCACCTGCCCCTTCAGCCCCCATCTCCGAACAGTATCATAAGTAATGTAACTGTGTAAAGTATATAGTATATGCCCGTGATCACCTCCCGAAGTGATCACGGCCCAGTAGTATAGCATGGCAGACGGACAAGAGTGTAGAGCCACTGATGGAACACTAGCATCCTATACTAAGCAGTAGGATAGCAGGTAATGGTAACAACAGTAGTAGCAAGGACAGGCTATGCATCAGGATAGGAATAACGGAAAGCAGTAACATGCTACACTACTCTAATGCAAGCAGTATAGAGAAGAGTAGGCGATATCTGGTGATCAAAGGGGGGGCTTGCCTGGTTGCTCTGGCCAGAGAGAGGGGTCGTCGATGTAGTCGATCACAGGGGTACCGACATCGGCCTTAGGGTCTACCGGAAAGAAGTAACGAAGGGGGAACACAATAAATAACAGAGCAATCAAATGTAACACAAAGCAAGACGCGGCAATACGCGGTGCTAGGTATGTCCTAACGCGGTATTATGTGATACCGGCGAAAGGGGGAAACATCCGGAAAAGTATTACCGATGTTTCACGTTTTCGGATAGACGGACTAGACAGTGAAAGTTGCATGTTCGCTATGCTAGGGACGTGTGGCTGATCAACGGACTGTGTATTCGGATCCGTCTCATCGTTCTGAGCAACTTTCATGTATAAAGTATTTTCATCTGAACTACGGATTATTTTATATGATTTTCCGAAGTTTAAATGATTTTCTAAATTTTTTGGATTTAATTATATTTCGAAATTAAAATAGAATATACTAAGTGTACCCATGGGTTTCCTAGTCTATTGTGTGGCAAGTGGGGCCAGTGGGGCTGGGTTGAACCAGTCAACATTTGACTGGTCAACACATGAATAGTAGAAATGGATTCCACATGTCATAGGCTATACCTAAACAAATAAATAAATACTAACCTAATTAATAGGGTCCTCATGTCATCTGCTAGTAGCTAACCTACATACTAATTAACCCTAAACTAATTGAACATGGGGCCGGCCTCACAAACACAGAACACACACGCACACACACAACTAGGGGTTAATTGTGTTCTTTGTTAATAGAAGATAGCCTTTTGTGATTTTCGTACGATTTAATCCGTTCATCGAAAGGATTTGGTCTAATGGGATAAAATGAATTTTGTCAAGTATACTTTCTACTCATAATTTTTCTTGGCCTATTAGTAATTGTTTACCCGCTGATTAGAGGCTGTCAAGGGGGTTAGTCAGCGTAATATTCACAAAGTTAGCCATAGTTACAGTAGCATTCAGCAGCAGCAGTACGTTCAGAGCAGCAGCAGTCATCGGCATGGCGCGGAGACGGCCAGGCAACGCCGCGCACGGCCGGATTCGGCCCGGGCCGCGTTGCCGGAGCTAGATGCAGGCGGAGGCGGCGGCAAAGGTTCCAGCGGACGCGCGCAGGACTAGCAGGGGCGGCGGTAGCATCGGCGAGCGCGCGTGCAGGAAGCTCGAGTGGCGCGGGCGAGCATGGCCAGGCGGATGGGAGAGGCTGGCAGGTGCGGGTGACAGGGCAGCGCGGGCAGGGGAGCCTGGGGGCGTGGCCGGTGCGAGCGAACAGCGCCAGGCGCGGTGTCGCGCGCGTGGACGGCGATGGCGGCCACGGCCGACGCGGTCAGGCGAGGCGGACGCACGGCAGCGGGTGAGCGGCGGTAGGCGGAGGCGAGGCCACGGGTGGGCACGCGCGGGAGCGCAAGCTGCAGTAGCGAACGAGCCTGCGCGACAGTAGCAGCAGTAGCGCAGCAGTGGAGGTGGTCGAAGCAAGAGGCCATGAGGACTAACGGCGGCCAAAGTTCTGTGGGGAACGACGGCTATAGGCATGGGTCGAGCAGGGAAGAGCGGGAATCGAGTGAGGACCTCACCGCGGTGTCGTAGGCGAGATCGACAAGGCCGGGGGTGGAGCGACGGCGACGAATTCGTCGATGGTGTCGCGGTGGTTGGAGGTTGAAGACGACGTCGATCCCTGCGATGCAGGGGCTCCCGGCTCCAACTGGTGGACGTAGTCGAAGGAGTGGACGTCGGCGAAGCTCGCAAACGAGGTGGCTGGGCGCGGGGAGCTTGGTGGGCACGTGGATGTCGGAGGCCATGGCGATGCAGGTTCGGCCAAGGGTTGCGGGGACGAAAGCGGCACAGGGGAGGGGAAAAGGAGAGCTAGGGTTCGTCAACACGTCGAGGGGGATCTTATAGACCGTCCAGGAGCCATGGATGCACGGCGCGTGGACGATCCGTCCATGGACGCACGAGCAACGGCCAGCACTCCCCTGATGAACAGGGGTTGAAGATGGGGAGCTGGTGGGCTGGGCCTGGTGGCCGGGATGCCCGGTTGGGTCGAACAGCCCAGGGGGAAGGGGGCTTGGTTTCTTCTGTTTTGTTTTATTCTTACCTTTGTTTTCTGTTTTCTTTTATTTCTTTAATAGTTTATAGCTTTAAAAAAAGTAAAACCCACACCTAAATTAAAGTTACAATTCCAACTACTGTCACAAAAAGTTTTACCCCTGAACAGTATTTTATAAAATTCAAAAGGCATTTATTTAATTGTTTTAGCTACTATTTTATTCATTTTAGATTATTTAAAAATCTTACAAAAGTGTGGTTTCTCCACCATAATTACCTATGCATCATTTGTCTCCACCCGAACATTTAGTTTTAATATTTGAAAACTTTTATTGTTTGACTTTATTTTAAATTTGAAATTTGAACTGACGCGAGTTTATCAACAGTAACCGAGGTGACGTGTTATCATTAGCGGAGGTTCACTGTAGCTTAATTATCCGGGCGTCACAATTTGGGAACTTTTATTTTCGGGATATTTTTTATTGCACGGATAATTCAGAAAACAGACATAAAATACTATTTTTTCTTTATTTATTCTAATTAACAAAAAGTAAAAAATGGGTACAGAGAGTTGTGCCTTCTAAATTCATCCATCTCATGCTCATCAAAAGGAATCCGCTAACAAGGTTGATCAAGTCTTACTAACAAACCTCTTTCGAATAACATGAAATCGAAGAATTTTCGAATAACACTAGGTTACCTCAACGGGGATATGCATGCCCCAGCAATAAGAATATCATATTTCTTTTTGACAGTAGGAAGAGGGAATTCAAAACCTCCAATAGTAATAGTTGAAAATTTTCCAATGGAATTGATACTATGCACTTGAGGTTGTTTCTTCGGAAAATGTTCCATATGCTCATTACCATTAACATGAAAAGTGACATTGCCTTTGTTGCAATCAATAACAGCCCCTGCAGTATTCAAAAAGGGTCTACCAGGATGATCGACATACTGTCGTCCTCGGGAATATCAAGAATAACAAAGTCCATTAAGATAGTAACGTTTGCAACCACAACAGGCACATCTTCACAAATACCGAGGGGTATAGCAGTTGATTTATCAGCCATTTGCAAAGAAATTTCATTAGGTGTCAACTTATTGAATTTGAGTCTACGATATAAGGAGGAAGGCATAACACTAACACCATCTCCAAGATCACATAAAGCAGTTTTAACATAGTTTCTTTCAATGGAGCATGGTATAGTTGGTACTCCTAGATCTCCAAGTTTCTTTGGTATTCCACCCTTAAAAATATAATTAGAAAGCATGGTGGAAATTTCATCTTTCGGAATCTTTCTTTTATTAGTAACAATATATTTCATATATTTAGCATAAGGAGGCATTTTAAGTATATCAGTCAAACACATACACAAAAAGATAGGTCTAATCATTTCAGCAAAGCACTCAAAATCCTCATCATCCTTTTTCTTGGATGGCTTAGGAGGAAAAGGCATGAGTTTCTGAACCCATGGTTCTCTTTCTTTACCATGTTTCCTAGCAATGAGGTCTCTCTTATCATAATATTGATTCTTTGATTGTGGGTTCTCAAGATCAACAGCAGGTTCAATCTCTACATCGTTATCATTACTAGGTTGAGCATCAACATGAACATCATTATCAACATTATCACTAGGTTCATGTTCATCGCCCGATTGTGTTTCAGCATCAGAAATAGAAATATCATTAGAATTTTAAGCCGTGTCTATAGCAGGTTCACTAGCATGCAAAGTCCTATCAATTTTCTTTTTATTTTTAGTACGAGGACTAGGTGCATCAGTATTAGTTCTCTGAGAATCCTTCCCAAATCTCTTAGGATGACCCTTAGGATACAAAGGTTCCTGGGTCATTTTACCACCTCTGGTCATTACCCTAACAACATTATCACTATTCTTACTATTCAACTCATTAAGCAAATCATCCTGAGTTTTAAGTACTTGTTCTACTTGAGTTGTAACCATGGAAGCATGTTTACTGATAAGCTTAAGATCATTAACAATTCTACTCATATAATCACCCAGGTGGTCAAGCATGTAAGCATTATGTTTCAATTGTCTACTAACATAAGCATTGAAGTTATCCTGTTTAACAATAAAATTATCAAACTCATCCAAGCATTGTCTAGCAGACTTATTATGAGGAATATCACCTTCATCAAATCTATGGAGAGAGTTTACCCTTACTACCTGTGTTGGGTTATCAAGACCATGTATTTCTTCAATAGGTGGTAGATTCTTAACATCTTCAGCTTTAATACCTTTTTCTTTCATAGATTTCTTTGCCTCTTGCATATCTTCAGGATTGAGAAATAGAATACCCCTTTTCTTCGGAGTTGGTTCAGGAAATGTCCAATCATTTTCATTACTTAGTACATTATTCAATAGCAATTCAGCTTGCTCAACAATTCTTTCCCTGAAAACACAACCAACACAACTATCCAGCTAAAAGTAAAATCTCTGAATGCTAGAATTAAATATGATCCCACTTTTGCTACTTCACCTATCTTTGTTACCGATAAGGATTATGAATACTCTATCAATCTTGAGTTAATTACTTTGGTTGAATATGATCCTTTCTATGGTTATGAATCTGAAACTGTTGTGGCACATCTTACTAAATTGAATGATATAGCCACCCTATTTGCGCATGAGGAAAAAATTCACTATTAATATATTCTCAAATTGTTTCCTTTCTCATTAAAGGGTGATGCTAAGATATGGTTTAATTCTCTTGCTCCTGGTTGTGTGCGTAGTCCCCAGGATATGATTTATCACTTCTCTGGAAAATATTTCCCTGCTCATAAGAAACAAACTTCTTTAAAGGAAATATTTAATTTTGTGCAAATTGAAGAAGAGAGTCTCCCACAAGCTTGGGGGAGGCTTCTCTGATTACTTAATGCTTTGCCTGATCATCCTCTCAAGGATGAAATATTTGATATCTTTTATAATGGACTAACCAATGCTTCTAGAGACCACCTGGATAGTTGTGTTGGTTGTGTTTTCAGGGAAAGAATTGTTGAGCAAGCTGAATTGCTATTGAATAATGTACTAAGTAATGCTAAAATTTCCTAAGATCCTCTCTATCCTTGCAAGCAAAGAAGTCTCTAGCAGTTTCTTCATTCATAACATAACCCTCAGGTACAACAGGCAATTCATATCTAGGGGGAGAGTCATAATCATCATTTTCAATAATATCATCAGTTTCATTAATTTCATTCTCTTTAACCCTAGCAAGTTGTTCATCAGAAAATTCACCTAATGGCACAATAGTATCAAGCATAGAAGTAGTATCATCATAAGCATCATGCATAGCAGAAGTGGCATCATTAATAACATGCGACATATCGGAATCAATAGCAGGTGTAGGTGTCGCAAGTTTACTCAAAACAGAAGGAAAATCAAGTGTAGAGCTAGATGGCAATTCCTTACCTCCCCCCGTAGTTGAGGAAATTTTTTTAGTTCTTTGATCTTTCAAATTCCTCATAGTGATCAACAGATATAAATCCCAACTGACTAAGAGAATAGAGCTATGCTCCTCGACAATGGGCCACAAGTATAGGGGATCACAACAGTTTTCGAGGGTAGAGTATTCAACCCAAATTTATTGATTTGACACAAGGGAGCCAAAGAATATCCTCGAGTATTACCAGCTGAGTTTTCAATTCAACCACTCCTGAAAGACTTAATATCTGCAGCAAAGTATTTAGTAGCAAAGTAGTATGGAGGTAACGGGAATAGTAGCAAAAGTAATGGTAGTATTTTTGTAGCAATTGTAACAGTGGCAACAGAAAAGTAACTTAGCAAAGATCAATATGTGAAAAGCTCTTAGGCAATGGATCAATTATGTCGGATGGCATTCATCATGCAACGGTTATAACATAGGGTGACACAGTACTAGCTCCAGTTCATCAATATAATGTAGGCATGTATTCCGAATATAGTCATACGTGCTTATGGAAAAGAACTTGCATGACATCTTTTGTCCTACCCTCCCGTGGCAGCGGGGTCCTAATGGAAACTAAGGGATATTAAGGCCTCCTTTTAATAGAGTACCGGACCAAAGCATTAGCACTTAGTGAATACATGAACTCCTCAAACTGCGGTCATCATCGGGAGTGGTCTCGACTATTGTCACTCCGGGGTTGCCGGATAACAACACGTAGTAGGTGACTATAACTTGCAATGTTGGATCAAGAACACAAATATATTCATGTAAACATAATAGGTTCAGATCTGAAATCATGGCACTCGAGCCCTAGTGACAAGCATTATGCATAGCAAAGTCATAGCAACATCAATCTTAGAACATAGTGGATATTAGGGATCAAACCCTAACAAAACTAACTCGATTACATGGTAAATCTCATCCAACCCATCACGGTCCAGCAAGCCTACGATGGAATTACTCATACACGGCGGTGAGCAACATGAAATTGGTGATGGAGGATGGTTGATGATGACGATGGCGACTGATTCCCCTCTCCGGAGCCCAGAACGGACTCCAGATCTGCCCTCCCGAGGAAGAACAGGGCTTGGCGGCGGGCTCCATATCGTAAAACGTGATGAATCCTCCTCTTTGATTTTTTCTCCCCGAAAGAGAATATATAGAGTTGGAGTTTAGGTTGGTGGAGGTCCAGGGAGCCCACAAGGTCAGAGGGCGCCCCCTGATGTGGCTTGAAGCTACGTCGGTATTTCCTCAAAGAGGAAGGGATGATGCAGCACAACGGTGGTAGGTATTTCTCTCATATATGAAACCAATCAAACCAGTAGGAGAACCAAGCAACACAATGTAAACATCCCCTGCACACAAATAAAAAATCCTCACAACCCGACGTGTTAAAGGGGTTGTCAATCCCTTTCAGGTAACGGTGCCAGAAATTGGTGCGTGACGGGAGAAAGTTGTAATAGATTGGATAAATAGATCACGAATAAAATAAAGTGCAACAAAGTATTTTGGGGGTTTTGGATTAATAGATCTGAAAATAAATGCAAATAAAAGTAGATCGCAAAGGCAAATAATATGAGAAAGAGACCCGGGGGCCGTAGGTTTCACTAGTGGCTTCTCTTGAGAAAAATAGCAAATGGTGGGTGAACAATTATTGTTGGACAATTAATAGAACTTCAAGTATTCATGACGATATCCAGGTAATGATCATTACATAGGCATCATGTCCAAGATTAGTAGAACGACTCCTGCCTGCATCTACTACTATTACTCCACACATCGACCGCTATCTAGCATGCATCTAGTGTATTAAGTTCATGAAGAAACAGAGTAATGCAATAAGAATGATGACATGATGTAGACAAGATCTATCTATGTAGAGATAGACCCCATCGTTTTATCCTTATGAGCAACGATACATACGTGTCGGTTCCCCTTTTGTCACTAGGATCAAGCACCGTAAGATCGAACCCACTACAAAGCACCTCTTCCCATTGCAAGACAAAATAGATCAAGTTGGCCAAACAAAACCCAAATATCGGAGAAGAAATACGAGGCTGTAAGCAATCATGCATAAAAGAGACTAAAGAAACTCAAATACTTTCATGGATATAAAAAGATAGATCTAATCATAAACTCAAAGTTCATCGATCCCAACAAACACACCGCAAAAAGAGTTACATCATATGGATATCCAAGAGACCATTGTATTGAGAATCAAGAGAGAGAGAGGAAGCCATCCAGCTACTAACTACGGACCCGAAGGTCTACAAAGAACTACTCACGCATCATCGAAGAGGCACCAATGGAGGTGGTGAACCCCATCCGAGATGGTGTCTAGATTGGATCTGGTGGTTCTGGACTCTGCGGCGGCTGGATCAATATTTCATCGACTCCCCTAGGGTTTAGGGAATATTGGGGTATTTATAGAGCAAAGAGGCGGTCCAGGGGGCACCCGAGGTGGGCACAACCCACCAGGGCGCGCCTGGGCCTCCTAGCGCGCCATGGTGGGTTGTGCTCCCCTCGGGGCACCCCCAGGCGTAGCCAGTGCG
This sequence comes from Triticum dicoccoides, assembly GCF_002162155.2. Classification (NCBI taxonomy): domain Eukaryota; kingdom Viridiplantae; phylum Streptophyta; class Magnoliopsida; order Poales; family Poaceae; genus Triticum; species Triticum dicoccoides. The sequence continues at coordinate 141,671,539 of NC_041392.1, forward strand.
CGTTGTGTTCCTTGTGGCCCATAAAAATTCTCCGTGAAGTTTCATGGCATTTGGACTCCGTTTGATATTGATTTCTATGATGTAAAAAACATGGAAAAGACATCAACTGGCACTTGGCACTATGTCAATAGGTCAGTACCAAAAAATTATATAAAATGACTATAAAATGATTATAAAACATCCAAGATTGATAATATAACAACATGGAACAATCAAAAATTATAAATACGCTGGAGACGTATCACCCCCACCCTTGTGGCTAGGGTGTGGGCCCCGTGCTGCTGATTCTTTTGCCAATATTTTTTATTAATTCCAAAACTTGTCTTCGTGAAGTTTCAGGTCATTCCGAGAACTTTTTATTCTGCACAAAAATAACACCATGGCAATTCTGCTGAAAACAGTGTCAGTTCGGGTTAGTTCCATTCAAATCATGCAAGTCAGAGTCCAAAACAAGGCAAAAAGAGTTTGGAAAAGTAGATACGACGGAGACGTATCGTTGCTAGAAAACACGGTAAAGAAAGAGAACCATGGGTTCAAAAACCTATGCCCTTTCCACCTAAGTCAACTAAAAAGAAAGATGATGAAGAATTTGAACGCTTTGCTGAGATGCTGAGGCCAGTCTTTTTGCATACTCGCTTGATTGATATCCTTAAAATGCCTCCTTATGCAAAGTGTATGAAAGACATCATCACCAATAAGAGAAAAATACCGGAAGCTGAAATCTCCACTATGCTTGCTAACTATACTTTTAAAGATGGTGTACCTAAAAAACTTGGAGATCCGGGAATACCAACTATACCTTGCCCCATCAAAAAGAGTTATGTGAAAACTGCTTTACGTGATTTAGGAGCTGGTGATAGTGTTATGCCTTTCTCTCTATATAAAAGACTTGATTTGAATAAGCTCACACCTACTAAAATATCTTTGCAAATGGCCGACAAATCAACGGCCATACCTATCGGTATTTTGTGAGGATGTGCCCGTTGTTGTTGCTAATACTACTATTTTGACTGACTTTGTTATACTTGAGATGCCCGAGGATGACAACATGTTGATTATCCTTGGTAGACCCTTCTTGAATACTGCAGGGGCTGTTATTGATTGCAATAAAAGCAAGGTCACTTTTCATATCAATGGTAATGAGCATACGGTGCACTTTCCGAAGAAACAATTCCAAGTGAATGGTATTAATGTTCTTGAATACTATTGGAAGTTTTCAACTACCTTTACATACTGCCAAAAAGAAATATGAAATGCTTATTGTTGGGGACATTCATATCCCCGTTGAGGTAACTTAGTGATTGACGAAGTTCTTCGGTTTCATGATAATCGAAAGTGGTTGTTAATAAGACTTGATCAACCTTATTAATGGATCATTTTTGAGAGGTATGAAGTTGATGAATTAAGTAAGCACTACCTTCTGTCCCTATCTTTTGTTTTCTGATTTTATTAGTTAAATAAAATAAAATGCCATGTTTTGTCTGTTTTTTGAATTTCCCGTGTAATAAAGAAATGACCCAAAAATAAAAGTTCTCAGAATGCCCTGAAAATTTAATACAATTTTTTATGAATATTTAAGAATTTTTGGTGCAAATAACATTAGAGGGAGGTGCACCGGTTGGGCACAACTCACCTGGGCGCGCCAGGACCCCCAGGTGTGCCCTAGTGGGTTGTGGTCCCCACGTGCCCCCCTCACTTATCCCTTCACACCACATCATCACCTACCTCCAGAAAAAATTCACCTTTGCTCTCTCCCTCTCTCATGTTCTTGCTCTCAAACCCGCAGATTCCGATCTCTTTGCTCCAAGCTCCGTTTCTGAAACTGTTTCGAGGGATTGTTGCTTGGTATGTGACTCCTCCGTTTGTCCAATTAGTTTTTGTTTTAGCGGTTTATATTTTGAATATTTAGCTACTCTTGGTGCTGCTATACATGAGCTTGCATGTTGAATTCTTAGAGTTGTAGGTAGTTTGAATGCTTTCTATGGCCTCTATGTATCCCTATGAGTATTTGCTATCAATCTTGTGAAGCTTTGTTGAGATAATGTTGTGGACTAAAAAAATTCAGAATTTTGTTCATAGGAAAAAGAATAATATCTTTAGGAAGTTTGCTTCCAAGAAGAACTCCAAAGGAGTTATTGGGGAGTCGTCTGATAGTGATCTCCATACCTAGAGGTGGGCAGAAGTACGGCCATGCGAATGGCCGCATACCCCGTTCATGGAAGGGGCTGGAATCCTTCAAGAGTTTGCACAGTATGCTGCTAATGCCGACCTCACCGACTTCATTGCAGGTGAATGTGAACAGTATCATCTCCTGACAAACACCTTTGTGCAAAGTTTTAATTTCCATCCTAGGAATAATCCTCCTGAAGTGCAGTTTAATTTATATGCTGAACCCCATCAGATACCACTTACTGAATTTTGTGAAATATACTTGTTGCCTTCTGATGGTGGTTTGGTAGAGCCTAGGCCTGCGAAGTTTGAGGGTTTCTATCATACTCTGACAGTGGGTGATGAGAGAGGGGTGTTGAGTATCACTGCCGCTAGCTTGCATTTTCCTATTGTTCATTATTTCACTCTTTTCATTGCAAAATGCTTGCTTACTAGAGAGAAGGTGGGTGCACTTAGTGCCCCAGACCTTGTTGTTTTATGTCGTGCACTAGAGGGCGACAACACTTATAGCTTGGGAGCTATTGTGGCACGTCGTCTTCACCTCAATAAGTCCAAGGGTAAAATACATTGTGGCATTTATGCTACTCGTTTGGCGGCTCGCTTTGATGTTGAGATACGCCTGCATAATTATCCTTTACCCAAGGTTTAACTAGATCACCCAGCCATGGAATACCACCAGTTTATTGCTACCGATTATCCTAACATCCCTATTCCGTACAACCTAGTTTATAGTGTGAGAACTCGTGATATTATTCCATTGCCTGCACCTACTTTGTTTGATCCTATTACCAGGGGCAGATACAAGATTATGCCTACGGATATCATCGCCTACCGGAACAACCAGGCTGCAGCAGAGGAGGAACCCCAGCAGTGGGATTCGTGAATTCCCGCTCCTCAGCACCCTGACTACTACCCAGGCTACTAACTGATTGCCAAGTTAGGCCAAAAGCCTAAGCTTGGGGGAGTACATGTTTCCACCGACATTATATTCATGTTCACTTATTCCATTTGTCGGTATCCACACTTTTTCATTGTATCATCCATGTTAAATTTATTTTCTCGCTTTCTTCTTGTGTGTTTGAAAAACTTTGAGAAAATCCAAAAAATATTTCCTGCTTCTTTTTTATTTTTCTTTCTAGAGTAGTTAGCTATAGCGCTAAAAAGAAAACCCCAAAAGATTTCCTTGTTCTTCTTTTGCTTGTTGGGAGCTTTCCCGTGTAAATAGTTTTTGTCGTTTTTGCTTTTCCCTTTTATTTGCTTGTTCAAGAAAACCAAAAACTCCAAAAATATTCCAGTGTTTCTCTGAATTTCTTTTCTTCTTATTTGAGTCGTACCGAGGAGAAGACCACGATGAAAATGTTGAGTGGCTCTCATATGCATAATTGTTGATCTAACAAAGAGGCCATTTTACCTTGTCTTCTCCTATTGAATAAAATGTTTGTAGATTCCATCTTAGCCCACGACACTCTTGCACTATTATTATTTTCATATCGTTCAGTCATGCAAGTGAAAGGCAATAATGATGATATTCAATGAACTGGTCGTGGCAAAGAGAAACTGGTATGAACTCGACTTGTTCTGTTTTTGTAAATAGGTTTAACCTAGTATCCATGCTTCAACCCATTATGATCAAACATGTTTGCAATGACAATTAGAGATTATAGTTTCTCATGCCATGCATAAGTAGCTAGGAGTGGATAATGAGTTGTCTTGGATATCAACATCGCGTTAAAATGATTGTGATGTAGTATGATGATATGGTATCCTCCTCTGAATGTTCGAGTGGCTTGACTTGGCACATATTCATGCATGTAGTTGAATCAAAACCAACATAGCCTCTATGATAATTATGTTCATGGTGTTCATATCCTACTCATGCTAGTTTCCAATGTTACTTATGCATAATGCATTTTCATGACCGTTGTTGCTCTCTAGCTGGCCGCTTCTCAACCTAATTGCTAGACTTCGCCTGTACTAAGTGGGAATTCTGCTTGTACATCAAAAACCTTGAACCCAAGTTATTCCAGATGAGTCCACCATACCTACCTATATGCGGTATTACCCTGTCGTCCTAAGTAAATTTGCATGTGCCACCTCTAAAAGCTTCAAATAAATATCATTTTTGTGTGCCTGGATCGTTCATGGAACGACATGAGGTGGTCGGTATCTTCCATGCTAAGCGGGTTATTCTCAGGTTGAGTGTTTATTCACTCACCATCGCACGAGAAAAGGGCGGTAATACGGCTTCCCGGTTCCGAACTCAAAATGCAAATAATTAAACAAAGCTCCCCCGGGACTGTTGTTGGTAGTGACAGCACCCATTGTTTTGGACAAGCCATGGAGTGTGATTGTTGGTGGAGGGGGGGAGTAAACCTTTAATTTTATCGCTTGGAAACCACCACTAGCGTGCTTAGCATGGAAGATATTGATAACTGATGGTCACGAAATAAACAAGAAGGGTGCATGTCTCAAAATATCATTTACCTCTGTTTTTAAAAAACTTGAGCTCTGGCACCTCTGCAAATCACTACTCCCCTCTACAAAGGGACTATCTATTTACTTTTATGTTGTGTCATCACCCTCTAAAATAAGTGCCAGAACCTGAGAGCACTTCTGTTATGCTGATGCATTGTGTGTCGCTAATGTTGGGTGCATCATGCTTGGATCTTTTCTACCATGAATTACAATGTTTAGTCGCTGCTTGAAATTTGGAGGTGCTCTGCATTTATGTTTTGCGGTCTCAGAAAGGGCTAGCGAGATACCACTATTGTCATATTATATCATGGTTGTTTTGACGTGTTGCTGTTTGAGATATCTTATTATTGCTCGCTAGCTGATTATGTCATTGATATGAGTTAACATAATTTTTAAGAGTTATTGTCGGCATGGTTAGTGATACATCTCCAACGTATCTATATTTTTTATTGTTCCATGCTGTTATATCATCAATCTTGGATGTTTTATAATCATTTATAGTCATTTTATATATTTTTTGGTACTAATCTATTGACATAGTGCCAAGTGTCAGTTGCTGTTTTTTTCATGTTTTTTACATCACAGAAAATCAATATCAAACGGAGCCAAATGCCACAAAACTTTACGGAGATTTTTTATCGGCCAGAAGGAAGGCAATGGGCCCTGGTTGCAGCTAGGGGGTGCCCCGAGGGGGCACAACCCACCGGGGCATGCCAGGAGGCCCTAACGTGCCCTGGTGGGTTGTGCCCACCTCGGGTCCCCCCGGACCGCCTCTTTGCTCTATAAATACCCCAAAAATACCAGAACCCTAGGGGAGTCGATGAAATATTCATCCAACTGCCGCAGAGTCTAGAATCACTAGATCCAATCTAGACACCATCACGGAGGGGTTCACCACTTCCATTGGTGCCTCTCCGATGATGCGTGAGTAGTTCTTTGTAGACCTTCGAGTCCATAGTTAGTAGCTAGATGGCTTCATCTATCTCTCTCTCTCTTGATCCTCAATACAATGGTCTCTTGGAGATCCATATGATGTAACTCTTTTTGCGGTGTGTTTGTTGGGATCAATGAACTTCGAGTTTATGATCAGATCTATGTTTTTATATCCATGAAAGTATTTGAGTTTCTTTGATCTCTTTTATGCATGATGTCTTATAGCCTCGTATTTCTTCTCCGATATTTTGGTTTTGTTTGGCCAACTTGATCTATTTATCTTGCAATGAGCAGAGGTGCCCGGTAGTGGGTTCGATCTTACGGTGCTTGATCCTAGTGATAGAAAGGGAACCGACACGTATGTATCGTTGCCACTAAGGATAAAAAGACGAGATCTATATCTATGTCACACCCTAGCTAGTCATGCATTAGAGTGTTGCATCATGTTTACTCTTCATCAGAAACTTGAAATGGGGATCTGTGAAACCCTCAGAATCATTATGAAATGACCCAAATAAAAATTTCTCCAAAAGGGTCCAAGAAAATGCTCATGTTGCTCTCTGAAAATATTGGACAGAGATAAAAATCAAACCAATATTTTTAGTGGCTCATGGACATTTATTTTGGGCATTTGGAATTAATGCATAAATATTTGCATTGGAAATATATTAATTATATATATTAATATATGCCCAAATATTATGCCAATTATAAAAGAGCTCTGGAATAATATATATAGCTCCTGCAAAAATTGGCATAAGTTAAATAAATGATTTAATATATTATTTAAATCAAAACAAATGTCAGAAATTAGAAAACAGAAAAAAAAACTAAAAGGGAGAAGCTTACCTGGGCTCCTCCCTGTGCAGCCCAGCCAGCTGGCCGGCCCAGCCAGCAGCCGGCCCAGCCCACCTCCCTCCTCTGTCGTCTTCGCCCCGACAGAGGGAGGGGAGTGTGGCCGGCGCGCGCGCACGGCCACCGCGCCACGCCACCTCTCTCCCTGCCTGCCTGCCCTCCCCTCCTCGCGTCGGTGTCCCTGGACGACGCCACGCCTCCCCCCTGCTCTCTCTCACTCTCCCCCGGTTCTCCCCTCCTCTCCCTCGCTCTCTCTCTCGCCCGGCCGAACACCACCGTCGCCGCCGTTCGCCTTAGCCGCTGTCTCCGACCACCCCTCGCTTCCCCGACCAGCTCAGGAGCTCCGCCACGACTCCCTCTTCCTCCCCACCGCTCCACAGCTCCCCGGAAGCCCTGCATCGCCGCCACGTCGCCGTTCCCCTCTTCGGGCTCCGACCACCGTCGCCGTCGAATTCGCCGTCTCCAGCGCGTCCCCGAGCCCGCTTCGACGCCCACTGCAACCGCGGTGAGCTACGCCACCGTTTCCCCCTCTCCTTCCCCTCGTTCCCTCACCGTAGCCACCTCCCCACCACGGCCGAACCTCCGCCGTCGCCGAGCTCGCCGTCGAGCAGCTCCGGTGACCATTTGGTCACCCCGGCGAGTCCAACGAGTTCGCAAGACCCCGTAGAGCATCCCTAGCGCCTCGCTTTGCTCGACTTCGAGCTCCAGCACCTTTCCCGTGCACGACCGAACCCCGGCGGCCGCAGCCGAGCTCGCCGCCGTCGACTCCGGCCACCCCGACCCCAACGGGCTCCGCCAAGAGCTGCGGGTTGGCCTCAGCTCCACTCCGGTGGTCTCCGCGGTCCGTTTGGTGGCCGAAATGACCAAAACCACTTCCGCCGCCGCGTCGGGCTCGCCGGCGACTAAACGCCGGTGCAGCCGACTTTGACTTTGACCACGGGTGGGCCCTGGTTGACTCCCCTGAGTCAATGACAGGTGGGGCCCAGCCCTGTTAATTAAACAGGATTAGTTTTAATTAAGTTTTAATTAAAATAATCACCCTGACATGCGGGACCCACTGTCAGGTTTGACCCAGACCTGTTCCGTTGACCTGCTGACGTCACACTGACGTCAGGCTGACGCAGTAATTGATTTTCTGGATTTAAATTAAATCAGGAAATTCCAGAATATTATTTAAACTTCAAAAATTCATAACTTTTATTCTGTAACTCCAAATTGGACAAATTATATATGAAAAATGATCAGAAAAATCCAATCTATCCATCTGTACTATTTTCATGCATGATCAAACAAGTTAAATTGATGTTTTAAGCAGAACAAGGAAAAGCACTTTAAAAGGCCATATTTGAATTTGGAATTTGAATCTTTGATTCAAATTTGTTCAAACCCTTCTGGCTTTAGTTGCATTAGCCCAATACACTCATATTGCCATGTTTCATGCATGCATCATATTGTTGCACATTGTTTGGTGATGCTTGTGTATCGATGCCCTTTGCGACAGGTTCTGTCCCCGAGGAGTACCGTGATTACCCTAACGAAGAACCGTATTCGTGCATCGAACCATCAGGCAAGCAACCAACCATTTGATCATATCGATACAATCCCATGTTCTCGCTCCTGCTCTCTTTTACTGCATTAAGACAACGCGTTTCAAACTGCTGTGTGCTACGGTAGTTGAACCCATTTCCTCTGCACGACCTGTCATTGCCACAGTAACTAGATGAAACCCACTAGCATGTGTAGGAGTTGTTTGAGCCATATGTATGTGTTGTTCCTACCTTGCTATGCCTGCTATGCTTAGAGTCGTGTCAGGTCTGGTTCATCTGGGTGATGGGCTAGAGTGAAATGTTTATCTCGGTAATGAGAGTGGTGTGGTGAACACGATTTGGTAAAGGTATCGATGAGAGGCCATGTAGGAGTACATGGTGGGTTGTTTCATTGAAGCCGACCTTAAGCACTGAGATCTGTATGCGTGATTTAAGATACAGCTACTACCATGCATTGGGCCCTGAAATATGACCCCGCTCGACTTCTTATTCACCCTAGCTCTCTGTCCAGGAGTTGCAAGTAGTTTCTGGTGTTTGTAGCCTACTGGAGGCCGTGGACAGCGCTGACCGTAGGGGTGGGCTGTGATGCGGTAGGTACGTGGCACGGTGTACCGAATACCCGTTAGGTATCTCGGGAACCCTGTTCACATCGTTCGGGGCCGTATGGGAAACCTCGGTCGGACTCCCTGCGGATGGAACCTGAATAGCCGATAAACCTGGACTAGATGCTTAAGTGTTTAGGTAGGTCGTGGTCTACACCCACGTCGGCTTTCGCTTGAAGTCTGCCGAGCACATGTCGTGTGCAGACGCTAAGTGGTGGAAACATGTATGAAGACGTACACCCCTGCAGGGTTAACATGATCTATTCGAATAGCCGCGTCCGCGGTAAAGGACTACTTGGTTGCCTATACAGTTCATAGACAAGTAAATGGAAACTGTTAAAAGCCTCAAGATAAGTGTGAGTGCCGAGGATGGCTCTTCCGTAGGAAGACGGAGGTGGATCCTCGGTAGTGTATTGAAGTGGTGAGTAGTGGACTCGTGTGCGCAAAATCATTTCAAGTTGGAGTATCGTAGGATAGCCTAGCCAAGAGTCAAAGCTGGCTTGCTGCAATAACTCCACCAACCCCTCTTGATACTATGCATGTATGTAGGATCTGATGTAAGTCTTGCTGAGTACCTTTGTACTCATGTTGCTATAATCTACATTTTTACAGAAGACGCTGCAACCCCTTCTGATGGGTTCTATGTAGACGTTGACATCAACGAGTAGGCTAAGGACCCAGGTGGTGACCCTGAGCTTGTGAAGGACCACGTAGTATAGCTAGGCTTTCCAAGCCTCTTTTGTTTTACTAGTTGTCTGTACTCAGACAAGTTACTTCCGCTGCTGGTTTGTATGACTGTATGACTTGTATGTGGGGTCGTGAGACCCGTACCTTTGTGTATGTTATGTATGGCTCCCTGAGCCTTAAATAAAGTACTTGTGTCATAGAGTCATGTTGTGATGCTTCGTTGTATTTGCACATATCGAGCATATTGTGTGTATGATTGAAATGCTTGGTATGTGTGGGATCTGACTATCTAGTTGTTTATCTTTAGTAGCCTCTCTTACCGGGAAATGTCTCCTAGTGTTACCGCTGAGCCATGGTAGCTTGCTACTGCTCTGGAACACTTAGGCTGGCCGGCATGTGTCCTTCTTCGTTCCTGTGTCTGTCCCTTCGGGGAAATGTCACGCTTTGAGTACCGGAGTCCTGTTAGCCCGCTACAGCCCGGTTTACCGGAGTCCTGCTAGCCCAGTGCTACAGCCCGGACCCACTTGCTGATGACCGACACGTTCGAAGCTGGGTAATGGATGCCTGTCCCTGTAAGTCTGTGCCACTTTGGGTTTACGACTAGTCATGTCAGCCCGGGCTCTTTATCATATGGATGCTAGCGACACTATCATATACGTGAGCCAAAAGGCGCAAACGGTCCCGGGAAAAGGTAAGACGACACCCGTGGGGATACCGTGCGTGAGGCCGCAAAGTGATATGAGGTGTTACCAGCTAGATCGATGTGACATCGAGTCGGGGTCCTGACAGCGTTGGCATCAGAGCCGGACTGCCTGTAGGTTCTCCAAGCCAAACTGGTCGATGTTGAGTCTAGAAATTCTTTAGTTATATGTAGGGGAATTGTTTGTGGGTTGGAACGTAAGGCTCTTTTTACTCCTTATACCTTATGACATTCTGATCTGAGTCAGTCCATTCTTCCACCGGGGGTTAAGGAATTAGGATCTGTTCTCTCTATCAGGATCACGAGTTACTAATCAGTAGTACCTTATAAGTTTGATGGATACAAGCCTAGTTCAGATCTACTACCACATTATGTTGTTAGAATGGTTTCAGAACTTTGATATGATGATGTTGAGTATGTACGAAATCCTTTGTCAAATGTCTCAATATCCTTTTTGAGCATTTACAGCTGTTATGCTGCCGAAATTTTGCTAAAAATTCTAATGCCTTTGCATTATGATGGTGCTTTCAGATGGCCACTCGCGACCTCAATCAAGTGGTTCGCCTGACTCGATGCCTAGATGTACCCGGCCATACTGCTAAGTTGGTCAGGGTAATGACTGAGGCTGGATACCGCTGGTATCCTGAGTACACGGTCGAAGAGCAATTCCGAGACTTTAATCAAAGCCAGTATCTCTGCACTGTCAGGATATTTCCATCTTATCCTGGATCCACCGAGCCTCTTCACTGCTCTTATGGACTCGGGGTTACTATTGAGATGGCTGTGCAGGACGCCGCCTACTCTATGATGACCATTATGCGAGTCAGATCTGGTATATTTCGGGACTCTGATTTCCGGTATATGCCAGGATCACTTCCGGGAGTGCAAGGGTATCTCCAGGCTATCTATGCTGACCCCACTCAGGAGGATTCACGGACTCGCACCACTGCTGAGATGCTCGAGGATAAGGACCGTGAAAATCGGGCCTTAAGGCTAGAGCTCTTCAACACCCGTGCTGACCACTGGGCCACTTTGACTCGGTTCGCACCGGCGGTGCAAGCTGGATGTTCAGATATGCGCGATCTCTATCCTGTGAGATCTGCTCTGCCAGACGTGATGGTTTGGCGTGATGTAGGAGGCATCACCCCACCTCGCGGTCCCCGCAGGCCACCGTTTGTTGGTCCAAGGCCTCATCCTAGCCCCTATGGTCCACAAGCTCCGCGAGACCGTCTGTTTCCAGATGATCATGTTGAGCTCCCAGGCTATGGAGGTGACTTCTACGAGGACTACTACGGATCGGTCTGAGTTAGTGGTAGTATCACTAGTTCGCACTAGCTGTGTCGTCTATCGTCCCGCGTGACTCGTGGGATATGACCTAGTTTGTACTCCTTCCGGAGGTGTAGAAAAATAATGTATAGGAGCTGGGAATGCCTCCGATGAGATGTAATCCTCTTTTCACCGTAATAGTACTATGTTTGGTCTTGTACTAAACCCTGTATGGTGTGTATGACGATGGAATAAAAGAAGCAGTTTCTGTATCTACCATGTCATACGGATGATCATCTTGCATTCCGAGTTATTCCTTACATTATGAATCCTATGTCGGAATTTTACCATCCTGACTAAATCATTTTCTTGTTTACCTAGGATGGTCAACACGCGCGCTAACCCTGCTTCTCAAGAGCAGGCCGAAGGCAGTGAAGCCAGGGATGCAAATCTGCCTCATCCTCCTTCACTAGCCGAGGTGATGATGGAAGCTGAGAGAAACAAGCGGGAGACAAACCGTTTGTTGGAGCGTATTGAACAGAATACAGCACACCATCAGAGGGCTAACGTGGTGTCACTCAGTGATTTTATCAAATTGCATCCACCCACGTTCCACCACTCCGCCGAGCCTCTCGACGCTGATGACTGGCTTCGCAGTATCTCTCACAAACTGCGTTCCGCGCTGGTAGCGGAGGCTGACAAGGTCACCTTTGCTGCATATCATCTTGAAGGCCCCGCCAGTCTATGGTGGGAGAATTATGGAGCTATGCGCCCAGCGGGCCATGTCACAACTTGGGCTGAATTCAGCGAGGCTTTCCGTGAACATCACATTCCGGAGGGTCTCATGGACCGTAAACGTGAAGAATTTTGCAGTTTCACCCAAGGCCGACTTTCTGTGGATGCCTATAGCAGGGAGTTTGGTAATCTCGCACGATATGCAACTGAGGAAGTGTCTACCGATGCCAAGAAGCAAGCAAGGTTCCGTAAGGGCCTTAGTCCTGAGCTTCGCCGCGACCTCCGTCTGCATGAGTGCACATCTTTTTCGAAACTTGTCAACAAAGCCATCAGTGCTGAAACTGGTCAGACTGACTATGACGCAACACGCAAGCATGGCCGTGACATGGGTTCCTCATCCGGTGCTGGTCCTCAGAAGCGCCGCGTGTGGGTACCCAACACCGCCCTGCCACCCAGGTTTACACCGAGGCCATCCTTCCAGGCGCCTCGCCCCGTTCAACAGTCTGCTCCAGCCAAGCCCTATGGGGGACCAACTAACAATGCTCCTCCACGTACCAGTTCCGTGACTTGTTTCAAGTGTGGGGAATCTGGTCACTATATGCGTGAGTGTCCCCAGACCAACCCCAATCAATCTGCTAAAGCTGTTGGCCATGGCAAGCCGACAGGAAAAATATTCCACGCCAAGCCGGTCACCGCTTCACGTGGCCATGTCAACTGTATCTCTGCCGAAGAAGCTCAAGAGGATCCCAACGTCGTTCTCGGTACGCTTCTTGTTAACTGCCACCCGGCATCTGTCCTTTTCGATACAGGAGCCTCTCATTCTTTTATATCTGAAAACTATGCTCGCTTGCATAACGTCGCATTCGGTGATATGCCAACCTCTATGGTAATTCAAACTCCGGGATCCAAATGGCAAACTTCTAGAGTAAGCCATGGAAATGAAATCCAAGTCGACAGACTTGTTTTCCTCGCGTCTTTGATAGCCCTTAAATCTTCAGATATTAATATCATTTTGGGTATGGACTGGATGTCAGCTCATCATGCCCAAATCGATTGCTTCTCTAGGACTGTTCAACTCACCCATCCTTCGGGAGAGATAGTCAATGTCTTGACCCGAATAGCCAAGCGACAATTATATTCTCTTAACGCCAGCCCTTTGCCAGACCTTGAGGACGTTCCGGTAGTCCGTGACTTCCCGGATGTCTTTCCAGAGGAATTGCCAGGTGTTCCACCTGACAGGGATGTTGAGTTTGTAATAGACCTCATTCCAGGAACCGTTCCGATCGCTAGAAGACCTTATAAGATGGCACCCCTAGAACTAGCCGAGCTTAAGAAACAACTCGATGAGTCCTTGAAAAAGGGTTTCATCCGACCTAGCTCATCTCCGTGGGCTTGCCCCGTCCTATTCGTCAAGAAGAAGGATGGTACGGACCGGATGGTTGTAGATTACCGACCTGTTAATTTGGTCACAATCAAGAACAAATATCCACTTCCCAGGATCAACGACCTGTATGATCAGCTCGCTGGATCCTCAGTCTTCTCCAAGATGGATTTGAGGTTGGGCTACCATCAAATCAAAATCAGAAACGGGGACATTCCTAAAACGGCCTTTGTTACTCGTTACGGCCAATACGAGTACACCGTCATGTCCTTCGGATTAACCAACGCTCCAGCCACCTTTTCTCGGTTAATGAACTCAATCTTCATGGAGTATTTGGATAAATTCGTCGTGGTTTACCTCGATGATATACTCATCTACTCCAAGAACAAGGAAGAACATGCCGAACATCTAAGGCTAGTGTTGCAGAAACTTCGAGAGCATCGCCTTTATGCCAAATTTTCTAAATGTGAATTCTGGTTGTCAGAAGTGACCTATCTGGGTCATGTAATATCTGGTAAAGGTATTGCTGTTAACCCTGAGCGAGTTCAAGCCGTCCTTAATTGGACTCCACCTGAATCGGTCAAGCAAGTTCGGAGTTTTCTAGGCTTAGCGAGCTATTGCCGTCGCTTTGTCGAAAACTTCTCCAAAGTTGCTAAACCTCTAACCGAACTCCTCAAGAAAGATAAGAAGTTCGAATGGACTCCACAATGTGAGCACAGCTTTCAGGAACTGAAAAGACGCCTGACTTCTGCTCCCGTGCTGGTACCGCCAGACTTTTCTAAGGACTTTGCTATCTACTGCGACGCCTCGCGACAAAGACTAGGTTGCATTCTCATGCAAGATCGACACGTAATTGCCTACGCTTCACGGCAATTGCACCCACATGAGGAGAATTATCCCACTCATGATCTAGAGCTTGCAGCCGTAGTCTATGCACTTAAGACCTGGCGACATTACCTCCTCGGTAATCGTTGCGAAATATTCACTGATCACCAAAGTCTGAAGTATATTTTCACCCAACCGGATCTGAATCTCAGGCAAAGACGTTGGGTTGAATTGATCACAGACTTCGACTTAGGAATAACCTACACCCCAGGGAAAGCCAACGTCATGGCTGATGCGCTAAGTCGTAAATCTTATTGTAACAACCTGATGTTACAACAAAGTCAACCGCTTCTCCATGAGGAATTTCGGAAGCTTAACCTTCACATTGTTCCTCAAGGATTTCTCTCCACCTTGGTGGCGAAACCTACTCTTACGGATCAAATCATTGCTGCCCAGAAGCGAGATAAGGGAATAGCTAAGATCAAGGAGAACATTGCTAGCGGAGGTGCTAGTTGTTTCTCCACAAATGATCATGGTGTTGTGTACTTTGAGAACCGTCTAGTGGTTCCCAAGAACCAGCATCTACGGCAGTTGATCCTTAAGGAGGCTCATGAATCTCCTCTCACTATTCATCCCGGTAGTACTAAGATGTATCAGGACCTACACCAGAGGTTCTGGTGGACTAGGATGAAGAGAGAAATTGCTCAGTATATTGCTAATTGCGACGTCTGTCGTCGTGTAAAAGCAGAGCATCAACGGCCTGCTGGCACCCTTCAACCCCTAGCTATTCCTGAATGGAAATGGGATAAAATTGGTATGGATTTCATTACCGGTTTTCCCAGGACCAAGAGAGGGAATAATGCTATCTTTGTCGTTGTCGATCGTCTTTCCAAAGTAGCCCATTTCTTACCTGTTCGAGAGAGTATAACCGCTAGTCAACTGGCAGACTTATACATCTCCCGAATAGTGTCCCTCCATGGTGTTCCTTTGGAAATTAACTCGGATCGAGGAAGTCTCTTCACCTCTCGATTTTGGGAAAGTTTCCAAAATGCTATGGGAACCCGTCTCTCCTTCAGCACCGCTTTCCACCCTCAGTCGAGTGGTCAAGTGGAACGCGTCAACCAAATTCTAGAAGACATGCTTCGAGCCTCTGTTATCTCATTCGGGATGGACTGGGAGAAGTGCCTTCCATTTGCCGAATTCGCTTATAACAACAGCTATCAGTCTAGCTTGGGTAAAGCCCCTTTTGAAGTTCTCTATGGACGACGGTGTCGAACACCCCTTAACTGGTCAGAGACCGGGGAAAGACAATTCTTTGGCCCGGATATGATTCAGGAAGCAGAGGAACAAGTTCGTATCGTTCGTGAAAAGTTGAAAACAGCCCAATCCCGTCAAAAGAGTCAATATGACCGAAAACATAAGGCTATGACTTTCGAGGTTGACGAGAAGGCTTATCTTCGGGTCACCCCTCTGAAGGGAACCCATCGTTTCGGTATCAAAGGCAAATTGGCTCCTCGTTACATTGGACCTTTTCGCATTCTTGCCAAACGAGGAGAAGTTGCCTACCAGTTGGAACTACCTCCGCACCTCTCCAGAGTTCACGATGTCTTCCACGTTTCTCAACTCAGGCGTTGCTTCTCGGATCCTATCCGTGAAGTGGACCACGAAACGCTTGATCTCCAAGATGATCTTACATATCGAGAGTACCCCATTCGTATCCTCGATCAAGCCGAACGTACCACCCGGCGTCATAATATCAAGTTTCTCAAGGTTCAATGGTCGCACCATTCTGAGGATGAAGCAACTTGGGAAAGGGAGGATCGTCTTCGACTTGAATATCCCGCCTTCTTCTCGGAGGAACCCAAATCTCGGGACGAGATTCTTTTGAGTGGGGGTGAGTTGTCACACCCTAGCAAGTCATGCATTAGAGTGTTGCATCATGTTTACTCTTTCATCAGAAACTTGAAATGGGGATCTGTGAAACCCTCAGAACCATTTTGAAAATGACCCAAATAAAAATTTCTCCAAAAGGATCCAAGAAAATGCTCATGTTGCTCTCTGAAAATATTGGACAGAGATAAAAATCAAACCAATATTTTTAGTGGCTCATGGACATTTATTTTGGGCATTTGGAATTAATGCATAAATATTTGCATTGGAAATATATTAATTATATATATTAATATATGCCCAAATATTATGCCAATTATAAAAGAGCTCTGGAATAATATATATAGCTCCTGCAAAAATTGGCATAAGTTAAATAAATGATTTAATATATTATTTAAATCAAAACAAATGTCAGAAATTAGAAAACAGAAAAAAAAACTAAAAGGGAGAAGCTTACCTGGGCTCCTCCCTGTGCAGCCCAGCCAGCTGGCCGGCCCAGCCAGCAGCCGGCCCAGCCCACCTCCCTCCTCTGTCGTCTTCGCCCCGACAGAGGGAGGGGAGTGTGGCCGGCGCGCGCGCACGGCCACCGCGCCACGCCACCTCTCTCCCTGCCTGCCTGCCCTCCCCTCCTCGCGTCGGTGTCCCTGGACGACGCCACGCCTCCCCCCTGCTCTCTCTCACTCTCCCCCGGTTCTCCCCTCCTCTCCCTCGCTCTCTCTCTCGCCCGGCCGAACACCACCGTCGCCGCCGTTCGCCTTAGCCGCTGTCTCCGACCACCCCTCGCTTCCCCGACCAGCTCAGGAGCTCCGCCACGACTCCCTCTTCCTCCCCACCGCTCCACAGCTCCCCGGAAGCCCTGCATCGCCGCCACGTCGCCGTTCCCCTCTTCGGGCTCCGACCACCGTCGCCGTCGAATTCGCCGTCTCCAGCGCGTCCCCGAGCCCGCTTCGACGCCCACTGCAACCGCGGTGAGCTACGCCACCGTTTCCCCCTCTCCTTCCCCTCGTTCCCTCACCGTAGCCACCTCCCCACCACGGCCGAACCTCCGCCGTTGCCGAGCTCGCCGTCGAGCAGCTCCGGTGACCATTTGGTCACCCCGGCGAGTCCAACGAGTTCGCAAGACCCCGTAGAGCATCCCTAGCGCCTCGCTTTGCTCGACTTCGAGCTCCAGCACCGTTCCCGTGCACGACCGAACCCCGGCGGCCGCAGCCGAGCTCGCCGCCGTCGACTCCGGCCACCCCGACCCCAACGGGCTCCGCCAAGAGCTGCGGGTTGGCCTCAGCTCCACTCCGGTGGTCTCCGCGGTCCGTTTGGTGGCCGAAATGACCAAAACCACTTCCGCCGCCGCGTCGGGCTCGCCGGCGACTAAACGCCGGTGCAGCCGACTTTGACTTTGACCACGGGTGGGCCCTGGTTGACTCCCCTGAGTCAATGACAGGTGGGGCCCAGCCCTGTTAATTAAACAGGATTAGTTTTAATTAAGTTTTAATTAAAATAATCACCCTGACATGCGGGACCCACTGTCAGGTTTGACCCAGACCTGTTCCGTTGACCTGCTGACATCACACTGACGTCAGGCTGACGCAGTAATTGATTTTCTGGATTTAAATTAATTCAGGAAATTCCAGAATATTATTTAAACTTCAAAAATTCATAACTTTTATTCTGTAACTCCAAATTGGACAAATTATATATGAAAAATGATCAGAAAAATCCAATCTATCCATCCGTACTATTTTCATGCATGATCAAACAAGTTAAATTGATGTTTTAAGCAGAACAAGGAAAAGCACTTTAAAAGGCCATATTTGAATTTGAAATTTGAATCCTTGATTCAAATTTGTTCAAACCCTTCTGGTTTTAGTTGCATTAGCCCAATACACTCATATTGCCATGTTTCATGCATGCATCATATTGTTGCACATTGTTTGGTGATGTTTGTGTATCGGTGCTCTCTGCGGCAGGTTCTGTCCCCGAAGAGTACCCTGATTACCCTAACGAAGAACCGTATCAGTGCATCGAACCATCAGGCAAGCAACCAACCATTTGATCATATCGATACAATCCCATGTTCTCGCTCCTGCTCTCTTTTACTGCATTAAGACAACGCGTTTCAAACTGCTGTGTGCTACGGTAGTTGAACCCATTTCCTCTGCATGACCTGTCATTGCCACAGTAACTAGATGAAACCCACTAGCATGTGTAGGAGTTGTTTGAGCCATATGTATGTGTTGTTCCTACCTTGCTATGCGTGCTATGCTTAGAGTCGTGTCAGGTCTGGTTCATCTGGGTGATGGGCTAGAGTGAAATGTTTATCTCGGTAATGAGAGTGGTGTGGTGAACACGATTTGGTAAAGGTATCGATGAGAGGCCATGTAGGAGTACATGGTGGGTTGTTTCATTGAAGCCGACCTTAAGCACTGAGATCTGTATGCGTGATTTAAGATACAGCTACTACCATGCATTGGGCCCTGAAATATGACCCCGCTCGACTTCTTATTCACCCTAGCTCTCTGTCCAGGAGTTGCAAGTAGTTTCTGGTGTTTGTAGCCTACTGGAGGCCGTGGACAGCGCTGACCGTAGGGGTGGGCTGTGATGCGGTAGGTACGTGGCACGGTGTACCGAATACCCGTTAGGTATCTCGGGAACCCTGTTCACATCGTTCGGGGCCGTATGGGAAACCTCGGTCGGACTCCCTGCGGATGGAACCTGAATAGCCGATAAACCTGGACTAGATGCTTAAGTGTTTAGGTAGGTCGTGGTCTACACCCACGTCGGCTTTCGCTTGAAGTCTGCCGAGCACATGTCGTGTGCAGACGCTAAGTGGTGGAAACATGTATGAAGACGTACACCCCTGCAGGGTTAACATGATCTATTCGAATAGCCGCGTCCGCGGTAAAGGACTACTTGGTTGCCTATACAGTTCATAGACAAGTAAATGGAAACTGTTAAAAGCCTCAAGATAAGTGTGAGTGCCGAGGATGGCTCTTCCGTAGGAAGACGGAGGTGGATCCTCGGTAGTGTATTGAAGTGGTGAGTAGTGGACTCGTGTGCGCAAAATCATTTCAAGTTGGAGTATCGTAGGATAGCCTAGCCAAGAGTCAAAGCTGGCTTGCTGCAATAACTCCACCAACCCCTCTTGATACTATGCATGTATGTAGGATCTGATGTAAGTCTTGCTGAGTACCTTTGTACTCATGTTGCTATAATCTACATTTTTACAGAAGACGCTGCAACCCCTTCTGATGGGTTCTATGTAGACGTTGACATCAACGAGTAGGCTAAGGACCCAGGTGGTGACCCTGAGCTTGTGAAGGACCACGTAGTATAGCTAGGCTTTCCAAGCCTCTTTTGTTTTACTAGTTGTCTGTACTCAGACAAGTTACTTCCGCTGCTGGTTTGTATGACTGTATGACTTGTATGTGGGGTCGTGAGACCCGTACCTTTGTGTATGTTATGTATGGCTCCCTGAGCCTTAAATAAAGTACTTGTGTCATAGAGTCATGTTGTGATGCTTCGTTGTATTTGCACATATCGAGCATATTGTGTGTATGATTGAAATGCTTGGTATGTGTGGGATCTGACTATCTAGTTGTTTATCTTTAGTAGCCTCTCTTACCGGGAAATGTCTCCTAGTGTTACCGCTGAGCCATGGTAGCTTGCTACTGTTCTGGAACACTTAGGCTGGCCGGCATGTGTCCTTCTTCGTTCCTGTGTCTGTCCCTTCGGGGAAATGTCACGCTTTGAGTACCGGAGTCCTGTTAGCCCGCTACAGCCCGGTTTACCGGAGTCCTGCTAGCCCAGTGCTACAGCCCGGACCCACTTGCTGATGACCGACACGTTCGAAGCTGGGTCATGGATGCCTGTCCCTGTAAGTCTGTGCCACTTTGGGTTTACGACTAGTCATGTCAGCCCGGGCTCTTTATCATATGGATGCTAGCGACACTATCATATACGTGAGCCAAAAGGCGCAAACGGTCCCGGGAAAAGGTAAGACGACACCCGTGGGGATACCGTGCGTGAGGCCGCAAAGTGATATGAGGTGTTACCAGCTAGATCGATGTGATATCGAGTCGGGGTCCTGACAATCTACCGCCATATAGATAAACGGATCTTGTCTACATCATGTCATCCTTCTTATTGCATTACTTCATTTTTCCATGAACTTAATACACTAGATGCATAATGGATAGCAGTCGATGTGTGGAGTAATAGTAGTAGATGCAGGCAGGAGTCAGTCTACTAATCTTGGACGTGATGCCTATGTAACGATCATTGCGTAGATATCGTCATAATTATTTCAAGTTCTATAAATTGCCCAATAGTAATTTGTTTACCCACTGTTTGCTATTTTTCTCGAGAGAAGCCACTAGTGAAACCTACGGCCTCGGGTCTTCTTTCTCATATATTTGCCTTGCGATCTACTTTTCCTTTGCATTTTTATTCAGATCTATTAAACCAAAAATCCAAAAATACCTTGCTGCAATTTATTTTATTTGGTGTTCGATCTATCAATCTACTACAATTTACCTCATGTATGTTTGCCTATCTTGAGGTGCCGTACCCCGGAAGGGATTGACAACCCCTATAAAATGTCAGGTTGCGAGGTGTTGTTATTTGTGTGCAGGTGCTGCTTAAGTTGTGTTGCTTGGTTCTCCTACTGGTTCGATACCTTGATTTCATAACTAAGGGAAATACCTACCGTGGCTGTGCTACATCATCCCTCCCTCTCAGGGGAAATACCGACGTAGTTCCAGCTACCATCAAGGAGAATTTCTGGCGCCGTTGTCGGGGAGGATCTTCAACATAACCAGGTTCCTAATCACAAATATCATCTCCTTGCAATTTACATTATTTTCCATTTGCCTCTCGTTTTTGCTCTCCCCCACTTCACAAAAATTTGCCATTTTATTCACCTCTCTTTTTCCATTCGCCGTTTTTTCGTCGAATCTATCCTTTGCTTGCAATCATAAGTGATTTCGGAATGGCACCAACAGATGATGACCTAACTCCTAAGATTGGACGTACAAGCAATCTGGATGCTAAAACTTCTATCTTAGGGCAAGGGAACGTTATGGGAAAAGAACGTATCCAAGATTTTTTTAATTATGTTGGAAATCTAAGTCTGGATGATGCTCCTATACTTAAAACTACTAGATCTTATGCGGATGCTATTTCAGCACTAGTTCTGAAACTTGAAAGAAAATTTATCCGCACTCATCCTATTTGCAAAGATTTTTTTGAGCTTTGCGAAATAAAGAATCCTAGAGCCAAAAAGTTGGCCACTCTCGTTCTTATGAACGAGTTTGACTACATAAGTCAGGAAGCTAGGGAATTCTTTGATTTTTATGGTATGAATCGTGCAAACCTGTGATAGACGAAATACTTTACAATAGTGACTATGCACTAAGGCATTTGCTTGGGGATAATAATATCTTTGATGAGAATCTTAAAAAGGAGGTCCCCATTCTAGATATAATCCAACAAGTTTTTAATAATGTTAATCAACACTATTCTTGGATTGTAGCGGGAAATCAAAGGGGTTATGATGAAAACCAACTAAGAAATGCTAAAGTTTCTCTGGATAATATGTTTTAAGTTGTGTTTACAAAACCTCCTGATAAAAATACCCCCGAGAAAATTAAGAAGAAGAAGGATGACACAACTTAGATCCTTGCTATATGCCTAGCTAAGGGCGTAAACCTATAACGCTTGTCGGGAGGCAACCCAATGAATAAAATTTATTTTTGCTTTTTGCTTTCTGTTCTTGAGTGTTAGCACAATTATGCTACTGTTATGATTGTGTTTTTATGTTTTAATTAGTTTTTGTGCCAAGTAAAGCCTTTAGGATCTTCTTGGGCAATAGTTGTTTGATCTTGCTGAAAAAACAGAAACTTTTACGCTCACAAAATTAATTTTCATTTTTTTACCAGAGAGCGATAAAATACCCATTCCACTTGCAGTAGATCAATATACAAATTTCTCAGGTCATCCTAAGTTTTCAGAGTTTTTTGAGTTACAGAAATATTCGAAATAGTCAGATTGCTACAAACTACTCTGTTTTGACAAATTCTATTTCCTTTGTGTTGTGTGCTTATTTTGATGGCTCTATGGTTTTGTTTGATGAATTTTTGCCATAGAAAATTTGGAATACAGTAGATATAATACAAAAACAAAATATGAATTAGTTTGATACAACACTTATAGTAGTGGTTTATTATTCTTATACTAACGGATCTCGCGAAGGCTTTGTTGAGTTTTGTGTGATTGAAGTTTTCAAGTTTTGGGTTATCTTACGATGGATGAAGGAAGGATGTAAGAGCCTAAGCTTGGGGATGCCCCGGCATCTCAAGATATTATCCAAGATTGAGAAACCAACTAAGCTTGGGGATGCCCCTGAGTGGCATCCCCGCTTTCTTCCAACAACTATCGGTATTTTACTCGAGACTATATTTTTATTCGTCACATGATATGTGTTTTGCTTGGAGCATCTTGTATGATGTGTCTTTGCTTGTTTTATTTTGTGTTTTAAGTCATCAATCCTTGTTGGACACACCTATTTGAGAGAGCCAAAATTATGTCATGACTTGTTAGAATTGCTCTCTATGCTTCACTTAAATCTTTTATGAGCTAGGACTTGCTCTAGTGCTTCACTTATATCTTTTTGAGCACGGTGTACTTTGTTATTTTTGAAGAAATGCACTCTTGCTTCACTTAGATTTGTTTGAAATTTAGTAAAATTTTGAAGAAATTCTCTCTTGCTTCACTTAAATTATTTTGAGAGAAAGAAATTTTGTTATGCTCATGATCTTCACTTATATTTGTTTGAGCTTATGAAAAGCAACACATGAAAATTAGTGCCAAAGTGATAGATATCAAAGAAGGATAAAGTAAAAGAAAATGTCATGAAGATCATTGGACAAAATAAACTTGATTCTTAGTAATAGTTTTGAGATATGATGATGTGATATGTGAGTTATGTTGATGAGTAATTGTGCTCTAGTAAGAATATTGGTGTTAAGGTTTGTGATTCCCTATGCATGCATGAAAGTCAATAATCATGTAATGAAAATTATATCCTATTTGTGGTGCATTATTCGGTGTTAATTATGCTTAATGCTTGCTTATGATATTATTCGTTTCTTGGTTGGCCGCTTCTCAATCTTTTGCTAGCCTTCATTTTGCACTAAGTATGACTTCTACTTGTGCATCCAAAATCCTTTAAACTAGTTTTGCCACATGAGTCCACTATATCTACCTTATGCGGTATTCTTTTGCCGTTCTAAGCAAATTTGCATGTGCCATCTCTAATTTTCAAAATAAACTTCTCTTTTGTGTGTTTGTTTCGCTCGTGGAGCAGTGAGGGGTGGCTAATATTTTCCATGCTAGATGTGTTATTCTCAAGATGAGTGTTTATTCACTTATCATTGCACGAGAGTAATGCAAAGGTATTAGGGATGCCCAGTCCTGAAATGTAAAAATAAAATAAAAAAATAAATGAATTTACTTTATGTTGTCAAATAATAAATTCCTTGGAAAGTGTTGGTATGGAGGGTGATACATCTCCGTCGTATCTACTTTTCCAAACACTTTTGCCCTTGTTTTGGACTCTAACTTGCATGATTTGAATGGAACTAACCCGTACTGACGCTGTTTTCAGCAGAATTGCCATGGTGTTATTTATGTGCAGAAACAAAAGTTCTCGGACTGACCTGAAACTCCACGGAGACTATTTTTGGAAATAATAAAAAATACTGGCAAAGAATCATGGCCAGGGGCCCACACCCTAGCCACGAGGGTGGGGCACGCCCCCCTGCCTCGTGGGTCCCCTGGAGCTCCACCGACCTCAACTCCAACTCCATATATTTTACGATACAGAGCCGCCGCCAAGCCCTAAACTCTCTCGGGAGGGCTGATCTGGAGTCCGTTCGGGGCTCCGGAGAGGGGAATCCGTCGCCGTCATCATCATTAACCATCCTCCATCACCAATTTCATGATGCTCACCGCCGTGCGTGAGTAATTCCTAGTATCCACTATGTTCTGAGATTGATGTTGCTATGACTTTGCTATGCTTAATGTTTGTCACTAGGGCCCGAGTGCCATGATTTCAGATCCGAACCTATTATGTTTTCATGAATATATGTGAGTTCTTGATCCTATCTTGCAAGTCTATAGTCACCTACTATGTGTTATGATCCGGCAACCCCGAAGTGACAATAATTGGGACCACTCCCGGTGATGACCGTAGTTTGAGGAGTTCATGTATTCACTATGTGTTAATGCTTTGGTCCGGTACTCTATTAAAAGGAGGCCTTAATATCCCTTAGTTTCCGCTAGGACCCCGCTGCCACGTGAGGGTAGGACAAAAGATGTCATGCAAGTTCTTGTCCATAAGCATGTATGACTATATTCGGAATACATGCCTACATTACATTGATGAACACCCTATGTTATGATTGTTACATGATGAACCACATCCGGCATAATTCTCTATCACCGATCCAATGCCTACGAGATTTCCATATATTGTTCTTCGCTTATTTACTTTTCCGTTGCTATTGTTATCATCACTATAAAACACCAAAAATATTACTTTTGCTACCGTTACCTTTTGCCACCGTTACCACTACTATCATATTACTTTGCTACCAAACACTTTGCTGCAGATACTAAGTTTCTAGGTGTGGTTGAATTGATAACTCAGCTGCTAATACTTGAGAATATTCTTTGCCTCCCCTTGTGTCAAATCAATAAATTTGGGTTGAATACTCTACCCTCGAAAATTGTGGTGATCCCCTATACTTGTGGGTTATCAAGACTATTTTCTGGCGCCGTTGCCGGGGAGCATAGCTCTATTCTTTGAGTCACTTGAGATTTATATATGCTGGTCACTATGAAGAACTTGAAATACGCTAAAACAAAAATTTATCCCTCAACTACGAGGGGAGGTAAGGAACTTCCATCTAGCTCTGCACTTGATTCACCTTCTGTTTTGAGTAAGCTTGCGACACCTAAACCTGCTTCTGCTATTAATTCTGATATGTCGCATATTATGGATGATGCCACATCTGCTATGCATGATACTTATGATGAAACTACTTCTATGCTTGATACTACTGTGCCACTTGGTGAATTTCTTGATGAACAACTTGCTAGGGCTAAAGAGAATGAAATTATTGAAACTGATAATATTGATGAAAGTGATGATGAAGGCTCTCCTAATAAATATGAATTTCCTGTTGTGCCTGAGGGCTATGTTATGGATGGAGAAACTAAAAGAGACTTTCTTGCATACAACGATAGAAGTGATCTTAAAAATTATTAGCTAAGCTTAAACAAAAAACTCTGAATGCTAGAATGAAATGTGATCCTGCTTATGCTACTTCACCTATCTTTGTTACTGATAAGGATTATGAATTCTCTATTGATCCTAATATAATTACTTTGGTTGAATCTAATCCATTTTATGGCTATGAATCTGAAACTGTTGTGGCACATCTTACTAAATTAAATCATATAGCCACCCTGTTCACTAATGATGAGAGAACTCACTACTTTTATATCCTTAAAATATTTCCGTTCTCATTAAAGGGTGATGCTAAGATATGGTTTAATTCTCTTGACCCTGGTTGTGTGCGTAGTCCCCAGGATATGATTTATTACTTCTCTGCTAAATATTTCCCTGCTCATAAGAAACAAGCTGCTTTAAGGGATATATATAATTTTGTGCAAATTGAAGAAGAGAATCTCCCACAAGCTTGGGGGAGGCTTCTCCAATTACTTAATGCTTTGCCTAATCATCCTCTTAAGAAAAATGAAATACTTGATATCTTTTATAATGGACTAACCGATGCTTCCAGAGACCACCTGGATAGTTGTGTTGGTTCTCTTTTCAGGGAAAGGACACCAGATGAAGTTGAAATTCTATTGAATAACATGTTGACAAATGAAAATAATTGGACACTTCCTGAGCCAGCTCCTGGGCCTATTGCTAAACCAACCCCGAAGAAAAGAGGTGTTCTATTTCTCAGTCCCGAAGATATGCAAGAGGCAAAGAAATCCATGAGAGAAAAGGGTATTAAAGCTGAAGATGTTAAGAATTTACTTCCTATTGAAGAAATACATGGTCTTAATTTACCGCCTGTTGAAGAAATATATGGTTTTAATTGATCACCTATTGAAGAAACACATGGTCTTGATAACCCAACACAGGTAGTAAAGGTAAATTCTCTCTATAGATATGATAAAGCTGAAATCCCTCCTACTAAGTTTGCTAGCCAATGTTTGGATGAGTTTGATAACTTTATGGTTAAGCAAGAAGACTTCAATGCTTATTTTGGTAGACAATTGAAACAAAATGCTTATATGATTGAACACTTGGGTGATTATATGTCTAGAATTAAAGGTGAACTTAAACTCATTAGTAAACATGCTTCTATGGTTACCACTCAAGTAGAACAAGTACTTAAATCTTAGAATGATTTGCTCAATGAACTAAATAGTAAGAAAAATGATAATGCTATTAGAGTTATGACTAGAGGTGGTAAAATGAACCAGGAACCTTTGTATCCCGAGGGCCATCCTAAGAGAATTGAGCAAGATTCTCAGAGAAATGATATTGATGCCCCTACTCCTTCCAAGAGGAAGAAAAAGAAAAATGATAGGACTTTGCATGCTTCTACTGAACCTGTTATTGACACCCCTGAGAATCCCAATGATATCTCTATTTCTGATGCTGAAACACAATCTGGTAATGAGCATGAACCTAGTGATAATGTTAATAATGATGTTCATGTTGATGCTCAACCTAGTAATGATAATGATGTAGAAACTGAACCTGCCATTGATCTTGATAACCCACAATCAAAGAATCAACGTTATGATAAAAGAGACTTTGTTGCTAGGAAGCACGGTAAGGAAAGAGAGCCTTGGGTTCAGAAACCCATGCCTTTTCCTCCTAAGCCATCCAAGAAAAAGGATGATGAGGATTTTGAGCGCTTTGCTGAAATGATTAGACCTGTCTTTTTGTGTATGCGTTTGACTGATATGCTTAAAATGAATCCTTATGCTAAGTACATGAAAGATATTGTTACTAATAAAAGAAAGATACTGGAAGCTGGAATTTCCACCATGCTTGCTAATTATACTTTTAAGAGTGGAATACCTAAGAAACTAGGAGATCCAGGAGTACCAACTATACCATGCTTCATTAAAAGAAACTATGTTAAAACTACTTTATGTGATCTTGGAGCCGGTGTTAGTGTTATGCCTCTCTCTTTATATCGAAGACTTGATTTGAATAAGTTGACACCTACTGAAATATCTTTGCAAATGGCTGATTGTAACATCCCAAAATTCTAAATTTTGGAATGTTATAATAAATAGATATATTTGATTGGTTGTTTGATTGATTGTCTGAAAGTGAGTGAATTCAAAACTTTTTGAAAGTTAAATGAGAAGGAATAAAAGGACTTCCCCAAACTTTCATATTTGCTTTCTGATCTCCATGAATTCAAATTATTTTCAAATACAAAACCCTTGAGCGCAGATGATATGACTTCTTCCATTTAAATTAAATGAAAGGGTATTTGAAAATAATTGAATTTCATTTGGAAATATTTCAATTCATAAACTTCATGCAGCTCAATGATTTTCATGAGAGAAGATAAAATGACTTCTTCAAATTGTATGAAATATGAGTTGGGAGTTTCAAAGAATTAAATTCAAAGTTCTTTTGAATTTATTTTCAATTTGGAGTTATTTGAGTTTTATTCAAATTATTTTTTCTCCAAAAATAAAAAATATGGAAATTAGGGTAACATGATTCCCTACAATAGAAAATTGGAGAAAAATTTATTTGAAATCATTTTGGGTTTTTTAAATGTTTTTTGTTGGATTTTATTAGACCAGTAGCACTCTTTGAATTATCTGATTTTGTGTGTATTTTATTTAATGCTAGAAAAATGTCCATGTTGTTGGAAATCTTTTTATGAAAATTTTGATATATTATATGCCTATATAATATTTTTAGTTATTTTGTTTTTATTATTTTAGTTCTTTGAAAAAAATGAAAAAAAAACCCTCTTCGCTGACTGGGCCGGCCCAGCTCCCAGCCAAACCGCGGCCCAGCCCACCTCCTCGTCGCCCGTCTTCCAGCTCGGGACAGAGTCCCGAGCGAGCACGCATCGCCGCCGCCATGCTGTCTCCGGCCTCCTCCTGCCCCCTCGCCCACGCCTCCCCTCCCCTCCTATAAAGTCGCCGCACCCGGGCCCCTAGGACCCGATCCGCCACCGCCCTCCCTCTCTGCTGCACAGCACCGCCGCCCTTGCGCCGCGTTCCGCCGCCGCCGGCGAGATCCGTTGCCTCCACCCCGCTCCGTTCCGTCGCCATGGACCGCCGCCAACGTCGCCATCCACCTCGCCGCGACGCGCCGCCCCTCCCCGACCTCCCCATTGCCCTCCCCGACCACCGGAGCCGCCGCCGCCGTCCTCCCGACTCCGGCGATCGCCGCGGTAACCGCCGCTGCCACCGAAAAACGCCATCGCCGGTTTTCAAAAGAAACCACCCAACCGGTAATAAACCGCCCGGTCCGGTTTAATTTATTAGGTTTTCTTCGGTTTTTCTTTTAGCCGGTTTTTCTTTTTAGTTAGACTTATTTAGTGGGCGTTCGCTAGTTTAGGCTCTGTAGCGAACACGTTCATTAGATTAGATCTGTTTAGCGAGCGTTCGCTCGATAGGATTTTTCTTTTTTCTTTTTTTACTTTTTCTGCCAGGGACCTGCTTGTGAATAAATTATTTGTGGAATAGCCCCTGATCTTCAAAACACAGTAACTTCTTACTCGTTTATCCAAATCCAACGAAACCAATGCTCACGTCTTTGCTGTGATCTCCTCTATCCATTAATCCAACTCAAACATGTTTTTGAAAAGTTTAAAATTTGAATTAGACCAGATTTGAATTCAAACTTCGTTTGGTCATAACTTGAGTTTCGTAGCTCTGTTTGAGTTGATTCTTTTTGCAAATCGAAGCTCTTGACCTAAACTTTCTGATAAGGCCAAATTCACATAATTTTGGTACTGTTAGAAATTGTTTTATGTTGCAAGAGTTATTTGCTTGGTTTGATGTTTTCTGAATCGTCTTCTTCATTCTTTTTGATCTTTTGAGTGATTGCTTATGTGTGGTTACTATTGCTTGCTTACGATAGATTGACCGGAGTGTGACGAGTAGAGCTATCAAGATTTTTGAGTGCGAATCATCTTCATCAACATTGCAGGCAAGTTCACACTTTGATCATACCTCTTTCATACCAAGTTTTTATTGCATTAGATCAAACCTCAAACATTGCATGATTAGGATCTAATTAAATTGTGGGTATTGGGAAGTAGTTGATGAGGTAGGAACCTATTGCCCTGCATTCAAACCTTGGGAGTTACTATTACGTTATGCTTATAGTGCCATGCTATGCTCGTAGACGTGGATTGGGTTTTGAGAGTATTCATGACAGATGTGAGATTGTTAATTAATGGTTTACTTAAGGTGGCAACTTAAACACACATCTGGGTGGATTGAGGTACCTAGTTATTCCAGGATTGCCTATCTAGGCACCTGGGTAGACCAGGATTGCCTATTTTTTTATGGACCGCCACCCAGGCTCAAAGGGATCGTGAGATTATTCATGCTAGAAACTTCTGTGTGCAGCCACAAGCTATTATGGGCTCTAGCATAGTTGACTAAGGCGAGCGAACTCTTACAGTGGTAGACTAGCAGATGTAGGGGATGTAGGTGGTACGGTCTACCCGATCGTAAGGTGCTAGCGCTTCTGAAAGACTATGTCTCGGTCATCCGTCTTCTCAAACACCTTGTAGTGCGAGAAACCAAACAGAGGCGATCGAGTCTTGTGGGGAAAAGTGCGCAAACCTCTGCGGAGTGTATAAACTAATCATGATTAGCCGTGTCCCCGGTTATGGACATCTTGAGTATCTAGTACTTGGATTATCATGTGAATCTCATCACGTTACTTTAAACGAATATTGTTGGGTTTTAATGATAATGTTTAATTGGGATTGAGAATGCTGTCAACCATTCTCAATGTTCAACAACCACCACGATAGTTAAATAAAATTTATTCCTTTGTAGTAGGGAAAAATTGGCTTTTCACAAAAACTATAACCATAGAGCTTTTCCACCAGCCAAATATGCATGTAGTGATAGCCTTTGTTCATCATTCTCTATGGTGTGAATTTGCCAGTACATTCAATGTACTGACCCTTTGTGGCTGCAACGTCTCATGTTGTAGGATTTCTTACGACGAGTAAGTGATACGTTAGGGTTACGATTTCTACACTCAACTTTGCCGTTGGTATTGATGGGAATCCACAACCTTGTTACTTCCGTTATTTTGGATTGAGGTAATAGTATTTACGTTACTTTTACATGTGATTTACCTCTGTTATAAATCCTCGAGTACTGTGTGTGTCAGCATACCGATCCAGGGATGACACTTAAGCATAGAGACTTGATCCATTCGGGTCGGGTCGTTACAAGGTGGTATCAGAGCACATGTTGACTGTAGGATGTGACCCTAGAAACTGGCAAACCCATAGCAAAGATTTTTTTCTCTGCAACTTTCCCTTTCAAAAAGATCTTTTACCTCTCTTCTCTTCTGAGCTTATTCAAAAATTCCCTTTAGTGAGACCATACCCCTTTCCCCTTTTGACCACACAAAGATTCGATTGATGAGAGCACTCCAAGAAGTACAAGATATCGGACAACTAAGATCACTTCGGAATGAAGAGTATTTTCCGTGCATCTGAATAATGGAAACTACAATGGTTGAAGACCGAAGACAAGTAGAATTTGAAGGATCTGAAGAATTCCCAGATTTGTATGACCTAGGAAGGCTACCCTTATGGAACTTGGCAGATTATGGAAGTTGTCAATACCCGAGATCAAGGTGTATCGGAGAAAGACTGAAACAAGGAGCATGAGAACTCGAAGTTTTGAGGCAGGAGATATCAACTATGGAATGATAGCTCAAGTGAATGACAATGTCATCGCCCGCTGATGCTATTGTCACCGTGCTGAGTTAAGGATGCATTTCTTCAGAATGGATTGGATGGAAGAAGGTTGATGGAGCACCTATTAGTAAGATGAAATTTTAACCTTAGTCGGTGTATCACCAGGATCTGGAGTAGTACATCAAGAAGTTTAAGGTGCAGGTCCATGAAGCCGTATTAGACAAGGAAGCATTTCGTGAAGAACTCAGGAACCAAAAGCTAAAAGTAGCCAAATTGGAGGAAACAAAACCATGAGATACCGGAGACAGTAGGACCATGGCTTATGCCAAGGGTGTTGAAACCCCAAAGTTTGGAACGCAACTCCAGAAATATTAAGGGACGTCATGATAGACTTTGCGACAACAAAGATGAACCTGGCAAAAGAACTTGAGAAGACAAGTATGATCGGAAGAAGTCATCAGAGTCATGAACAAGGCTTGAAGAGTTTGGAGACGTTGAAGATTTATTGACCTTTAGAAGACCAAACCCCTGTTATATACCTACGTTAGATGCGATGTTTGTGAGCTGTCATTTATTTGATGTTTTCCCGACAGCCCCAATAAAATCTGTCTTTTTAAAACTATTGTTTGCATTGTGTGTATCCCTCTCTATCTCTCTTATCTCACCCCAAACCCATGGACTCAATAGAGGATGAATGAAGATGAGCTTATATTTTCTGGACCGATGAGTCAATTGGAGACGGACCAATGGATTCAGAACATGGAGGATCACATGAAGAATAACCCTGTAGTCAGAAAGGATATGACCCAGCATGCTCGTTAGTGCTTTGAAAGAGGTGCTGCTACTTGGTGGAGAATGTACCAAACCATCAATGGATGGCAAGGAGTAACCACTTGGAGAGAATTTAAGTTGACTCTGCCAAAGTCTCGGTTTGTGTCCCAGAAGTTGAAGCCTTATGGAAAGGATATGAAGAAACCTTGTGCATGCAAGATTTGTGGAGAAACAGGACACACCCATAAAGTACACAAGGATGAATGCCCTAATTGTGAAGGAAGTCACCCAGTTGAAGAATGCCCCACTAGGCAGATTACTTGTTTCTTGTGTGAAGGGATTACCCACTATCCTACTCAGTGTCACATTTACCCAATGGTACAAAGGACCGTACAACAGAAGAAAGAAGTAAAGAAAGGAGCACTTATGGAAATTTTAGAAGAACCCATGATGAAGGAAGATGTGGAGGACACACCTAAAGAAGACCTGAGTAAACCCTGCACTAAGTCTTGCTATTCATGTGGAGAAGAAGGACACATCTCCCAAAATTGTTGAATGGGGATCTAGTAGAATTCCCGACAGAGGAAGTAGAATATGACCCACAAGAAATAGAAGCCACGATTGGCATGGAAAAGTCCAGAAAGAGAAGCAGAGTGGACTCCAGGAAGGACCTGAGTCATATCACCTGTTACAGGTGCAAGGAGTCAGGGCACTACCTCAACAATTTCCCAAAAAGGAAACCTCGATACTTGTCAGAAGTAATATGTTTTAGTTGTAATAGAGCAGGGCACTTTGCCAGAGAATGCTCTAAGGAGAAGGAAACTTGTGCTAAATAGTTGAGTTTGCAACAAAAGAAATGGAGTAGTAGAAGTGAGAACATTTTATTGAGGTGTTGAGTTGAGACATGTAATGTAAAAGCGAAGGATCGTAATCACTTGAGAATGAATAAAGTTAGCATCATTGGTTCTGATATGGATTTTATGAGTTGTTACTCTATGAAGAAGAATTTTGGCCATTCTGAGGATATGAGAAATATGGTCTCTGGAAGATTTGTGCATTTTAATGGTGGTAGTACCCTGTAAGAACCGTTGACCCCTGGAAAAGATAAGGATACTCCACTGAGTGGATTTCAGATAAAATGAATACAAGTTTTGTCTCGATATGTGTGATGCCCCAAGAGTATGTGGGATGAAGTTGGAGACCGTCAGTTGTTTGGACCAGATTTGATCAAAGAGTCAGAAGAGAATGTTAAGTTGATTCGATATAGACTGAAGGTAGCTCAGTCCAGGCAGAAGAGTTATGCAGACTTAAAAACGCAAGGAGGTAGTCTATGAAATTGGAGATAGAGCATGTCTTCGTGTGACCCCTCTGCGAGGAGTTAAACGATTTGTAGTTAGGGAAAGTTAGCCCCGAGATTTGTAGGACCATACTGAGTTTTGGAGCATATGGGAGAAGTGGCCAACAAGTTGGAGTCACCCGAAGGACTGTCAGGAGTTCATGATGTGTTTCACATTTCCCAGTTGAAGAAGTGCCATGCAGAGATGGCCAGTATTCCCCTGTAAGGATGCTTGATCCCGGAAAGGATAATGATGTTCCACGAAGTAGAGTATGGACTGCATAAGTATACGTTTTTATCTCGGTATGTGGGATAACCCACGAGGATGAAGAGATGAATTACTATTGGATATAAAGGAGGTATGATGTTGGTATTATGGAACGGTTATAACTCCATGATGAGTTTGAGTAATCACATCTTAGTCTTGTACAAATAGAAGGAAGGGAGACAATACAATTGGATGGATTTTAAGTATGCTAGGAAGCTGGAAGCTGGATGTTGGAATAATGACTAGTTGCCCCGAGGATGAGTTCAAGGATTTCAAATGATGAGATGGGCCATAACCCACAGGCCTAGGACCTGCCAAGAAGCAAGCACATTCTTGTTGAAGGAAAAACCTTGGAAGAAGTTACGATTTTATCGATAGACGATTTTATAGGAGTAACGCAAAACCTGAGAGTTGTGAAGGAACGATAGATGTTTGTTTGGCTTGCAGAATCAATGGATTATCCGAACTTAGTTCATTGACAAGAGAAATTCTGCAATGCTTGTGAGGATGACCGAGTGTTAGAATGCGAGATTCGCTAAACCATATACAAGGTAATGATTTGGGTGCGGGATGGATTGATCACCATACCGACTTACTCTTATTATTTGCCTTGCTATGTGGGATGGTAAATCTGAGTGACTTACCTATAGTAAAGAGACGACGATCAAAACCTTGTTTAAGCCTTAGAATGGTATATGTATTTTTCCCTTGTACAAGGCAGCTTTGCCAACCATAGGTTATACGGTGAGGATCAACCCAGACCCATTTCCTGCAAGAGAAACCATAAATGGTTGACCACCATGAGATATTGATAGTTGTTTAGTATTGGCGCCAGACCTGTCAGCTAAGAAGACCCGGTCCCGGAATAATCTTACCAAGAAGAAATGATACAAAAGAATTGATGAAAAAGTTTATGCCACTACCGGAAGAGCCAGAGAAGGAATTATCCTGAAGATCCAAGAAGACCGACACTGTTAACAATAAAAATGGAGTATATGAGTTTTGATGGAACCGTAACCATGCTTCTAAAGGTGGTAGCACCCCAGACCCTGGAGACGATCGATGGATTTTGAGGAGACCCCGAACCTAACCTATTTCCTTCTAGCCTCTCCGAATCTCGAGGACGAGATTCCTTTTAAGGGTGGTAGGTTTGTAACATCCCAAAATTCTAAATTTGGAATGTTATAATAAATACATAGATTTGATTGATTGTTTGATTGATTGTCTGAAAGTGAGTGAATTCAAAACTTTTTGAAAGTTAAATGAGAGGGAATAAAAGGACTTTCCCAAACTTTCATATTTGCTTTCTGATCTCCATGAATTCAAATTATTTTCAAATACAAAACCCTTGAGCGAAGATGATATGACTTCTTCCATTTAAATTAAATGAAAGGGTATTTGAAAATAATTGAATTTCATTTGGAAATATTTCAATTCATAAACTTCATGTAGCTCAATGATTTTCATGAGAGAAGATAAAATGACTTCTTCAAATTATATGAAATATGAGTTGGGAGTTTCAAAGAATTAAATTCAAAGTCCTTTTGAATTTATTTTCAATTTGGAGTTATTTGAGTTTTATTCAAATTATTTTTTCTCCAAAAATAAAAAATATGGAAATTAGGGTAACATGATTCCCTACAATAGAAAATTGGAGAAAAATTTATTTGAAATCATTTTGGTTTTTTTAAATGTTTTTTGTTGGATTTTATTAGACCAGTAGCACTCTTTGAATTATCTGATTTTGTGTGTATTTTATTTAATGCTAGAAAAATGTCCATGTTGTTGGAAATCTTTTTCGGAAAATTTTGATATATTATATGCCTATATAATATTTTTAGTTATTTTGTTTTTATTATTTTAGTTCTCCGAAAAAATGAAAAAAAATGAAAAAAAAACCCTCTTCGCTGACTGGGCCGGCCCAGCTCCCAGCCAAGCCGCGGCCCAGCCCACCTCCTCGTCGCCCGTCTTCCAGCTCGGGACAAAGTCCCGAGCGAGCACGCATCGCCGCCGCCGTGCCGTCTCCGGCCTCCTCCTGCCCCCTCGCCCACGCCTCCCCTCCCCTCCTATAAAGTCGCCGCACCCGGGCCCCTAGGACCTGATCCGCCGCCGCCCTCCCTCTCTGCCGCACAGCACCGCCGCCCTTGCGTCGCATTCTGCCGCCGCCGGCGAGATCCGCTGCCTCCACCCCGCTCCGTTCCGTCGCCATGGACCGCCGCCGACGCCGCCATCCTCCTCGCCGCGACGCGCCGCCCCTCCTCGACCTCCCCGTTGCCCTCCCCGACCACCGGAGCCGCCGCCGTCGTTCTCCTGACTCCGGCGATCGCCGCGGTAACCGCCGCTGCCGCCGGAAAACACCGTCGCCGGTTTTCAAAAGAAACCACCGAACCGGTAATAAACCGCCTGGTCCGGTTTAATTTATTAGGTTTTCTTCGGTTTTTCTTTTAGCCGGTTTTTCTTTTTAGTTAGACTTATTTAGTGGACGTTCGCTAGTTTAGGCTCTGTAGCGAACACATTCATTAGATTAGATCTGTTTAGCGAGCGTTCGCTCGATAGGATTTTTCTTTTTCTTTTTTTAACTTTTTCTGCCAGGGACCGGCTTGTGAATAAATTATTTGCGGAATAGCCCCTGATCTTTAAAACACCGTAACTTCTTACTCGTTTATCCAAATCCAATGAAACCAACGCTCACGTCTTCGTTATGATCTCCTCTATCCATTAATCCAACTCAAGCATGTTTTTGAAAAGTTTAAAATTTGAATTAGACCAGATTTTAATTCAAACTTCATTTGGTCATAACTTGAGTTTCTTAGCTCCGTTTGAGTTGATTCTTTTTGCAAATCAAAGCTCTTGACCTAAACTTTCTGATAAGGCCAAATTCACATAATTTTGGTACTGTTAGAAATTGTTTTATGTTGCAAGAGTTATTTTCTTGGTTTGATGTTTTCCGAATCATCTTCTTCGTTCTTTCTGATCTTTTGAGTGATTGCTTATGTGTGGTTACTATTGCTTGCTTACGATAGATTGACCGGAGTGTGACGAGTAGAGCTATCAAGATTTTTGAGTGCGAATCATCTTCATCAACATTGCAGGCAAGTTCACACTTTCATCATACCTCTTTCATACCTAGTTTTTATTGCATTAGATCAAGCCTCAAACATTGCATGATTAGGATCTAATTAAATTGTGGGTATTGGGAAGTAGTTGATGAGGTAGGAACCTATTGCCCTGCATTCAAACCTTGGGAGTTACTATTACGTTATGCTTATAGTGCCATGCTATGCTCGTAGACGTGGATTGGGTTTTGAGAGTATTCATGACAGATGTGAGATTGTTAATTAATGGTTTACTTAAGGTGGCAACTTAAACACACATCTGGGTGGATTGAGGAACCTGGTTATTCCAGGATTGCCTGTCTAGGCACCTGGGTAGACCAGGATTGCCTATTTTTTATGGACCGCCACCCAGGCTCAAAGGGATCGTGAGATTATTCATGCTAGAAACTTCTGTGTGCAGCCACAAGCTATTATGGGCTCTAGCATAGTTGACTAAGGCGAGCGAACTCTTACAGTGGTAGACTAGCAGATGTAGGGGATGTAGGTGGTACGGTCTACCCGATCGTAAGGTGCTAGCGCTTCTGAAAGACTATGTCTCGGTCATCCGTCTTCTCAAACACCTTGTAGTGCGAGAAACCAAACAGAGGCGATCGAGTCTTGTGGGGAAAAGTGCGCAAACCTCTGCGGAGTGTATAAACTAATCATGATTAGCCGTGTCCCCGGTTATGGACATCTTGAGTATCTAGTACTTGGATTATCATGTGAATCTCATCACGTTACTTTAAATGAATATTGTTGGGTTTTAATGATAATGTTTAATTGGGATTGAGAATGCTGTCAACCATTCTCAATGTTCAACAACCACCATGATAGTTAAATAAAATTTATTCCTTTGTAGTAGGGAAAAATTGGCTTTTCGCAAAAACTATAACCATAGAGCTTTTCCACCAGCCAAATATGCATGTAGTGATAGCCTTTGTTCATCATTCTCTATGGTGTGAATTTGCCAGTACATTTAATGTACTGACCCTTTGTGGCTGCAACATCTCATGTTGCAGGATTTCTTACGACGAGTAAGTGATACGTTAGGGTTACGATTTCTACACTCAACTTTGCTGTTGGTGTTGATGGGAATCCACAACCTTGTTACTTCCGCTATTTTGGATTGAGGTAATAGTATTTACGTTACTTTTACATGTGATTTACCTCTGTTATAAATCCTCGAGTACTGTATGTGTCAGCATACTGATCTAGGGATGACACTTAAGCACAGAGACTTGATCCATTCGGGTCGGGTCGTTACACTGATAAATCGACTGCTATACCTATCGGTATTTGTGAGGATGTGCCTGTTGTGGTTGCAAATATTACTATTTTAACGGACTTTGTTATTCTTGATATTCCCGAGGACGATAGTATGTCTATTATTCTTGGAAGACCCTTTTTGAATACTGCAGGGGCTGTTATTGATTGCACTAGAGGCAATGTCACTTTTCATGTTAATGGTAATGAGCATACGGTACACTTTCCGAGGAAACAACCTCAAGTCCACAGTATCAATTCTATTGAAAAATTCCATCGATTATTTTTTGAGGTTTCGAATTTCCTCTTCCTAATGTCAAGAAGAAATATGATATTCTTATTATTGGGGATGTGCATATCCCTATTGAGGTAACATAGTGGCATTCGAAATTTCTCCGGTTTCATGTTACTCGAAATGAGTTTGTTAACAAGACTTGATCAACCTTGTTAGTGGATTCCTTTTGATGAGCATCAGATGGATGAAGTTAGAAAACACAACTCTCTGTACCATCTTTTTACTTTCTGTTATTTATATTAAATAAAGCAAAAATAGTAATTTCTGTCTGTTTTCTGATTATCTGTGCAATATAAAAATACCCCAAAAATAAAAGTTCTCCAAATGCCCTGCCAATTTAATATGATTTTTTTGTGAATTATTTGAGAATATCTGGCACTGAGAACACAGCAGGGGGAGCTGGCACCTAGCCACGAGGGTCCAGGACGCGCCCCTACCTTGTGGGCCCACGATGGCTCCCCTCCACTTATTCCTGCACCCACACACTTCTTCTTCCTCCCAAAAAATCACCATCCAGCTCAAGTACGAGTTCTAGCTCATTTTGCTGCGATTTTCGATCTCCTTGCTCAAAGCACCTCTCACAAAACTGCTTTGGGGGATTGTTCCTTGGTATGTGACTCCTCTATTGGTCCAATTAGTTTTTGTTCTAGTGCTTTATTCATTGCAAATTTGTGCTGCCTAGGTGACCATGTTCTTGAGCTTGCATGTCAAATTTATATGGTTCCAAGTAGTCCTGATGCATGATATATGCTCTAGGCTCTTGTAGGAGTAGTTGCTATCAATTTTGTTGAGTTTGGTTTACTTTTATTTGAAGTTAATAAAAAATTTAGAAATTTTCAGAGGAAAAAATATGCTTAGAAAAATGTATCGATGTGGTTCTTCGAGGAAGAAAGGACCCAGGCTTGCAATGCGTGATGCTGATGATGAACCACCAAGGGACGCCCCAGTGCGGCCTTGTGAATGGCCTTCAGAGGACTTCATGGATCGAGCAGGAATTAAGGAAGAATTTAACGCATATTTGCATAACACTGATCTTGTGAGCTTCGAGGCAGAAAAGTGCCGTCAGTACCACTATCTCACTAGTTCCTTTGTGAGGAGGTTTGAATTTTCATCGTCACACAATTCTCAAATTGTCCTGTTTGATCTTTATGAAAATTCTTATACTATGGACTTAGAGGATTTTACCACTGCTTGCAAACTTCCACAATGGGGTAGTGCTAGTGAACCTCGTAAATCTGAATTTAGAGATTTTCTTGCTAATATAACTGTGGGGGAATCTAGAGATATGGCACAAGCTACCATAGGGAGCCTTGATTTTCCTGCTATACATTATTTTGCTCTCTTCATTGGTAGGTGCATAAATGGTAAGGATGAAGCATGTCATATGTGTGTCCCTGACCTCAGTATTCTTAGGAGTGCTATGTTAGGAGATAAATCTTATAATTTGGGAGCCATTGTTTCACGTAGGTTGCATCATAATAGATTTAATGGAGATTTCTTTGGTGGAATTTATGCAACCCATATAGCTAATTTTCTTGGTATAACCATACGTGAGGATAATATTGAGTTGCCTCCTGCTTATTTGGATTATGAGGCTATGGTTCATCATCATTTTGTTGAAAGGAATGATCAGTTCCTCCAGTACCGACTAATCTTTGACAGACGACGCACCTATCACGTCGCTCTCCCTGCTTCTACTTTCTTTGACTTTCAGGCAAAAGGGAGATATTTTATAACCAGAGAGGAGGCGAAAGAGTATAAGAGGAGGGCTGAGATAGCTCGCCTCCAAGCTGCATCCCACGATGCAATGACTGCTGCATCATAGTACGACCCCAACTACAACTTTGGATATCCGCCAGGCCATCCGTGGCAATAGACCAACTTAGGCCAAAAGCCTAAGCCTGGGGGAGTACGTATTTCCCACCGACATTACATTTATGTTCACACACTCATTGCTAGATGTTGGTGCTCATACTTTTTCATTGTAATATCCATGTTAGTTTATTTCCTTCTTATGCTTTCTTCCTGTGTGTTTGATAAACCTTAAGAAAAACAAAAAATAGTTGTAGCTTTTAGCTAGTTTTAATTTCCATGCTTGTAGTAGTAATTAAAAAGAAAACCCAAAAAGATTTCATGTTCTTCTTTTGCTTGTTGGGAGCTTTCCCATGTAAATAGTTTTATTTCTTTTCTTTTCTTTGGGGGTCGATAGGAGAAGACCATGATTAAATTGTTGAAGTGACTCCTATATGCATTATTGTTGATTTAACCAAGAGTCCATATTGCCTTGTCTTCTCCTGTTTATTGAATGCCTGCAGATTCCAGCTTAGTCCAATGCACGTGCACTGTTATTGTTATTCACATCATTCGGTCGTGCAAGTGGAAGGCAATTATGACGATATATGATGGACTGGTTGAGATGAGAGAAGCTGGTATGAACTCGACCTCTCTTGTTTTTGTAAATATGATTAGTTCATCGTTCCTGATTCAGCCTATTATGAATGAACATGTTTGCAATGACAATTAGTGATTATAGTTGCTTATGCCATGCTTAATTATCTAGGAGCTTATAATGGTTTACCTTGCATGCCAATATGCTATTAAAATGGTTGTGATGTGGTATGATAGGGTGGTATCCTCTTTTGAACGATTTGAGTGGCTTGACTTGGCACATGTTCACGCATGTAGTTGAAACAAAATCAACATAGCCTCTACGATATTTATGTTCATGGTGCATTATATCCTATTCATGCTTGCATTCGGTGTTGATTAATTTTAATGCATGCTCATGACTGTTGTCGCTCTCTAGCTGGTCGCTTCCCAGTCTTTTTTCTAGCCTTCACCTGTACTAAGCGGGAATACTGCTTGTGCATCCAATTCCATAAACCCCAAAGTTATTCCATATGAGTCCACCATACCTACCTATATACGGTATCTACCTGCCATTCCAAGTAAATTTGTATGTGCCAAACTCTAAACCTTCAAATAAACATTCTGTTTTGTATGCTCGAATGCTCATGTATCAACTAGGGCTGTCCGTATCTTCCATGTTAGGCGGGTTATTCTCAAGAGGAGTGGACTCCGCTCCTCACTCACGAGAAAATGGCTGCTCACCGGGATGCCCAGTCCCATGCTTTATGCAACTCAAATCAAAATAATTGCAAACAAAACTCCCCCGGGACTGTTGTTAGTTGGAGGCACTCGTTGTTTCGAGCAAGCCATGGATTGATGCTTGTTGGTGGAGGGGGAGTATAAACTTTACCATTATGTTTGGGAACCACCTATAATGTGTGTAGCATGGAAGATATCACCATCTCTTGGTTGTTATGTTGACAATGAAAGTATACCGCTCAAAATATTATTCATCTCTATTTCAAAATCGACCTCTGGCACCTCTACAAATCCCTGCTTCCCTCTGCGAAGGGCCTATCTATTTACTTTTATGTTGAGTCATCACCCTCTTATTAAAAAGCACCAGTTGGAGAGCACCGATGTGATATCTTCCATGCTATAATGTGTGTAGCATGGAAGATATCACCAATTTTATGATGCTCACCGCCGTGCGTGAGTAATTCCATCGTAGGCTTGCTGGACAGTGATGGGTTGGATGAGATTTATCATGTAATCAAGTTAGTTTTGTTAGGGTTTGATCCCTAGTATCCACTATGTTCTGAGATTGATGTTGCTATGACTTTGCTATGCTTAATGCTTGTCACTAGGGCCCGAGTACCATGATTTCAGATCTGAACCTATTATGTTTTCATGAATATATGTGAGTTCTTGATCCTATCTTGCAAGTCTATAGTCACCTACTATGTGTTATGATCCAGCAACCCCGAAGTGACAATAATCGGGACCACTCCCGATGATGACCGTAGTGTGAGGAGTTAATGTATTCACTATGTGTTAATGCTTTGGTCTGGTACTCTATTAAAAGGATGCCTTAATATCCCTTAGTTTCCGCTAGGACCCCGCTGCCACGGGAGGGTAGGACAAAAGATGACATGCAAGTTCTTTTCCATAAGCACGTATGACTATATTCGGAATACATGCCTATATTACATTGATGAATTGGAGCTAGTTCTGTGTCACCCTATGTTATGATTGTTACATGATGAACCACATCCAGCATAATTCTCTATCGCTGATCCAATGCCTATGAGCTTTCCATATATTGTTCTTCGCTTATTTACTTTTCCGTTGCTATTGTTATCATCACTATAAAAAACCAAAAATATTACTTTTGCTACTGTTACCTTTTGCCACCGTTACCACTACTATCATACTACTTTGCTACTAAACATTTTGCTGTAGATACTAAGTTTCGAAGTGTGGTTGAATTGACAACTCAGCTGCTAATACTTGAGAATATTCTTTGGCTCCCCTTGTGTCGAATCAATAAATTTGGGTTGAATACTCTACCCCCGAAAACTGTTGCGATCCCCTATACTTGTGGGTTATCAGAGGGCACCCGTGGATACGGTTAGCCATGGAAAGTGAAAGTTATGGTGTAAAAAGGAATAAACTTTATTTTCTGTTTGGGAACCACCTATGATATATCTATGCATGGAAACTATTGGGAACTCTATGTCGTTTGCGCTGGTGGGATGGATACACCTCCCAAAATATTTTTATCTCAAATTTTTCGCTTTGATCTTTGGCACCTCTACAAATCCCTACTTCCCTCTATGAAGGGCTTATCTTTACTTTATGCAACTTTTATTTTG
Source organism: Triticum dicoccoides (assembly GCF_002162155.2). Classification (NCBI taxonomy): domain Eukaryota; kingdom Viridiplantae; phylum Streptophyta; class Magnoliopsida; order Poales; family Poaceae; genus Triticum; species Triticum dicoccoides. The sequence goes on from NC_041392.1 coordinate 141,714,373, forward strand.
AAATTTGAGTCTCCATCTTCTCTCATAAAAGCACCAACTAGGAGGCAATATGATCATGCTCAAGTATTGGGTGTAGTTATTATTCGAGTGTGTTTCATGAATGGATCAATGTTTGAGCATGATGGGCTAGGGATAACTTATTTTAGCATTGATATTTTGAAAGACATGGTTGCTTGTTGATATGCTTGAGTATCTAAATTATTATGTCAAAACTAGACTATTGCTTTGAATCACATGAAAGTCCAAATGTCCATGCTATAAAGAAAAGAATATGATATGACTTGATGAACAACAGTCCACATCAAAAATTCTGTGTTTTATCACTTACCTACTCGAGGACGAGTACGAGTTAAGCTTGGGGATGCTGATACGTCTACAACGTATCTACAATTTTTTATTTTTCCATGCTATTTTATTATCAATCTTGGATGTTTTATAATCATTTTATAGTCATTTTATATCATTTTTTGGTACTAACCTATTTACATAGTTGAGGGAGTCATGGACTAAGGGGTCCTCGGGCGTCCGGCCTGCTGGACATGGGCCGGACTAATGGGCTGTGAAGAAACAAGACCGAAGACTCTCTCCTGTGTCCGGATGGGACTCTCCTTGGCGTGGAAGGCAAGCTTGGCGACCCAATATGAAGATTCCTTTCTCTTTAACCGACCTTGTACAACCCTAGTCCCCTCCGGTGTCTATATAAACTGGAGGGCTTAGTCCGGATCGAGGCACAATCATAATCATAATCATAACCATACATGCTAGACTCCTAGGGTTTAGCCATTACGATCTCGTGGTAGATCAACTCTTGTAATACTAATATTCATCAAGATCAATCAAGCAGGAAGTAGGGTATTACCTCCATAGAGAGGGCCCGAACCTGGGTAAACATTGTGTCCCTTGTCTCCTGTTACCATCGACCTTAGACGCACAGTTCGGGACCCCCTACCCGAGATTCGCTGGTTTTGACACCGACATTGGTGCTTTCATTGAGAGTTCCACTGTGCCGTCCTCAAAAGGTTTGATGGCTCCTTCAATCATCTACAACGATGCTGTCCAAGGGGAGGTCTTCCTCCCCGGACAGATCTTCGTGTTCGGCGGCTTCACACTACGGGCCAACTCGCTTGGCCATCTGGAGCAGATCGACAGCTATGCCCCTAGCCATCAGGTCAGATTCGGGAGCTTGAACTACGTTGCGGATATCTGCGGAGACTTGATCTTTGACGGATTTGATACCATGGCAATCGCTCCCCGTCACCTCGATGAACATGACTTAGATCTGTCATCGGACCATACCCAGGAAATTGCACCTGTAGCCGCTCTGGCCTTAGATCCGGAGCAGGTCGCACCATCCGAGGACAGGAAGCTCAACCTCTCCACGGAAGCCACAGACTCAATGGTGTTGGAGCCGCACACATACCTAACCTCCGGTAATGCCTGTGTCACCGGAACCTCGGACTAGTTTCCGGTTATAAGTTCTGAACTATGTGTGTCCGCGCATGTCGAGCATGATCGGTTATCGATCGCCGAATTCAGCATCGTGGACATCTTACGGCACTCACCTTTGGGCGATGTGCTGAACTCATTAAAAAATCTATCCTTAGCGGGGGATTCACAACCGAACTGTATCCGGTTCGAACTAGAAGCTAATGACGGGGAATTTTGCTTCCCACCCGCCACCCACTTCATAGCCATTGTTGAAGACTTAACCGACATGCTCGATTACGGCTCCAAAGACATCAATGCTATGGACGACGATGCAGATGAAGAGCATGGCGAAAACACGTCATTTACCGGACACTGGACGACCACCTCTTCATACGACATATACATGGTGGATACGCCTAAAGAGCCTAACAACAACGACAAAGAAGATCCAGTCGAGGACAAACCTCCTAGGACACAGTCTAAGCGCTGACGTCAGCAGCGCTGCTCTAAGTCACATCGTGCAAAAGATAGCAATACCGGCACAGGAGAAGATAATACTCTTAACGGTGCCGACGATAATGAAGAACCCGTTGAAGCAACTTCCGAACAAGAAGAATGGGAAGATGGGCAAGTTAGCCCCGACGATAAGGCCATAAACAAAGACTCAGAGGACAGTAATTATCTTCCGCTCTCCGAGGATGAGGTGAGCCTCGGCAACGAGGATTTCATCATGCCTAAAGAACCTCTCGAGTAGGAGCGCTTCAAGCGCCAGCTAATAGCCACTGCAAGAAGCCTGAAAAGAAGCAGCAGCAACTTCAAGCCGATCAAGATCTGCTAAATGATAGATGGACTGATGTCCTGGCAGCCGAAGAATATGGCCTTAAGCACCCAGCCAAAAGTTACCTGAAGCGCAAATTTCTACCTCAGTTCAATGATGAGGCGCTGGAGCCCATACCATCATCACACAATGAGGCTGACCGACTACCACATGGTCGGGATAAAGCGGCAACTTAAGCCGAACACCAGCCCGCCCCGCCTCATTATAAAGGCAAAGATAAAATAGCTCATGGTCACACATATGAGCTCTGGCAGGACCTGAACAACATAGTAGGGCATGCCAGATTGATCTACGAATCGCGAGGACGTACCTCGGCACGTGTCGACGGCTATCTATTCGGACGTGACAAGCCTAGTCATGCACGGGCCGAACACCGCAGATGGACTCCATCAGAGCTACATCGATGTGGCCCGATATAGAGGCGCCGCACACCCTCTTTGCTTCACTGACGAAGTAATGGGTCACGAATTCCTAGAAGGGTTTAAACTCGTAAATATCGAATACGATGGAACAACTGACCCCGCGGTGTGGATTGAGGACTTTATTCTCCACATTCATATGGCTCGTGGAGATGACCTCCATGCCATCAAATACCTCCCTTTAAAACTCAAAGGGCCAGCTCGGCACTGGCTAAACAGTCTGCCTAAAAATTCTATTGGCAACTGGGAGGACTTGGAAGAGGCTTTCCTCGACAACTTGCAAGGTACATATGTCCGGCCACCAGATGTCGATGACTTAAGTCACATTGTCCAGCAACCCAGAGAGTCATCCAGGAAGCTCTGGACTAGGTTCCTAGTTAAAAAGAACCAAATCATCGACTGTCCAGGCGCGGAAGCCCTAGAGGCCTTCAAGCACAGCGTCCGGGACGAGTGGATCGCTCGCCACCTCGGTCAAGAAAAACCAAAATCCATGCCAGCCCTTACCGCTCTGATGACCCATTTTTGCACGGGAGAAGACAACTGGCTCGCTCGTAGAAGCAACAGCGCCAGCGATTCGGGCACTTCCGAAATCCGGGATAGCAATGGCAAACCACGACGTAGCAAATACAAATGCCGCAATGATAACGAAAGAACGCATGACACAACGGTCAACGCCAAATTCAGCGGCCCCAAATCCGGTCAGCGGAAGAAGCCATTCAAGGAAAATAGAGATGGACCCTCCAATTTGGACAAAATATTGGACCTGACCTGCCAGATTCATGGCCACCCCGACAAACCAGCTAATGATACCAACAAAAGCTGTTGGGTCTTCAAGCAGGCCGGGAAGCTCAACGCCGAACACAAGGGGAGGAGACCGCCAGGCGATAGCGACAACGAAGAGGGTCACCAACCAAATACCGGGGGTCAGTAGCAATTTCCCCTGAAGTGAAAACAGTGAACATGGTATACGTGACACACAACTCTACAGGGGAGCAGGAGAAACACTCCCTCCGGACTGAGGATCACACTACGGCGCCCTCAGCCAAAGTACAAAGCGGTCTCATTAAACCGCATACCTTGTTGGCCATTAAGCCACCGGTCTCCATTCAACATGATCGACCAAGTTTGGAGCAGGACTAGCAGTTCGGCTTCCGCCGTCCGCCTCATATACCTGCAAAATCGGTACTGCACATACATAACTATGCACTTCAAATAGCCAGGGCATCGGCAGAAGCACAAGATGGACGGGTCTACAAGTACTCCCATAAACTACTTCCTTTCCCCTTTTCTAAATTACTCTTTCTTTTTCCATCATCCTTTGCCACAGGTAGCGCAAAGGCTGGTCTGGATGGTATCAGAGTCCGGGTTCATAAATTCACCCAAAGGCTACTCCTATTAAGGAGCCCCTCCACCGAGGAAAGGCGGCGCAGACGTGTGGCAGGAGGTCCAAAATAACTTTTTGTAGACCACACTCAATATTTCTTGAGCCCGTAAAGTGCCTGTTTCCTCAGCCGCCGACCCCTGGCATGTCAAATAGCCGGGGTTGTGGCGTTATTATCTATAAAATGACAATTGGCATGTCACTTAGGTTCTAACGAATATACTCTGTATCCGGTATTCACTTTTCTATAAAGAACCAAAATTTGCTCCTTTTGGTTGTTTCACACACCCACCCCGGCATACCTTGCCAGGGGTTTGACATAGGAACAAAATAAGTTGCCAACAAAGTCCGAACAGCTTCATAGCATACTTCGGCGTTGCGAGTTCGGCCTTATATGCATCAGCTCCGAATCATGTCTTGGGTCAATAGTTGGGTTGCCCGGCTATTGTGCTTGCTACCTTATGTTCTGCTCTATCGGCTAGGGTAGTAAAGGGAGAACTACTGCGATTGTGTTTCTGGTTCATCTGGTCAAACACCTCAGTAGAGAAAGCTGAAAACTGACTGTCATGATGCGGAAAGAGCTGGTCAACCGCTCGACGACTTAACGGGATCTTTTGCGATTCCCCCGTGTTACACGAAGGACCTTCTTTCCGGTCATACATGTAACGCACCGCATTGGGATAACTGTGCACATAACAGGGTCTATATCATAGATCCACCATAAAACTCCTATGGTTAAGTGAAAGTGTTAATGCCCTATAGTCCGATTTCCTAGTTCACCGCATTGACACCTCCTTTTTGGACCAAGACGTTGGGTTAAGAGTGATCAATTGCTTTTCCGAACACCCCCGTATTTCCTACGAGGGGACTGAAGCCGACGACTGGAAATCTGCCAGATTATATAAAAATGGCTACACAGGAGGATTCAAAGCTTTTAAGCAACTCTAAAATAAACTTTATTATTTCATAATACTGTTTTTCAAAATGTCAATACATCTCACTCAAATATCATATCTTTCGAGCACTGACCCTCTATCAACCGGGCAGCCTCTAAGGCATCTTTGAAATAATGCTCTGGTGCGTGATGGTCCTTGCCCTTGGGTGGACTCTTCGCTGCAACATCGATGGCCTTCATCTTCGTCCAGTATGTTTTCACACGGGCAAAGGCCATCCGTGCACCTTCAATGCACACTGATTGCTTAACGGCGTCGATGCGTGGCACCGTGGCAGCAAGTCACCGCACCAAACCAAAATAACTATCCGGAATTGGCTCGGCCGGCCACAATTGGACTACGACGTCTTTCATGGCAGCACCGGATATCCGGTGCAGGTCTGCCCATTGGGTCATCTATTCGTTTAGCAATAGTGGGTGCTTTGACGCACCAAATTGCGACCAGAAAAGCTTCTCCGTTGCATACCCTTCTTGCGCTTGGTAAAGCTGTGCCGCATCGGAAGCACTCTTCGGCAAATCCAATAAAGCATCTGGAGAACTCCGCACTTGATTAAGCGGGGCATAATTCGGATTGCCGGACTTAGTTTGCAATAAAAAGGGCTTACCAGCCGCGATCTCCCCAGCTTGCCGGATCTCCTCCCGGACCGCTCTAGATTCGGACCGGGATTCTCTTGCCTCTTGTAAGGCCTTGTCAAGATCAGCTATTTTGGCTTTACTATCCCTCTCGAGAAATCCGCAGCGGCTAGCAGCCTCCTTTAGTTCAAATGTCATCAAGGATATTTTCTCCTCGTATTGGTGCCGAGCAGCCTGTTCAGCCTTTAACTCGGCAGATGCCTTTTCGGCAGCCGCATTACTAATCCGGGCCTGCTCCTTGACCCGAGCTAGCTAAACTCGAAGGATCTCGACTGCGGCAGCACTATCTGTAGATATGTACATCTTATTACACAATTCTTTGCATCATGCTTATATTGTAAACACGTGCATAGTATAGCTGCCCCAAAAACATACCTTGCGCCTCATCAAGTCGCCTGTTGGTAAGCGCGATATCATTATCTGCCTCATCAATCTTGTGTTGCAAATCCGCAACTTCTGTAGTATGGGCAGTTACCGGGGAGGTCAGAGCCTGTGTTCCAATTAATCAGATTATTTCCTGGGCATATATTTTGATCCTCTGATCGCCTCCCTCGGGAAGCCAATCAGAGTCTCAGGGGCTACTATCTATACACAGGTGTATTTCGAGAATAAAACACAATCGAACATGTTACAGTACAAACCTCGAAGCCTCTTAGCAGGCCCACGAAGGCCTCATTCAATCCACTTTTCACGGACAATACCTTTTCAACCACTGTGTCCATCAAGGTATGATGTTCCTCTGAGACGGACACCTGCCGCAGCATGTTCGTCAATATATCCGGCGCTTCTGGGTCTCCGGAAGCTGCTGAAGGAGTATGTCCTCCCTTTGAAGGAATCCGTTTATTCACATCCGACTGTAGACCGGACTGCTCGGGACCTCCATTGTTGGTCTCCGGACCCTAGGCCACCAAAGTATCACCTTCGGGTAGTGTCTTCGTCATCCCTTGCACCACTTGTTGATCAGGGGAGACCCACGGCGACGACACCTCGAAGTCGTCCGCCCTATTGGGCGAGGAGACCGGTGGAGGTGTCTCGCTTTCCATCATCTCCGGGAGAAGGTCCCTCAAGGAAGAGGATTGTTGAAGAAGACTGTGTGCCGAACTGCAAAAAACATATATTCTAGATGTTACAAGAAAGGAACAGGACATGTTTAAAACAACCTTGTTCACTTACGATTTGGCCTGAGGCTTGTCCTCGTCATGGGACTGCGTGATGATGTCGTCCTCCAAGCCCAAGCCACCCGACAGAGGCATCTTGCCTCGCTTAGGAGCCTTTCCTCCCAATCTTCAGAGGCGGGCCTTTTCTTTCCATGGGGGGAAGAGACGTTGACTTCCCCTTCATTTTTGTCTTCAAACGACGGAATCTTGATTCCTCTGGACATAATGTCTTATATACCATCGGGATGGAGGCCATATTTGGTCCTCCCACTCTCCGCCTTGCTCTCCTTCACAGGCATCTGGTATGGAGCCGGGACCAGCATCCTTGTTAATACGGGATCCGCTGAGCCTTCGGGAAGGGGGGCCAAACACCTAATTAGTTCCGCTTTCTTTATCCATCCCTGGAATGAGATAGTTTTCTTAGTAATGTATTACGACATACTTAAATACAAAGTGTTCGGAAATCAAGTGCTTACCGGGGTATCTGGACGGTTGCAGTCGAGGCCGGCATCCTCAGTGGTGTCTGGCCAATGTTTTCGTTTCCCAAAAAACAACTTCCACATCCCTTTGTACGTAATACCTAAGAAGTACTGGAGGGTTCATGGTCCTTCTGGATTAAACTCCCACATGCAGAGAGGCCTACGCTGGCATGGCAGAGTTTGGCGGACTAGCATTACTTGAATCACGTCGACAAGATCGATGTCCTTCTCAAGGAGGGTTCGGATGCGGCTCTGAAGAGTCTGCACTTCATCAACCGATCCCTAGTCCATCCCCTTATTGATCCACGATGCAAGCTGTAACGGAGGGCCGGAACGGAAAGTGGGTATAGCTGCCCACTTGGTACTACGGGGTTCCATGATGTAAAACCACTCTCGCTGCCATTGGTTGGAAGTTTCGGTGAAAGAGCCTTTTGGCCAGAGAGTGTTGGTAAGCTTGCTTACTACAACACCGCCACACTCAGCATGTTCCCCATCGACTACCTTTGGCTTCACACTAAAGGTCTTGAGCCATAGGCTAAAGTGTGGAGGGATTCGGAGGAAGGCCTCGCACGTGATGATAAACGCCAAGACGTGGAGGAGAGAATCCAGAGCTAGATCGTGAAAATCTAGTCCGTAATAAAACATTAGCCCCCGGACGAAGGGGTGGAGAGCAAACCCTATCCCTCGGAGGAAGTGAGAGATGAATACGACCCTCTCGCCGGATCTGGGGGTTGGAATAACCTGTCCTTGAGCAGGAAGCCTATGGGGGATCTCCGTGGTCAGGTATCTGGCCGCCCGAAGCTTTGCAATATCCTCCTTTGTAACGGAGGAAGCCACCCATCGACCTTGAGGGCTAGGTCCGGACATGATGGGGAAGCTTGGAGCAATGAAGTCAAACCTTCGGTGCTAGAACTCGAGGTTGGACAGGATGAGGAGAGGTTTGGCATCAAAAGACTGCCCTTGGTTCCTTTATAAAGGCACCAGGTATTGAACGTCTCCTCCTGAGCCTGAAGACCTGCCTATTCCTAAGGAATCTTTCCAACATAACTGTTGGGTTACCCACGCTCGTATTGATAAGAATTCCGCAATAAGGGGACACGATCTCTGCTTCGGCAGGACGTGCCAATAACACCATGCCTCGAAACATGGAACGGCGGGATAGGAAACAGTTCGAACTAAATAACCGGGTGAGCGTGATGTCATGTTATAAAAATTATGAGCAGATTGGACTCGTGAAGTACTATACTCTCTATGGCTGTGGTACTTGTGTTGCAGGTCCAGACATTGTCGTTTCGGCCGAAGACAATCCTAAAGTATTCGAAAAGGGGAACCCGCCTTGCAATGCCAAAGACAATTTGCGCGTCGGACACCTCGTCATTGAAGCCTGGTTCAGGGGCTACTGAGGGAGTCATGGACTAAGGGGTCCTCGGGCGTCCGGCCTATTGGACATGGGCCGGACTAATGGGTTGTGAAGAAACAAGACCGAAGACTCTCTCATCTGTCCGGATGGGACTCTCCTTGGCGTGGAAGGCAAGCTTGGCGACCCAATATGAAGATTCCTTTCTCTATAACTGACCTTGTACAACCATAGTCCCCTCCGGTGTCTATATAAACCGGAGGGCTTAGTCCAGATCGAGACACAATCATAATCATAATCATAGTCATACAGGCTAGACTTCTAGGGTTTAGCCATTACGATCTCGTGGTAGATCAACTCTTATAATACTCATATTCATCAAGATCAATCAAGCAGGAAGTAGGGTATTACCTCCAAAGAGAGGGCCCGAACCTGGGTAAACATCTGTCCCCTGTCTCCTGTTACCATCGACCTTAGACGCACATTTCAGGACCCCCTACTCGAGATCCGTCGGTTTTGACACCGACAATAGTACCAAGTGACAGTTGCTGTTTTTTCATGTTTTTTACATCACAAAAAATCAATATCAAACGGAGTCCAAATGCCATGAAACTATCCAGAGTTTTTTTATGGGCCAAAAGGAAAGCAATGGGCCCTGGTTGCACCTGGGGGTGCCCCGAGGGGGGCACAACCCACCAGGGCGCACCAGGAGGCCCTGGCGCACCCTAGTGGGTTGTGCCCACCTCAGGTGCCCCCCGGACCGCCTCTTTGCTCTATAAATACCCCAAAAATACCAGAACCCTAGGGGAGTCAAGAAAATATTCATCCAGCCACCGCAGAGTCTAGAATCACCAGATCCAATCTAGACACCATCACAGAGGGGTTCACCACTTACATTGTTGCCTCTCCAATGATGCGTGAGTAGTTCTTTGTAGACCTTCGGGTCCGTAGTTAGTAGCTAGATGGCTTCATCTCTCTCTCTCTCTCTCTCTCTTGATCCTCAATACAATGGTCTCTTGGAGATCCATATGATGTAACTCTTTTTGCGGTGTGTTTGTTGGGATTGATGAACTTCGAGTTTATGATCAGATCTATGTTTTTATATCCATGAAAGTATTTGAGTTTCTTTGATCTCTTTTATGCATGATCTCTTATAGCCTCACATTTCTTCTCCGATATTTAGGTTTTGTTTGGCCAACTTGATCTATTTATCTTGCAATGGGAAGAGGTGCCCGGTAGAGGGTTCGATCTTACGGTGCTTGATCCCAGTGACAGAAAGGGAACCGACATGTATGTATCGTTGCCACTAAGGATAAAAAGACGAGATCTATATTTACCGCCATATAGATAAACGGATCTTGTCTACATCATGTCATCGTTCTTATTGCATTACTCCATTTTTCCATGAACTTAATACACTAGATGCATGCTAGATAGCGGTCGATGTGTGGAGTAATAGTAGTAGATGCAGGCAGGAGTCGGTCTACTAATCTTGGACGTGATGCCTATGTAATAATCATTGCCTGGATATCGTCATAATTATTTGAAGTTCTATCAATTGCCCAACAGTAATTTGTTTACCCATCGTTTGTTATTTTTCTCGAGAGAAGCCACTAGTGAAACCTAGGGCCCCGGGGTCTTCTTTCTCATATATTTGCCTTGCGATCTACTTTTCCTTTGCATTTTATTCAGATCGATTAAACCAAAAATCCAAAAATACCTTGCCACAATTTATTTTATTTGGCGTTTGATCTATCAATATACTACAATTTACCTCACGTTTGTTTGCCTATCTTGAGGCGTCGTACCCTGGAAGGGATTGAAAACCCCTTTAACACGTCGGGTTGCGAGGTGTTGTTATTTGTGTCCAGGTGCTGGTTACGTTGTGTTGCTTGGTTCTCCTACTAGTTCGATACCTTGCTTTCATAACTGAGGGAAATACCTACCGTGGTTGTGCTACATCATCCCTCCCTCTCCAGGGAAATACCGACGTAGTTCCAGCTACCATCAGTTAGTTATAATGTTGGCTGAAAAACTGGGTGCTGTTTAAGCCTATTTATGCAAACAAGAGCAAAAGAGTTTGTAAAAGTTTTTCTTTTTCACTTTTAGTTTATCAACTGAATTTCTTGAGGACAAGCAAAGGTTTAAGCTTGTGGGAGTTGATACGTACCAACGTATCTACTTTTCCTAGTGTTTTGGACTCTAATTTGCATGATTTGAATGAAACTAACCCCGGACTGCGCTATTTTTAGCAGAACTACCATGGTGTTGTTTTTGTGCAGAAATAAAGGTTCTTGGAATGGAACGAAACTTTGTGAGGATTTTTATACCAATAAAGAGAATTTATGGAGCCAAGAGTCACCTGAGGGGGGCACCTGGGTGGGCACAACCCACCAGGGCGCGCCTGCCCCCCCCCTCAGGCGTGCCCTGGTGGGTTGTCCCCACCTGGTGGCCCCGCAGCCCTGAAAGCGGCGCTATAAAATCACAATTTTCCAGAAAAAAACGAGAGAGAAAGAATTATCACAATCCACGAGACGGAGCTGCCGTCACCTTCTGTTCTTCATCGGGAGACTAGATCTGGAGTCTGTTTGGGGTTCCAGAGAGGGGGATCTTCGTTCTTCATCATCACCAACCCTTCTCCATCGCCAATTCCATGATGCTCCCGCCGGGAGTGACTAATTCTTTCGTAGGCTCGCTGGTCGGTGAGGAGTTGGACGAGATTCATCATGTAATCTAGTTAGTTTTGTTAGTGCTTGATCCCTAGTATCCACTATGTTCTGACATTGATGTTGCTATGACTTTGCCATGCTTAATGCTTGTATCTTTGGGCCTGTGTGCCATGATTTCATATCTGAACCGTTTATGATATCACCATTATATCCATGTTCTTGATCTGATCTTGCAAGTTATAGTCACCTACTACGTGTTATGATTCGGCAACCCCGTAGTGACAATAGTCGGGACCACTCCTGGTGATGACCATAGTTTGAGGAGTTCATGTATTCACTGTGTGTTAATGCTTTGTTCCGGTTCTCTATTAAAAGAAGGCCTTAATATCCCTTAGTTTCCAATTGGACCCCGCTGCCACGGGAGGGTAGGACAAAAGATGTCATGCAAGTTCTTTCCATAAGCATGTATGACTATTTATGGAATACATGCCTACATTATATTTATGAACTAGAGCTAGTGCCGTTTCGCCCTATGTTATGACTGTCACATGATGAATATCATCCAATAAATTACTGATCCAATGCCTATGAATTTATCTTATATTGTTCTTGCTAAGTTACTACTGCTATTGTTACTGCTGCACTTGCTACAAAACTACTAATATCACTGTTGTCATTACTGTTGCTGCTGCTACTATTATCAAAACTATCATATTAATTTGTTGCAGATAATTAATCTCTAGGTTTGGTTGAACTCATCTGCTAATACTTGCAGATATTCTTTGGCTCCCCTTGTGTCAAATTTATAAATTTGGGTTGAATACTCTACCCACAAAAACTGTTGTGATCCCCTATACTTGTGGGTTATCAACTATGCCTCCATCTCCTCAAGAGACTGTCAGGGCAACTAAAGAAGTTGCGCCTAAAGAAAATGAAAGGGCAACTGATAATATTGCGCTTGAAGAAATTCCCAAGGCGACTGCAAGTGTCGTGCCTAAAGAACCTGCCAGGGTGACTGCATCAGTCACGCCTGATTAAAATGCTCCAAACAGTTCCTTAGCAACATCACCAACAATGACTTCATCTTTGAAGCTCATTAGCCTTCATTCTGCATCAGAAGTGAAGAAGACAAAGGCTGCTAAGAGAGAAGCAAAGAAGAGAATGGCGTCAGCTCCTCCTGCGCCTAGATCTATGAAGGAACTGAAGATGGCAACAATGTCGTCAATTGTCATTCCAATTGATCCATAGCAATTTCATGGAGCCCTCGTCTCATAATCTGGAAAACCTTCAAATGGTTCCTTATGGGGTGGATTATCAAATCCCTTAGGCTGATGAAGATACACATTCTGCTGCTACCACAAAGCAAATGGATGAAGAGATTGAGGTTGATGGTGATGTATCGATGCCTCAAGAAACTGTACAGACTCCTATGCTAGAACCGCCTAGTGAAGAACATGAGGAGGAAGAGGACATTAATGGCGAAACAACTCCTCCAATCCATGACGAATTTTGGGAAGCAACTCACCCAAATTCGCCCCAGTCGCCTGCTGTCGGTGTACAAAAAGAGGGGCACACTTTTTGTACCCCTATAACTGTGCATGGGCAGTCTGAGCCACGGGCACCACCACACTGAGCAAGGCAAGGGAGGTGAGCCAAGGTAAGGCCGAAGCTCAGGAGAAGCAGAACGACGCCAAGACCAAGACCACAAAGAGCAAAGGGGACGAAGCGGACCCCCCGGCAAGATCCTTGCCGGGAGGCGGTTTTAGCAAACCCGGCAAGACCCTTGCCGTGGCAGCTCACCCCACACCTACGGAGTAAGTCACCCTTGAGTCCACTGCCCCCATGGGGCAAGGATTCGGGAGACATCCCTGTGGTGGCATGCAGATCTTTGTGAAGACATTCAAGATCAGATACACCCTTTAGAAGATGATGATCCTTGGCGGGATCCCAGCCAAGGAGGACCACAAGGCCCCCGGCAAGAGCCTTGCCGGGTATGACAGCAGATGCCGCGGCAAGACCCTTGTCGGGGCCCCGACAAGGCCCTTGCCAAGAACACCCGTAGGGCCACCATCAGGCCCACGCCAGTCAAACCTCCACCGCCGTTCGCATGCAGCTGCCGACCCAACCAGCTGGGCAGGCACCTGCGTGGCGGCATGCGGATCTTCGTGGAGACCCACCACTGTGCCACCTCAGCTGCCTGCCTGCCTACATGGCACCGCGGGCACCGCTGGCCAGGGCGCGTGTCGACACAAGAGGTAGCAGCGACGGACGAGACAGGGCTCTCCCCCGTCCCCGATAAAGGAAGGACACCTAGGCAAGACGCATTAAATGCGCCTTGTCATGTAATGCGAGGGATAACCTCGCATCGCTGTTCCCTTTCCACCTCTTGTGTGCCACTGTGGCCACCCCTTTTCCTATAAAAGGAGGCCCGAGGCGACCAGGAGAAGGATTCGGCTTTTTGGAGCTCCTCACGCCCCATAGCTAGCTCAAGAACACAGATAGACAATCCACCAAAGCAGGAGTAGGGGTTTACGCATCCTCGCGGCCCGAACCTGGGTAAATGAACCGTGTGCTATCTGTTTGATCCACTCTTCTCACGACCCCGCGCCCCGCAACCGTAGTAGGGATTCTTGTGATCCCATAGGTGTCGTTCCCACCGACATCTTTGGCGCGCCAGGTAGGGGCGCAGTTGTGAGAATCGGCTTTAGCAGTTAGTTCGACGCTTCTTCATCGTCATGGCGCCCAAGAAGAAGACGATGGTGGTGGTTGGCCCGTTGGAAGACATCTGTTGTCATTTGATGAATGGGATCACATCATTAGAGAATGATGTGATGGACAAGACCCATCCTTTAGCTTAGAATTTTGATCTTTAGTTTTATTGCTATTGCTTTCTTCATGACTAATACATATTCCTCTGACTATGAGATTATGCAACTCCTGAATACCATAGGAACACCTTGTGTGCTATCAAACATCACAATGTAACTGGGTGATTATAAAGATGTTCTACAGGTGTCTCCGAAGGTGTTTGTTGGGTTGGCATAGATCGAGATTTGGATTTGTCACGGTATCTCTGGGCCCTCTCGGTAATGCACATCACAATAAGCCTTGCAAGCAATGTGACTAATGAGTTAGTTATGGGATGATGCACTACGGAACGAGTAAAGAGACTTGCCGATAACGAGATTGAACTATGTATGATGATACCAACGATGGAATCTCGGGCAAGTAACATACCGATGACAAAGGGAATGACGTATGTTGTTATGCGGTTTGACCGATAAAGATCTTCGTAGAATATGTAGGAACCAATATGAGCATCCGTTCCGCTATTGGTTATTGACCAGAGATGTGTCTCGGTCATGTCTACATAGTTCTTGAACTCGTAGGGTCTGCACACTTAACGTTCAATGACGATTTGTATTATGAGTTATGTGTTTTGGTGACCGAAATTTGTTCGGAGTCCCGTATGAGATCACAGAAATGACGAGGAGTCTTGAAATGGTCGAGAGGTAAAGATTCATATATTGAAAGGTTATATACGGACACCGGAATGGTTCCGAAGAGGTTCAGGGATTTTTCGGAGTACCGGGAGGTTATCGGAACCCCCCGAGAAAGTTAATGGGCCTAATGGGCCATAGTGGAGAGAGGGAGGAAGGCCACAAGAGGAGGCGCGTGCCTCCCCCCTTCCCAATACGAATTGGACAGGGGGTGCCCCCCTTGCCTTCTCCATCTCCCCTCTTTCCCCGTTGGAAGGAAGGGGGGCGAATCCTACTAGGAGTGGAGTCCTAGTAGGACTCCCCCCATGGTGCACCACCCCTATGGCCGGCCTCCTCCTCCTCCCCTCCTTTATATATGGGGGCGGGGGACCCCAAAGGCACAACAATTGTTCTCTTAGCCGTGTGCGGTGCCCCCTCCACAGTTTACTCCTCCGGTCATAATGTCGTAGTGCTTAGGCGAAGCCCTGTGCACATCAAATCACCATCACTATCACCACGCCGTCGTCCTGACGGAACTCTCCCTCGACCCTCTACTGGATCAAGAGTTCGAGGGACGTCATCGAGCTGAACTTGCTGAACACGGAGGTGCCGTACGTTCGGTACTTGGATCGGTTGGATCGTGAAGACGTTCGACTACATCAACCGTGTTGACCTAACGCTTCTGCTTTCGGTCTACGAGGGTACATGGACACACTCTACCCATCTCGTTGCTATGAATCTCCTAAATAGATCTTGCATGATCATAGGATTTTTTTGAAATTGCATGCTACGTTCCCAACAGTGGCATCCAAGCCAAGTCTATGAGTAGATGATATGCACGAGTAGAACACAAAGAGTTGTGGGCGATAATAGTCATACTGCTTACCACCAACATCTTACTTTGATTCGGCAGTATTGTTGGATGAAGCGGCCCGGACCAACATTACATGACCAAATCATGAGACCGGTTCTACCAACGTACTTTGCACACAGGTGGCTGTCAGGTGTCTGTTTCTCCAACTTTAGTTGAATCGAGTTTGACTATGGCTGGTCCTTGTTGAAGGTTAAAACAGCACACTTGACAAAAAATCATTGTGGTTTTGATGCGTAGGTAAGAACGGTTCTTGCTAGAAGCCCGTAGCAGCCACGTAAAACTTGCAACAACAAAGTAGAGGACGGCTAACTTGTTTTTGCAGGGCATGTTTAGAGGAAATATGCCCTAGAGGCAATAATAAAGTTGTTATTTATATTTCCTTATATCATGATAAATGTTAATTATTCATGCTAGAATTGTATTAATCCGAAACTTAGTACATGTGTGAATACATAGACAAACAGAGTGTCCCTAGTATGCCTCTACTTGACTAGCTCGTTAATCAAATATGGTTAAGTTTCGTAACCATAGACATGTGTTGTCATTTGATGAACGGAATCACATCATTAGAGAATGATGTGATGGACAAGACCCATCTATTAGCTTAGCATAATGATTGTTTAGTTTTATTGTTATTGCTTTCTTCATGACTTATACAAATTCCTCTGACTATGAGATTATGCAACTCCCGAATACCGTAGTAACACCTTGTGTGCTATCAAATGTCACAACGTAACTGGGTGATTATAAAGATGTTCTATAGGTCTCTCCGAAGGTGTTTTTTGAGTTGGCATAGATCGAGACTAGAATTTGTCACTCCGAGTATCGGAGAGGTATCTCTCGGCCCTCTTGGTAATGCACATCACTATAAGCCTTGCAAGAAATGTGACTAATGAGTTAGTTGTGGGATGACGCATTACGGAACGAGTAAAGAGACTTGCCAATAATGAGATTGAACTAGGTATAATGATACCGACTATCGAATCTCGGGCAAGTAACATACTGAAGACAAAGGGAATGACATATGTTATACATAGAGATCTTCATAGAATATGTAGGAGCCAATATGAGCATCCAGGTTCCGCTATTGGTTATTGACCGGAGATGTGTCTCGATCATGTCTACATAGTTCTCGAACCCATATGGTCCGCACGCTTAACGTTCAATGCTGATTTGTACTATGAGTTATGTGTTTTGGTGACCGAAGTTTATTCGGTGTCCCGGATGAGATCACAGACATGACGAGGAGTCTCGAAATGGTCGAGAGGTAAAGATTCATATATTGGAAGGTTATATTCGGAAATCGGAATGGTTCCGAGTAATTCGGGTATTTTTCCAGAGTACCGAGGGGTTACCGGAACCCCCCGGGGAAGTGTTGGGCCAACATGGGCCTAAGGGAGAGAGAGGGAAGCCCGCGGGGGGTGGCCGCATGGCCCCTCCTACGGAGTATGAATAGGACAAGTAGGACTCCCCCCATTCCTTTCCCTCTCCCTCTCCTTCCTATTCCCTCCGGTGCAGAAAAGAAAAGGAGGGCGAATCCTACTTGGACTAGGAGTCCAAGTAGGACTCCCCCCATGGCGCGCCCCTGCTGGCGCCGGCCTCTCCCCCTCCTTTATATACGTCGGCATGCGGCACCCCAAAGGCACACTAGGAAATCTCTTAGCCGTGTGCGGTGCCCCTCCATAGTTTACTCCTCCGGTCATAGCATCGTAGTGCTTAGGCGAAGCCCTGCACGGATCACATCACCATCACCACGCCGTCGCACTGTTGTAACTCTCCCTCGACCCTCTACTAGATCAAGAGCTCGAGGGGCGTCATCGAGCTGAACGTGTGCTGAACACGAAGGTGCCATACGTTCGGTACTTGGATCGGTTGGATCGTGAAGACGTTCGACTACATCAACCGCGTTAACATAACGCTTCCGCTTTCGGTCTACGAGGGTACATGGACACACTCTCCCCATCTTGTTGCTATGCATCTCCTAGATAGATCTTGCGTGATCATAGGAATTTTTTTGAAATTGCATGCTACGTTCCCCAACAGTGGCATTCGAGCCAGGTCTATGCGTAGATGATATGCACGAGTAGAACACAAAGAGTTGTGGGCGATAATAGTCATACTGCTTACCACCAACGTCTTACTTTGATTCGGTGTTATTGTTGGATGAAGCGGCCCGGACTGACATTACATGACCGCATTCATGAGACTGGTTCTACCGACGTGCTTCGCACACAGGTGGCTGGCGGGTGTCTATTTCTCCAACTTTAGTTGAATCGAGGTTGACTACGGCCGATCCTTGTTGAAGGTTAAAACTGCACACTTGATGAAAAATCATTGTGGTTTCGATGCGTAGGTAAGAATGGTTCTTGCTAGAAGCCTGTAGCAGCCACGTAAAACTTGCAACAACACAGTAGAGGACGTCTAACTTGTTTTTGCAGGGCATGTTGTTATGTGATATGGTCAAGACATGATGAGATATAAATTGTTGTATGAGATGATCATGTTTTGTAAAAGTTATTGGCAACTGGTAGGAGCCTTATAGGTGTCGCTTTATTGTATTAAATGCAATCTCCATGTACTTGCTTTACTTTATCACTAAGCGGTAGCGATAGTCATAGAAGCAATAGTTGACGAGACGAGAACGACGCTACGATAGAGATCAAGGTGTCATGCCTGTGACGATGGAGATCATGACGGTGCTTTGGAGATGGAGATCAAAGGCACAAGATGATGATGGCCATATCATGTCACGTATTTTGATTGCATGTGATGCTTATCCTTTATGCATCTTATTTTGCTTAGTACGGCGGTAGCATTATAAGATGATCCCTCACTAAATATCAAGGTACAAGTGTTCTTCCTGAGTATGCACCATTGCTACAGTTCGTCGTGCCGAAACACCACGTGATGATCAGGTGTTATAAGCTCTACGTTCACATACAATGGGTGCAAGCCAGTTTTGCACGTGCAGAATACTCGGGTTAAACTTGACGAGCCTAGCATATGCAGATATGGCCTCGGAACACTGAGACCGAAAGGTCGAACGTGAATCATATGGTAGATATGATCAACATAGAGATGTTCACCATTGAAAACTACTCCATCTCACGTGATGATCGGACATGGTTTAGTTGATATGGATCACGTGATCATTTAGATGACTAGAGGGATGTCTATCTAAGTGGGAGTTCTTTAGTAATATGACAAATTGAACTTTAATTTATCATGAACTTTGTACCTGAGAGTTTTTGCATATCTATGTTGTTGTAGATCAATGGCCCGTGCTACCATTCCCCTGAATTTTAATGCGTTCATAGAGAAAGCTAAGTTGAAAGATGATGGTAGCAACTACACGTACTGGGTCCGTAACTTGAGGATTATCCTCATTGCTGCACAGAAGAATTACGGCCTGGAAGCACCGCTAGGTGCAAGACCCAGTGCATGAGCAACTCCCGATGTTATGAACATCTGGCAGAGCAAAGCTGATGACTACTTGATAGTTTAGTGTGCCATGCTTTACGGCTTAGAATCGAGACTTCAAAGACATTTTGAATGTCATGGAGCATATGAGATGTTCCAGGAGTTGAAGTTAATATTTCAAGCAAGTGCCCGATTTGAGAGATATGAAGTCTCCAACAAGTTCTACATCTGCAAAATGGAGGACAATAGTTCTGTCAGTGAACACATACTCAGAATGTCTGGGTAGCATAACCACTTGACTTAGCTGGGAGTTAATCTTCCTGATGATAGTGTCATTGACAGAGTTCTTCAATTACTTCCACCAAGCTATAAAGGCTTCGTGATGAACTATAATATGCAAGCGATGGAAAAGACAATTCCTGAGCTCTTTGCGATGCTAAAGGCCGCGGAGGTAGAAATCAAGAAGGGGCATCAAGTGTTGATGGTTAACAAGACCACTAGTTTCAAGAAAAAGGGCAAAGGGAAGAAGAGGAACTTCAAGAAGAACAACAAGCCAGTTGCTGCTCAAGGGAAGAATCCCAAGTCTAGACCTAAGCCTGAAACTGAGTGCTTCTACTACAAAGGGACTGGTCACTGGAAGCGGAACTGCGCCAAGTATTTGGCGTATAAGAAGGATGGCAAAGTGAAAGGTATATTTGATATACATGTTATTGATGTGTACCTTACTAATGCTCATAGTAGCGTCTCGGTATTTGATACTGGTTCTGTTGCTCATAATTGCAACTCGAAATAGGGGTTATGGATTAAACGAAGATTGGCTAAGGACGAGGTGACGATGTGCATGGGAAATGGTTCCAAAGTCGATGTGATCGCCATCGGCACACTACCTCTACATCTACCATCGGGATTAGTTTTAGACCTAAATAATTGTTATTTGGTGCCAGCGTTGAGCATGAACATTATATCTGGATCTTGTTTGATGCGAGATGGTTATTCATTTAAATCAGAGAATAATGGTTGTTCTATTTATATGAGTAATATCTTTTATGGTCATGCACCGTTGATGAGTGGTCTATTTTTGTTGAATCTCGATTGTAGTGATACACATATTCATAATATTGAAGCCAAAAGATGCAAAGTTAATAATGATAGTGCAACTTATTTGTGGCACTGTCGTTTAGGTCATATTGGTGTAAAGAGCATGAAGAAACTCCATGCAAATGGGCTTTTGGAATCACTTGATGCTTGCGAACCATGCCTCATGGTCAAGATGGCTAAGACTCCATTCTCCGCAACAATGGAGCGAGCAACTGACTTGCTGGAAATAATACATATTGATGTATGCGGTCCAATGAGTGTTGAGGCTCGTGGCGGGTATCGTTATTTTCTAACCTTCACAGATGATTTGAGCAGATATGGGTATATCTACTTAAAGAAACATAAGTCTAAAAAATTTGAAAAGTTCAAAGAATTTCAGAGTGAAGTGGAAAATCATCATAACAAGAAAATAAAGTTTCTACGATCTGATCATGGAGGTGAATATTTGAGTTATGAGTTTGGTCTTCATTTGAAACAATGTGGAATAGTTTCACAACTCACGCTACCTGGAACACCACAGCGTAATGGTGTGTCCGAACGTCATAACCGTACTTTATTAGATATGGTGCGATCTATGATGTCTCTTACTGATTTACCGCTATCGTTTTGGGGTTATGCTTTAGAGACGGTTGCATTCATGTTAAATAGGGCACCATCTAAATCCGTTGAGACGACACCATATGAAATGTGGTTTGGCAAGAAACCTAAGCTATCGTTTCTTAAAGTTTGGGGCTGCGATGCTTATGTGAAAAAGCTTCAACCTGATAAGCTTGAACCCAAATCGGCGAAATATGTCTTCATAGGATACCCAAAGGAGACTATTGGGTACACCTTCTCTCACAGATCCGAAGGCAAGATATTCGTTGCTAAGAATGGGTCCTTTCTAGAGAAGGAGTTTCTCTCGAAAGAAGTGAGTGGGAGGAATGTAGAACTCGATGAGGTAATTGTACCTTCTCTCGAATTGGAAAGTAGTTCATCACAGAAATCAGTTCCAGTGATTACTACACCAATTAGTGAGGTAGCTAATGATGATGATCATGAAACTTCCGATCAAGTTACCACCGAACCTCGTAGGTCAACTAGAGTATGATGTGCACCAGAGTGGTACAGTAATCCTGTTCTAGAGGTCATGTTACTTGACCATGACGAACCTACGAACTATGAGGAAGCGATGATGAGCCCAGATTCCGTGAAATGGCTTGAAGCCATGAAATCTGAGATGGGATCCATGTATGAGAACAAAGTGTGGACTTTGATTGACTTGCCCAATGATCGGCAAGCCATAGAGAATAAATGGATCTTCAAGAAGAAGACTGACGCTGACGGTAATGTTACTATCTAAAAATCTCGACTTGTTGCAAAAGGTTTTCGACAAGTTTAAGGAGTTGACTACGATGAGACCTTCTCACCTGTAGCGACGCTTAAGTCTGTCCGAATCATGTTAGCAATTGCTACATTTTATGATTATGAAATTTGGCAAATGGATGTCAAAACTGCATTCCTTAATGGATATCTTAAAGAAGAGTTATATATGATGCAACCAGAAGGTTTTGTTGATCCTAAAGGTGCTAACAAAGTGTGCAATCTCTAGCGATCCATTTATGGACTGGTGCAAGCCTCTCGGAGTTGGAATATACGCTTTGATAGTGTGATCAAAGCATATGGTTTTATACAGACTTTTGGAGAAGCCTGTATTTACAAGAAAGTGAGTGGGAGCTCTATAGCATTCCTAATATTATATGTGGATGACAAATTGTTGATTGGAAATAATATAGATTTTATTGATAGCATAAAAGGATACTTGAATAAGAATTTTTCAATGAAAGACCTCAGTGAAGTTGCTTACATATTGGGCATCAAGATCTATAGAGATAGATCAAGACGCTTAATTGGACTTTCACAAAGCACATACCTTGATAAAGTATTGAGGAGTTCAAATTGGATGAGTCAAAGAAAGGGTTCTTGCCTGTGTTACAAGGTGTGAAGTTGAGTCAGACTCATAGCCCGACCATTGCAGAAGATAGAGAGAAAATGAAAGTCATTCCCTATGCCTCAGCCATAGGTTCTATCATGTATGCAATGTTGTGTACCAGACTAGTTGTATGCCTTGCTATAAGTTCAGCATGGAGGTACCAAAGTAATCCAGGAGTGGATCACTGGACAGCGGTCAAGAACATCCTGAAATACCTGAAAAGGACTAAGGATATGTTTCTCGTTTATGGAGGTGACAAAGAGCTTGTTGTAAATGGTTACGTCGATGCAAGATTTGACACTGATCCGGATGACTCTAAGTCACAAACCGGATACATATTTATATTGAATGGTGGAGCTGTAAGTTGGTGCAGTTCCAAGCTGAGTGTCATGGCGGGATCTACGTGTGAAGCGGAGTACATAGCTACTTCAGAAGCAGCAAATGAAGGAGTCTGGATGAAGGAGTTCATATTAGATCTAGGTGTAATACCTAGTGCATCGGGTCCAATGAAAATCTTTTGTGACAATACTGGAGCAATTGCCTTGGCGAAGGAATCTAGATTTCACAAGAGAACCAAACACATCAAGAGACGCGTCAATTCCATCTGCGATCAAGTCAAGGAGGGAGACATAGAGATTTGCAAGATACATATGGATCTGAATGTTGCGGACCCGTTGACCAAGCCTCTTTCACGAGCAAAACATGATCAACACCAAGACTCCATGGGTGTTAGAATCATTACTATGTAATCTAGATTATTGACTCTAGTGCAAGTGGGAGACTGAAGGAAATATGCCCTAGAGGCAATAATAAAGTTGTTATTTATATTTCCTTATATCATGATAAATGTTTATTATTCATGCTAGAATTGTATTAACCGGAAACTTAGTACATGTGTGAATACATAGACAAACAGAGTGTCCCTAGTATGCCACTACTTGACTAGCTCGTTAATCAAAGATGGTTAAGTTTCCTGACCATAGACATGTGTTGTCATTTAATGAATGTGATCACGTCATTAGAGAATGGTGTGATGGACAAGACCCATCCGTTAGCTTAGCATAATGATCGTTAAGTTTTATTGCTATTGCTTTCTTCATAACTTATACATATTCCTCTGACTATGAGATTATGCAACTCCCAAATACCGGAGGAACACCTTGTGTGCTATCAAACATCACAACATAACTGGGTGATATAAAGATGCTCCACAGGTGTGTCTGAAGGTGTTTGTTGAGTTGGCATAGATCGAGATTAGGATTTGTCATTCCGAGTATCGGAGAGGTATCTCTGGGCCCTCTCGGTAATGCACATCACTATAAGCCTTGAAAGCAATGTGACTAATGAGTTTGTTACAGGATGATGCACTAAGGAACGAGTAAAGAGACTTTCCGGTAACGAGATTGAACTAGGTATGATGATACCGACGATCGAATCTCAGGCAAGTAACATACCGATGACAAAGGGAATGACGTATGTTGTTATGCGGTTTGACCGATAAAGATCTCTGTAGAATATGTAGGAACCAATATGAGCATCTAGGTTCCGCTATTGGTTATTGACCGGAGATGTGTCTCGGTCATGTCTACCTAGTTCTCGAACCCATAGGGTCCGCACGCTTAACATTAGATGACGATTTGTATTATGAGTTATGTGATTTGGAGACCAAAGTTTGTTCGGAGTCTCGTATGAGATCACGGACATGACGAAGAGTCTCGAAATGGTCGAGAGGTAAAGATTCATATATTGGAAGGTTATATACGGACACCGGAATGGTTCCGAAGAGGTTCGGGGATTTTTTGGAGTAACGGGAGGTTACCGGAGCCCCCCGGGAAAGTTAATGGGCCTAATGGGCCATAGTGGAGAGAGGGAGGAAGGCCACAAGAGGAGGCGCGCGCCTTCCCCCTGCCCAACCCGAATTGGACAAGGGGTGGGGGCATGGCCCCCCTTTCCTTCTCCCTCTCCCCTCTTTCCCCTTTCCCCTCTCCGTTGGAAGGAAGGGGCAAATCCTGCTAGGAGTGGAGTCCTAGTAGGACTCCCCCATGGTGCGCCAGCCCTATGGCCGGCCTCCTCCTCCTCCCCTTCTTTATATACGGGGGCGGGGGAGCACCCCAAAGGCACAATAGTTGTTCTCTTAGTCGTGTGCAGTGCCCCCCTCCACAGTTTACTCCTCCGGTCATAACGTCGTAGTGCTTAGGCGAAGCCCTGTGCGGATCAAATCACCATCAATGTCACCACGCCGTCGTGCTGACAAAACTATCCCTCGACCCTCCACTGGATCAAGAGTTTGAGGGACGTCATCGAGTTGATCGTGTGCTGAACACGGAGGTGCCGTACGTTTGGTTACTTGGATCGGTTGGATCATGAAGGTGTTCGACTACATCAACCATGTTTACCTAACGCTTCTGCTTTCGGTCTACGAGGGTATGTGGACACACTCTTCCCGTCTCGTTGCTATGCATCTCCTAGATAGATCTTGCGTGATCGTAGGATTTTTTTTGAAATTGCATGCTATGTTCCCAACAAGAAATACATACTAGCTCTGATGAAAGACAACCATCGCTCAATAACATTTCTGAAGGAATTCCATCTGCAATAGCTGATGAAACTGCTCAAGATGACCCAATTGTTGATGTCATCAATACAATACCTCAGCATGTAGATTCCATCCCCTTAGCAGACAACGACACAGTACAAACAACCATTGTTGAGGAAGTTGCAAAATCTCTTGCAATTACAGATCCAAATGATTCAACCGGCTCTCCCAGGCGTACCTTTGATGTGAGAACAAAAAGGCGCAATCTTCAACCTGTCCCCATAATGCCCAAGATTGGCAAAGGCAACACCGTCAATCTTGGGCATTACGGGGAATTTTAACCCATCGCCATAATTTTGATAGTGCCAAATTCTTAGAAGAGAGGAATTTCTTTGTTGGCAAGTCACCCTATGGCTCTGCCAAACTCCGGCGTGTGAGGTTTTGGACAAGAACACCGATGAATTATTATGCTTCACTCCTATTCGACAAGAACAAAGTTTTCCCGCATCACCATATTCCTCATGTGCATATAGAATCAATTCCCTGTTTCCGGGCAGCTTTAGTTGTTCTTCATGATGCCGCACTACTCAACTTCTGCACTGATGTCTGCGACTGGAATGAAGAACTCATTCTTCAATTCTATGCAACTGCACATTTCTCTGGCAATGCTGACGCCACTGCAACTTGGGCTCTGGACTAGATGAGTGAAGACACTCACTACAAATCACCAATTGGCGAGTTACTTCGAGCTCTTCGCGTTGATCCACCCCAAGAAGGAACAAAGAAAATATATGAAGAACCTGAGCTGTCCAATCATCTGATGCAAGTGCTGATGAAGCCAAGCTGAAGGAAATGCTTCCCCACCAACCTTCCTAGTGAAAGATTTGCTTTATGTGCCAAAGACTGTCTATCGAATTTTGGCAAAGACCCTCAGTCCGATCAAAGGTCACAATTCCAACACCGAAGAAGTTGTGGGAGTAATGAAGAACTTGCTGTTCCACATCATTCATGGAACTTCCATCAACATTCATGATTTCTTCCTGAGGACTTTGGTTGCTATGGCTCGGTCACCTTTTGAATTGAAGCCGTACGCACCATGGATTATGAGATTCATCAGATCCTGGTCTTCATTCCACTATAAGGTTGATCGTCAAAATCACTTGAGCTATTTGCCTGAAGTTGAAATTCTTCAAGGAACTCTGTCCATGGTACCTAGCAAAGCCAAAACCGTCATTGATGAAGGAATTCATCCCCTTGATGGACAATTACGTAGGCCTATATCCAGCTCCAATGTTGATGAATCTGCTAACCAGGATACTACAGCAAAAGCTTCAAGGCTATCCACTTCACCCGAAGCACCACATGTCATCACTGACCATGAGTTTCTTATTAGTCTTCATCAGAAAGTTGACAAGCATCATCGTTGGGTTAAGCATCAGTTTGCTGTTGTTCAAGCCAACATGATTGTGATGCATAATGCAGTGCACAAAAACCGCTACTATCTTCATGAGATATTTGACGGATCATGGGCCATCCTCTCGCACCTCAAATCTGATGACGAAGTTGCAGCCATGGAATTTCAAATGAACTTTGACTAGGCTGATCCACCAAGGAAGAAGTTCAAGAAAACTCAAGTTCCTCCTCTGATGCCGAGCTCAGAGTCTTCATGGTGCTCCACTGACGAACATGAAGTTGTTGAAGACACTTTTGCTGGTCCTTCGGCATCGTGCGACCCCAACAATGCTGGCACTCCCTCGACCTCTCCAATATTTTTCTCTGCAGGGTCGCTAGTCCTCAGATGCCTCACCTTTTGGTCATTTGATGACAAAGGGGGAGAAGTTTGAGTTAGTCTTCAAGCGGGTCGATATATGGGCTGCTTTTGCTTAAGTTGCAACTCTTAAACTTTTCTGGATGTGCTCTTTGATGATTTGTAACTTAATAATTGTTGGTTGTCTGAATTTTTTGCTATATTTTACGTGCATGCTCTGATCTTAAATATATCTACTCATGCATGCACAATATCATAATACACCAATTTTCATCATGGATTCATATTCTTCAAATATCTTATGATCATGCATGATTGGATTCCAAGATATAGGGGGGGACTCCACAATTTTAACCTGCCATGTGCATTTGCAATCCAAAGCAAATTCCTCATATGCACATCTTTAGGGGGAATTCCTCAATATCTTGTAACCAATTTCTTCATAATTTGTACGTAGACTTCAATTATTTTTACTCCCGTTGAAAGCCTAACCAATTTTTCATCAATCACCAAAAAGGGGGAGATTATAAGTGCATAAAATTGCCCCCTTAGAGGTTTTAGAGTATTGAAGACAAATAGGTTGAGCAACTAATGTGTATGTGAGTATACATAGGAGATAGAGTCCCTAAAGATTTGGTTTAACACATGCAAGATGACCCCAAAAAATGGATTTCTTCAAGTGAAGAATTTGGTGATGAAATTGGTACGACCTTTGAAGAAATTTATGTGAAGACTTTGAAGCTTGAAGACTTTGTTTTCATAGTTTCTTTTCTTCTTTTTTGAGTCATAGGAAAAACCATACTCTTAAAGGGGGTCTAGGTGAAACATATTTCACATTTCCCAAGGGATGCTCAAACTTACTCAAACCCATACACAAAAGCCGCTTCGAGTGAAGCCTTTGGAAATCTCCAGTACAACTGACTCATCTGCTAGCGATAGTGATGTAGTTCATCTGGTCATTGGCGAATTTGGTCATGCTGAGGAGTTGGGAGTTTGTGAGTGCGATCTGCCTAAAAGTGAGGAAATTGAGTGCCCCGACGAATTTGAGAGTTCAAATTCCGACCGTTGCTGCGCCGCGTGCCAGCTCTTGAGTGGATCTTTATCCTGACAACGCTAGAATCAGAGAAGGGCATTTATGACAATTCATGTCGGGTTGCCCCTGGCTATAAATAGCCACCCCCACAACCACTTGTTGGTTGGCTGCTCTGAGATAACTTGACACTTGTCATTTAAGAGCAACCCATCCTCTAACGACTTTGAGGGAATCCTAAGTGAGAAAAAATAGAGAGCCGAAGTGATTGAGCATCACTGAAGAGATTGATCTATGTGATCTGACGCCTGTTACCTTTGAAGACTATCATTCTTCCAGACGGTTAGGCATCAAGTTCTGAGTACACCAAGAGTCATTGTTGTGTGCCGGTGAACAAGTCCGTGAAAGTTTTGGAAGTCTACCTTAAAGACTTACCACAAGTGATTGGGCAAGGTCTGCGGGCCTTAGCTTAAGAGGAATACGGTGAGGACTGTGTGGCCTCTGAGTTGCGACTCAGCCGCCTCAACCAGACGTATAGTTGATACAACAACTGGAACTTGAAAGTGCATTATATCGACTAGAGGGGGGGTGAATAGGCGATTTTTATGAATTTTTCACTGAGGAATTTGCAGGTGAGGAAATTCCTTAGCGAAGAACTACTAGCAGCGGAATAAGTACTCAAAAGTAAACATAACAAAGCACAAGTATAGTCATCATGATGAAATGAAGACAAGCACAGAGTACAGAAAGCGTGAACACAGGATAACACAGGATGAAGACAAACAGACTGAAGAAATTGAACTGAGGAAATTGAGAAAGTCTCCCGTCAAAGTCTTCAAACACAGATACGAACAAGCACTCAACACAGTTATGAGGAAATGAAAGAGTTGAGGAAATAGAACCAGTGAGCTTGGTGAAGACAATGATTTGGTAGACCAGTTCCAACTGATGTCTCAGTTGTACGTCTGGTTGGAGCGGCTAGGTATTTAAACCTAAGGACACACAGTCCCAGACACACAATCCTCACCGTATTCTCCTTGAGCTAAGGTCACACAGACCTCGCCCAATCACTCGTGGTAAGTCTTCAGGTGACTTCCGAATCTTCACAAACTTGGTCACTCGGCGATCCACAATTCCTCTTGGATGCTCTAGACCTTGACGCCTAACCGTCTGGAAAAAGCACAGTCTTCAAAGGTAACAAGCGTCGGATCCACGCAAGATCAATCTCTTCAGTGATGCTCAATCACTTGGGGTTTGTACGTGTTTGGGTTTGGGTTTTCCTCACTTGATGATTTTCGCTCAAAGTCCTCGGAGGATGGGATACTCTCAAATGACAAGTGTCAGTTTCTCTCGGAGCAGCCAACCAGCTAGTGGTTGTAGGGGGCGGCTATTAATAGCCCAGGGAGCAGCCCGACATGATAAGACATAAATTCCCTTCAATGATATGACCGTTAGGTGGGTAGATATTTTGGGATAGCTGGCGCATAGCACATCAACGGTCGGAAATTTGAGTATCAAATTCCTCAGGGTTATCATGTTCCTCACTGTGTAGGCAATCCGCACTAGCGAATTCCTAACTCCTCAGTCAGAACAAATTCCTCAGAGACCAGAAGAACTTCGTCTCTGTCACTGAAGAATATGACTGAACTGTATGAGATTTCCAATGGCTTCACTCGAAGGGATTGGTAGGTGTAGGATTTTGAGTTGAGCATCACATGGAAATTTTTCCTTAGTATTTCCTCGACCCCCTTTAACAGTACGGTGTTTCCTATGACTCAAGAAAGAGAAAATGAAACTACGAAAACAAAAGTATTCACGCTTCATGTTCCTCGAATGAATACCAAGTCTTTAGGATTGCACCTATTTCTTCACTTTCAAAGTCTACAGAAATCCAAAGTCTTCAGTCGAAGAACTTCATTTTTAGGGGTCGACTTTCTCTGTAAATATCGAACTCCTCATAGACTTATAGACCTGTGTACACTAAAAAACACATTAGTCCCTTAACCTATAAGTCTTCAATACACCAAAATCACTAAGGGGCACTAGATGCACTTACAATCTCCCCCTTTTTGGTGACTGATGACAATATAGGTTAAGTTTTCAACGGGGATAAACATATGAAGTGTAAATAATGATATTGAGGAATTTGATTGCAAGATATAGAAGAACTCCCCCTGAAGATGTGCATGATGAGGAATTTGCTTTTGAAGCATTGCACACTTGAAGAGTAGAATCATGGAGATCTCCCCTTATATCTTGTAATTCGAATAGCAGATTCTTCATGATGCCAACTATTTCTTCATTAGATGAGTCGTGGCCTTTGATGGGACTCATTGTCCTCGTCAGAATGCGATAGACAGTTCTGGGCACATAGAGTAAATCCTTTACAAGGAATTTCGTCCTTGGGGCTTGACCGGGCTTCAAAGGCTTCATTAACACTTGCATGTAATGGGTTGTGAGTTCTGGTTCATGATACAGGCAGCGAGCTCCTTCACTAGGTGGACTAATAGGCAGGGCGTGAAGCAATTCAGAGGCCGGTGCCTTATAGTGAGTATTTTCGGTCATCCAATCCAAGACCCAGGTGTTGATATCTTCAGGATCACTTGTGATGTGCAATGTAGCGTAGAACTGAAGAATAAGCTTATCATTCCAATCAACAATGTCAGAGCAAAAGTTGAGGAGGCCTGCATCATGAAGAACACTGAGCACAGGAGAGAAGCAAGGTAATGATTCCATGTCCACGTGAGGAATATGCTCATGGTAGAAGATTTTGTCTTTGTTGAAAAGCAGTGAAGAATAGAAGTTGGCCTGGCTTGCAGTCCAGAAACGCTTCCTCCTTAGACGAGCAGAGTCATAAGGATTGTAGTTAGTGAAGAACACGTGCTCGCCGAAGAAATCCAGCCTTGAATTTCTGCTTCTTTGAGAATGGATCCTTTGGCTTGGGGTGAGGAGTGTCAGTCAATTGCATCACAACCTCTGGGATCTTCATCTCAGGTTCCACGGACTGAGGAATTTCAGGTGCTGCTTCAGTGGCAGCCTGGGTCTTCAATTCTTCATCTACATGATCTTCAGCACTAGTGGCTGGAATTTCTTCATGGACAGATGGTGTGGCATGTGGTTCATCAGATCCCATTTGTACAGTAGTTACTGGGGACTGAGGAATTTGTTGCGATGGTGTGAAGAGTGGAGAGTTGGGGTGCTGACTTTCCCAAAATTCATCACTTAGTACAGGTGTGGTACAACCAATGTCCACATCTTCATCTCCCATTTCTTCAACGCTGGTCTCTTCAGCAGTAAACTGAGGCATAGGCGAGGAGACAACTAGTGTTGAAGGGATTGTATCCACTTCAATTTCTTCATCCATCTGCTCTGACGAAGCAGCAGAGGGACTCTCTTCATCAGATTCACTTGGAATCACATATTCTTCATCAAAAGGAACAAGGTCCTTTAATGGCATGGTTGAGATAGGAACAACATTAATGGGGTTTGCAAATGAGCTAGTCAATGACTTCATCTTCTTTTGAGTTGAAGAATCTGATGCAGTTGATGCCTTCCTTTTCTTCACCATTGCACGCTCTGCAGCCTTGGTCTTCTTCACATCTGATGCAGATGGAAGGATCAGAGTTGGTGTAGGCACAGGAGGAGCAGAGGAATCTGGTTGATTTTCTTCAGGCACAACTAATGCAGTTGCCCTGACTTCTTCATTTTCTTCAGGCGCACCACTAGTGGATGCCTTAGCAATTTCTTCAGCGGCTGGAATGCGGTCATCAGCCCTGGAACTCACATTTTCTTTAGCAGCCTGAAAGTCATCAGCGGTGCTGGCATGTTCTTTAGTTGGCTGAGCAGATGCTTCAGCCTGAGGAATTTCCTGTTGCGATGGAGCCGCAACATTTGAGGTGAACTTCTCAGTCAGTTTAACAAACCTGACCTTGGCTCCTTGCCAATCAGCATAGTAGGCTTTGAAGTCATCGCTGAGGGTTTTGATTTCAGACTGGATTTTTACAAGTTCATCAGTTGTTATAGTGACAATGTTGTTCTTCAGAAATTTCTCCTTCTTATATTGCGCTTTCTTGATCTGCCTGGCCTTCTCATATTTCCATTTTTCTTCTTGGATGAAATGGGTCAGCATGTGACTTTGGCCAAGAGTCAACTTGAAATCAGGCATAGGAGTGTTTGGGTCCTTGTGCCAGAGATCAATATAGTCGAGGATCAACCTTGGATCCAAAAGCAGTGGCACATTTGTGCCTTTGGCTCTAGCGGCCTTGACTTGCCTATCTCTGATGATCTCAGCAAGTTCTTCATCATCAGCTTCGTCTTCTTCAGACGACACTTAGGAGGCGACCTGCTTCTTCTGAGGACTAGGGCAAGGACCTGATCCAGCAGTGGCCTTTATCTTCAGCAGAGAGGGTCCCGTTGAAGAATTGGGTGCAGCTGAGGAATTAGCTGAAGCTCATGAGGCAATAGAGATGACTGTAGTCCTTTGGCATGTGGCAAGATGCACAGGTGCAGAGGACTTTGTCGGAGCAGCTGAGGACTTTGGAGGAGCTGAGGATTTTGGAGTAGCAGGAGCAGCATGAGGAATTGGCCTTGAGGGCTTTGAAGATTCTGGCCGTGAGGGCATTACTGAGGAACTTGGCCGTGAGGGCATTTCAGGCGAAGCACTTGGCTTATGTGCAGGCTTCTTTGCCATAGATTTCTTCGGCTTGACAGAGGCCTTAGTGGCAGCAGCAGCAGCAGAGTCTTCATTGAATTTCCTCACTGCTTCTTTTGCTTGTTTGGCCAACTTGGCCTGGCGCTTGGCCCATTCTTCAGGAAAGTCCTCACCGCGCTTGACACTGGTGGGATCCGCTTCTTGGCCAGGTGCCAATGGAGGTCTTGAGCATGGAGGGGTAACAACGAATTTCTTCATGTATTTGGGAGTAACATATTTGTACTCCCTCCACTCTCTAGCCCATCTCCTCTCTATCTTCTGAATGCGCACCTTGTGCTGATTTTTATCTTCATCAGGAGGTGTGCAGTACCTAGCATAGATGTCATCAGGGATTTCAAACACTGTGTTAACCTTTGGCTTCTTTCCTCCTTTCTGTGGCTTCTTACCATCAGCCATTTTCTTTAGTTGAGGAATTTGAACAACTGAATTCTCTAAAGAGCTATGCAACTTTTCTTCGACGAACACTGCAAATGAGTTAAGTTGATGAGAACCTAGTGATTCAGCAGCTGACATGAGTACCTGTGAACAGAATATAGTTGCGAGGAATTTGGAGAGGTCATATGCGTTCTCAGAAGGTTTTTATAAAGAACAAGTTTGAGGAATTTGACCAGATAAGTTTTGAAGAATTTCACTAAGCGTTCTTTGTCTTAGGTTCCAAAGATGTATAGATCGAAAATTTACACATTTGAGGAATCTTGAAGAAAAACATAGCTTAGAGAAACGAATCAAGAACAGATGACATGTGAGGTGTTTTAGTGTGTGAAGATATGAAGAAAAACACCTTTGAAGATTTTGTAGATAATCATTTGAATCACAGAGGGCAGTAAAAGTATCTTTTAATTACCCTGGACGAAGAACACAATGAACTGGTATGTGAGATGTGAAGTTCGTCAGTGCAGATCTTCCACGCCCTAACTTGGCGGAGGAAGACAGCTACGGCGGCGACGGAGTGAAGATTTCCGCGGCCGGCACGAGTACGATGGCGATGAGGTCGAGGAAGTGAAGCTTTTCCTCACCGAATACGATGAAGTAGCGGTGGTGCTAGGGTTTGAGAAGCTCGAGCTGGAGAGAGGTCGAGCGGAGTAAAGGAAGTGAGGAAGGGGAAGAGGGGTATTTATAGCCATGGTGAAAAAATGTTCGCCCAAAGAAATTGGATGAACGTGCCCCTGACCCTTCTCATTCGCTTGACATGTGTCACCCACGTACTAAGAGGTGGAGATCGTGAGTGATCGTGGGTGAAAGGATAAGTATATCGTGCAATGCGGAATGGTTTGAGCGGCAAAGCCGAAAATTTAGATAAGATAGGTTTTAAAGTTACGTTCGCAATTTCTTCAGCTGACAAGGACTCGGTGAAGATTTTCAACGAGTTTCAAATAGAACGCACATGAAGAATTTGTGAATAGATTGGGTTGAGTATAGCATAGAGGGGGAAGGGTCCGATCACATTCACTTAGCAGAAAAACCAACTTGAAGAAATAGCTATAAGTGAATGTTGTAGAGGACATAAAACTCATATATATATAGCCAATGAAGAAAAATGACAGAAACAGTGAAGACAATGCAAAGTTGAAGAATTTGAACAATTGAGGAATTTCAACTTTTGGTGGTGGCGAGACCCACCGTATACGAATGATGATTTCAGACACCGCGTACAATTGTCGTAGGGTTCTGAGAATCACATTCTTCATTAATTTCTTCACACTCAGAGTGTTATTCTTCATTGACTGAAGAAAAACGTTTCTTCATGTGTTGAACATGTAAGTCATCAATTTTGCATAAGTGTTAGGATGAGTGTCCTTTTCAAAGAACATTCGAAGATTCTAAGATATTTAGCTC
The DNA here is from genome assembly GCF_002162155.2 of Triticum dicoccoides. NCBI lineage: Eukaryota > Viridiplantae > Streptophyta > Magnoliopsida > Poales > Poaceae > Triticum > Triticum dicoccoides. The sequence continues at coordinate 141,748,410 of NC_041392.1, forward strand.
ACACCGCAACTTGCTAAATCTCTTCTCATCCAAGGGCTTTGCGAAGATATCGGCTAGCTGTTCTTCAGTCTTCACATGCTCAATAGAAATGTCGCCCTTCAACACATGATCACGAAGAAAATGATGACGAATACGAATGTGCTTTGTCTTCGAGTGCTGAACTGGGTTGTGAGCAATCTTAATGGCACTCTCATTGTCACAACAGAAAGGCACATTCTTCATGTTTACCCCGTAGTCCTTGAGAGTTTGCTTCATTCATAGCAATTGAGCACAACAAGAACCAGCGGCAATGTACTCAGCTTCAGCAGTAGATAGTGATACGCAGTTCTGTTTCTTCAAGGACCAATAGACCAAAGATCGTCCGAGGAAATGACATGTACCAGATGTTGACTTGTGGTCCACATGATCAACAGCATAGTTAGAGTCAGAATATCCAATGAGGTCAAAAGCCGGGCCCTTGGGGTACCATAATCCAAGTGTTGGTGTGTGAGCTAGATATCGAAGAATATGCTTCACAGCCTTTGTAAGTGCATCTAGTGCCCCTTAGTGATTTTGGTGTATTGAAGACTTATAGGTTAAGGGACTAATGCATTTGTGAGTGTACACAGGTCTATAAGTCTATGAGGAGTTTGATATTTACACAGAAAGTCAACCCCTAAAACTAAAGTTCTTCGACTGAAGACTTTGGCTTTCTGAAGACTTTGAAAGTGAAGAAATTGGTGTGACCTTGAAGACTTAGCATTCATTCGAGGAACATGAAGCGTGAAGACTTTTGTTTTCGTAGTTTCATTTTCTCTTTCTTGAGTCATAGGGAACACCGTATTGTTAAAGGGGGTCGAGGAAATACTAAGGAAAAATTTCCATGTGATGCTCAACTCAAAATCCTACACCTACCAATCCCTCCGAGTGAAGCCATTGGAAATCTCATACAGTCCAGTCATATTCTTCAGTGACAGAGACGAAGTTCTTCTGGTCCCTAAGGAATTTGTTCTGACTGAGGAGTTAGGAATTTGCCAGTGCGGATTGCCTACACAGTGAGGAACATGATAGCCCTGAGGATTTTGCTACTCAAAATTCCGGCCGTTGATGTGCTATCCGCCAGCTATCCCAAAATATCTATCCACCTAATGGTCATATCATTGAAGGGCATTTATGTCTTATCATGTCGGGCTGCTCCCTAGGCTATAAATAGCCGCCCCCTACAACCACTAGCTGGTTGGCTGCTCCGAGAGAAACTGACACTTGTCATTTGAGAGCAACCCATCCTCCGAGGACTTTGAGAGAAAATCATCAAGAGAGGAAAAACCCAAACCCAAACACCTACAAACCCCAAGTGATTGAGCATCACTGAAGAGATTGATCCTGCGTGGATCCGACACTTGTTACCTTTGAAGACTGTGCTTCTTCCAGACGGCTAGGCGTCATGGTCTAGAGCATCCAAGAGGAATTGTGGATCGCCGAGTGACCAAGTTTGTGAAGGTTTGGAAGTTGCCTGAAGACTTACCACGAGTGATTGGGCGAGGTCTGTGTGACCTTAGCTCAAGGAGAATACGGTGCGGACTTGGTGTCCTGATCTGCGTGCTCATGACTGGGTGTCCGGGACTGTGTGTCCTCGAGTTTAAATACTCAACCGCTCCAACCAGACGTACAACTGAGACAACAGTTGGAACTGGTCTACCAAATCGTTGTCTTCACCAAGCTTACTGGTTCTATTTCTTCGACTCTTTCATTTCCTCATAAATGTGTTGTGTGCTTGTTCATATCTGTGTTTGAAGACTTTGGCTGAAGACTTTCTCAATTTCCTCAGTTCAATTTCTTCAGTCTGTTTGTCTTCATCCTGTGTTATCCCGTGCTTACGCTTCCTGTACTCTATGCCTGTCTTCATTTCATCATGATGACTATGCTTGTGTTCTGTTATGTTTACTTTTGAGTACTTATTCCGCTGCTAGTAGTCCTTTCGATAAGGAATTTCCTCATCGGCAAATTCCTCGGTGAAGAACATCATAAAAATCGCCTATTCACCCCCCCTCTAGTCGATATAACGCACTTTCAATTGGTATCAGAGCAAGGTACTCCCTTGTTCTGTGTGATTTTGGTTTAACCGCCTGGAGTTTTAGTTATGTCGACCGCAGGTATGAAGAAAGTGGCATGCCCCATCTTTGACGGTCATGAGTATCCCAAGTGGAAGGCCATGATGAAGAAGTGCCTCATGGCGATGAACAGCGAGGTGTGGACCGTCACTGAGATTGGTCTGACCAATCTGTGCAAGATGGCGGAAGCAGATGACATTCACAAGTACACTCTTCTCAACCTCATGGCGAAGGACGTCATCTGCTCCTGTCTGTCTCAAAATCAGTTCAGGAATATCATGCATCTCGATCATGCGAAGCTTATCTGGGACCGTCTCTCTGAGGTCTATGAAGGTCATCGAACCTGTCATGATCCTTGGTTTGAGGACTTCAAGGAATCTCTCAAAGCGATGACATTCGAACCAGAATCATCATCTTCTGCATCATGCCTTATGGCAAAAGATGCTGAGGTAACTGAATGCTACCTATCCGAGTCTAGTGATGATGAATCTGGTGATGAATTTGGACCCAGCTATGTCAAACTTGCTTCCCTTGCCACTTGCTATGTCTTGAGCTTGCGTTGGTTTTTCCTGAAGAGGAAGGGATGATGCAGCAGAGTAGCGTAAGTATTTCCCTTAGTTTTTGAGAACCAAGGTATCAATCCAGTAGGAGGCCACGCTCAAGTCCCTCGTACCTGCACAAAACGATAGCTACTCGCAACCAACGCGATTAGGGGTTGTCAATCCCTTCACGGTCACTTACGAGAGTGAGATCTGATAGATATAATATTTTTGGTATTTTTGGTATAAAGATGCAAAGTAAAAAGTAAAAGCAAAGTAAAAGGCAAAGCAAGATTAAAGTGATGGAGATTGATACGATGAGAATAGACCCGGGGGCCATAGGTTTCACTAGTGGCTTCTCTCAAGAGCATAAGTATTCTACGGTGGGTGAACAAATTACTGTTGAGCAATTGACAGAATTGAGCATAGTTACGAGAATATCTAGGCATGATCATGTATATAGGCATCACGTCCGTGACAAGTAGATCGAAACGATTCTGCATCTACTACTATTACTCCACTCATCGACCGCTATCTAGCATGCATATAGAGTATTAAGTTAAAAATAGAGTAACGCCTTAAGCAAGATGACATGATGTAGAGAGATAAATTCATGCAATATGAAATAAACCCCATCTTGTTATCCTCGATGGCAATGATACAATACGTGCCTTGCTGCCCCTTCTGTCACTGGGTAAGGACACTGCAAGATCGAACCCAAAGCTAAGCACTTCTCCCATGGCAAGATCTCATGGATACAGAAAGTTGCGGCAGCGGAATTAGGTTTTTGGCTCCTGTTCTGATCGTTTGGGGGTACGTGTGTATATATAGGAGGAAGGAGTACGTCGGTGGAGCACCGAGGGGCCCACGAGGCAGGGGGCGCACCCTAGGGGGGCACGCCCCACCCTCGTGACCTCCTCTTTGACCCCCTGGAGTAGGGTCCAAGTCTCCTGGATCACGTTCGGTGAGAAAATCACGTTCCCGAAGATTTTATTCCGTTTGGACTCCGTTTGATATTTTGTTTCTCCGAAACACCGAAATAGGCAAAAAACTGCAATTCTGGGCTGGGCCTCCGATTAATAGGTTAGTCCCAAAAATAATATAAAAGTAGAAAATAAAGCCCAATATAGTCCAAAACAGCAGATAATATAGCATGGAGCAATCAAAAATTATAGATACATTGGAGACGTATCACCACTAAACAACAAAGAGATTTGGAAAAAGTTCATTACATGCTAAATAAGAGCGATGATATGTTGGGTGAAGAAACGGATCAGTCAAAAGCTTTGGCTGAAAGTCTTCAGAGACTTCATACTAAGTATGACACCCTTCAAGATCATCATAACACTCTCTTATCCGATCATGAGAAGCTTTCTTATGAATTTCTTCAAAGAAAGCAAGATCTTGAGAAGCTAAGAGTGAGTTATGAAGACCTTCAGAAGGAGCGCGATTCATTACTTGCTCAACAAATCAGCGCTTCTCAGGAAGGATTTGTTCCTCCATGCTTGAAGTGCATTGAACCTGAATCTGCTAATTCTTCACCTGAATGTTCAAATGCTACTAATGTTTCAAATTCTTCACATGCCTCTGCTATCACTAATTCCTCATTTGAGGACATTGCTAGTATCACTGACGATGCAGGGCTGAAGGAATTGTACATGACAGGCATGTACAAAGGCCTCAAAGGGCATCAGACTCTTTGTGATGTGCTTAAAAAGCAGATCCTCAACAGGAACCCTAGGAAAGAGGGTATTGCTTTTGAGAGGAAACTCAATGCTGATGGTACATATTGGAAGCCTGAGCAGTACCCCAAAACTACATGGGTTGCTGCAAAGGGACCTCCAGTTGATCCATCTAACTTATATGGACTTGCATGTGAATCTCCTCGTTCTGATGATGAGTCATTTGACTCCAACTATAAACTGTTCAAAAATCAGAATGGTGAAGTATTTGCTAGATATGTTGGCACTAACTGTAGGAACGGTCCCCCTATGAAGAAAATCTGGGTTCCCAAAAGATGCCTTGAAAATCTTCAGGTGAATGTCATCATGACGCCGCCTGTGAAGAATAGGAACCCCAGATCAAATTCTTCATATGGACCAAATTCTTTTTTTTGAGGAATTAGCGACAGTGGGAGAGGCTCCCACTGACTTTGTATTACTCACAACATAACAGTTACAAGTGTGTTACAATGGGTTTTAGGCCCCCCGGCCGTAAGTGTTGCAGAAGCAAAACTAGCTGTCCAAATTTACAATGAAGTCAGAGAGAAAAGGATGAACTTTCTCAGGACAGTTATGGATCACCAAACCCAACAGAAGTTTGAACCTAGCCAACCATGCCACGAACGAGCGCGGGATCCCCCTGAAATGTTGGTTGTTTATTTCCATCCACAGGCTCCAAGAAGCAAGCAGGAAGATATCCATGAAAAGCGGCCGACGCCAGCTCTCTCTCCCAGCATGCAAGATGGCTAGCCTATTGGTTCCTCCTGGCCAGGTCAGACCAACCTTACTCCAGCATTGTTTGGCAAAAGGGCACTCGAAGAAGAGATGTTCCATGGTTTCCTCTGGCGGGGTTTGGCAGAGCATGCAAGTGTAGTTGCCCCCGGCTACAGCAAAGTGTTGCCTCTTCAACATGTTCCTGGTGTTCAAACGATCGACCATAAGCAGCCACCCAAACATCTTGAACTTGATCGGGCATTTGGCTTTCCATAGCCAACCAAAGGCCTCATCAGCTTTCACCTGCTTGAAACAGTGGTTGTAGTACTTCTTTGACGAATAATGTCCTAGTTCACAGACCCAAACGTCGGGCGAACCGTATTCCAGACAAACATGCGAGGACCCTTGCTGTATCTCTCTTATCTCCTCCCTAGCCTGGGCCGAAAGAGGCAGACTGAAGATCATGGCTGGATCAGTGGTCCTGAGAACCCTAGCAACAGAGTCATCCTCGTTCAGAGCATAAGAGAAGGCTCGCGGATGCGTGTCCATCAGTGCGGAGCCAGTGTCACTAAACCAGACATCTTTCCAAAACAAAGAGCTGCATCCATCCCCGGGGATGACCTAGGCGACCCCACGGAAGGTTCCACTGAGCTGCATTACGTCTTTCCACCAGAAGGAACCCATTAGCTCAGTGGCGTGCGACACCTTGTTCGGGTAGTACGCCTCCCAGACTAGCTGAACCCAGGGCACATCCTCACGATTGTAGAACTTGAATAAGTACTTTAGGAGAAGCGCGTCATTTTGTATCTTGATATCAATAACACCGAGGCCACCACACCGTTTGGGTCGACAGACAAGCTCCCAGGCAGCAAGGGAGTTGGCTTTGATCCCATCGTCAGAATTTTTTGCCCAGAGGCAGTAGCGATGCAGTTTGTCAAGGTGCTCAACCACTTTAGGGTGCAGCTTGATCGTGCACATTGCATAGATGAGCATGGAGGTGATCACCAAATTGACCAGCGTCAATTTGGCCCCCGACGACATCAGCGATAGGGCAGTGGATGTTTTCCTCTCAACCGAGTGTACCAATGGCATGAGATCAAGAACACTTGGCCTAGTCGTCCCCATGGGGAGACCAAGGTAAGTGAACGGCAGGGTGCCAACAGAGCAGCCAAACACCCCTGCCAACCCACTAGCATGCTGGTGATCGGCATTAATGGGTATGAGGGTCGATTTATGGAAGTTGATCTTGAGTCCCACCGAGGCTGCATAATCCTCCAAAATAAGTTTCATGCGGGCGGCCTGTGTGGGACAAGCTTGCATAACCAGGATTGTGTCGTCAGCGTATTGCACCACTGGGAAGTCACCCGCATTTTCATGAGGAATAGGAAGCTCCAGCAAACCCTGAGTGTACGCATCATTGATGGCAGCTTGGAGTAGATCAGCCGCAAGGACAAAGATCATTGGTGAGAGAGGGTCACCCTGTCTCACGCCACACTTGCATTTGAATTTCCGACCAGGAACACCATTTAAGAGAACTGACGAAACTCCCGAGCCAAAGATCGTTTCCATCCAGCCTAGCCAGCTATCATCAAAACCCATGTGTTTCATAATATCCAGCATGGGGGCATGTTCATCGTATCAAAGGCCTTGACAAAATCAAGCTTAAGTAATACAATCTCTCTCCCAGACGAGTGGCATTGATGAATATATTCGTACAACCACGCGAGACAATCCTGGATGGTCCTACCTTTGATAAATCCATATTGGTTCCTGTGTATGATTTTTAGAATGACTTTCTACAGCCGGTTCGCCAAGATCTTTGTAATGATTTTCAGACAACAATTCAGTAAGGTAATTGGTCTGAAATCATTAGCCGTTTCCGGAGAGGATATTTTTGGAATCAGGGTGATATATCCCTCACTAATGCTAGTGATGTCAAGTCCCCCAGCATGGAAAGCGTGACAGAGGTCATAGAAATCTGACTTGATGATTTGCCAGCACTTCTTAAGAAAGCAACCATTAAAACCATCCGGGCCGGGGGCTCTGTCATTCGGCATTTCCTTAACAACAGCATCTATTTCATCAGTAGAGAAGGGCGCACTCAGTTGGTCCAGCCCATCAATCCTGTGGATGATCCTAGAGAGATCAAATTCATGCTGGTAGGTTTAGAAGAACCCAAACGATCCTTGTATGTATTGAACAGGACCCCCTCTTTGCCAGCATGATCATGAATTTCGACCTCCCCAACTCTAAGCATGGCAATGGCATTGTGCCTATACCTCTCCGTGGCCAATGACTGAAAGAGCTTAGTATTTTCGTCAGCAAAGAGAAAATACCTAATAGTACATCTCTTTTGCCAGTACTCATTCTGGTATTTGAGCAGGGCCTGTAAGTGGGTTTTCAATATCTCCCTGAAGTTTGACTCCTGGACATATAAAGGTCGTTTGTCCTCAAGGGTGTCCATGATGGCCAGAGTCTCATTACTGTTTTGAATCAGAACTTTGAGTTTCGAGACACCCTTGCTCCATCGCTTGAGATTATATCTCAAGTTTTTTAGTTTTTTACATATTTGCGCCGCGGCATTGGGTGCGTGACATGTTTTAGACCATGATCTAGCAACAACCTCCATGAACCCATCATGATTAGTCCAGAAATTCTCAAACCGGAAAAGCTTGGATCGGGGGACACTTGATTCAATTGTGACCACGCACGGAATGTGATCGGACACTGGTTTTCCCAGAGGCAGGACCATTGTGTTTGGATAGGAGGTGGTCCAACAAGAGGATGAGAAGAACCAATCCAACTGTTCGAGCAGAGGATCATCCTGCATATTACTCCAGGTAAATGCTCGGCCTTTCACAGGTAACTCCATGAGTGATTGTGCACGGATGAGCTCGTTAAATAACAACATGTCCGCAGCATCACCCCCATGTTTGTTTCTGTTATTCGTGGATCGAATAAAGTTGAAGTCGCCAAGAATTAGCCAATTTTCATCGTCAGGGATATTCAAATCAAAAAGCCAGTTTGTAAAATCCACTCTACGCTGACCAGAGCAGGGGCCATAGACATTAACTAGCTTCCACGAGTCATTCGACTGCATGGCCACAAAAGAAATCCCAATGGCAAAAGAATCCACAAACCAAGACGTGCCCGTAAACACAGTACTATTCCAAATGACAATGATGCCACCAGAGGCACCCACTAATGGGGCAAAAACAAATTTATCGAAGCTCTTAGGGCAGAAAGTCTTAATAAAGGCAAGATCGAAGGATTCACGTTTAGTTTCCTGGATACATAGCACAGAACAACCGCTAGTATCGATCGCATTCCTAATAGCCAAAAGTTTTGCATCAGAGTTTATGCCTCTGATGTTCCACGAGAGCACATTCCACGGTTTATTCATCGAAGGGAAGACTTCAGTCTTCATCCGCTCCCGACGAGCGCTGGTCATCCAATAGCTTCTCACGGGAGAGGGCTTCAGGGGCAATTCCACAATTGCTTCCCATCCGTTGAAGATCCTCGATCGGAGTTGGCGGGGGGCAGGCAGCATTGGGCACCTGCACAGGAGCAGCAGCCAAAGAAACAACATTGACAAAAGGAATCTCATGTGGTTTCACCCGTGACTTGGAACGCTTTGTGTCTGTATCATGGTTGATTTTGAAACCCATACTTGTTGGATCGATTTCTCCGTCTGATAGTAGTGGTGTCCAAAGGCACTAACACATTGCGGTGTTGAGTAGCCACAGAAGAGGATGCAAGCACCTGAAGTGCAGTAGGCTGGTCTGATGAAGGCACTATCAGAGATTCTACCTCTGCCGGGACGAGCTGCGTGACCGCCTTGAGGCCAGGAGAGTGTTCAGGCAAATTCCAAGTCGCAGCAATCAACCGAGCCCTGGGTTCAGGCGATAGCATAGACGATGGAACAGCAATTGTCCCCCACTGAATTGCAGTAGCAAAGATCCTTGAGAAAATGTCAGGTTCAGGCACCATACACTCAATCCAAGCTGCAACAGCAGCATTAAGATGATTCTAAATACTCTGAAAAGGGTTTAGGGGTAACATCACAGGAGAAGTATGTTGAAGGGTGATAGCTGGTGTATATATACGCTTGAGCATACCCCCAATCCAAAGCAAGAACTCATGATCAACTGGAACCTGAAGAAAAACAGAACTTCCCCCAGCCCTGACGAACTCCAACCTGGCTGCATGGTTGCCATTCACAAATCCATCAGCCAGAGCTTCCACTGCCTGAAACTCCGAATCAGATGACCAAATGTCAGATAGATTATCCTGCACATTATGCTCCGGAACCACACCATCCATGAGAGACGGACCATCATACTGAAAGAAGGTCCTGAAACTGAACCCAGTGTAAGGTGGAGGGATCACAGGCCACACGCCCCACCCATTTTCCTGAACATCCTGAGCAGGTTCCAGGGCATTCCAGGCAGCCTCATTCAAAGCATCCTGAGCCGCCATCTCATCAATTCGTGCTTGCTGCATGAGGGTGTAGTAAGGAAGCTGATATGGATGTGGAGATGCATTCAAAAGCGGGGGAACATCTTCATTACCAACCAAGTTTGGAATAGTGTTTCTACCATTCAGAACATAGACAGGCACCGACCACGAGCGAGCAAGACCTGGCAGTAAACCAACCCTGGTAATCACAAGACTATGCGGCACCTCAGCAACATCCTTGATATGATATTTAACAAGGATTCTAGCCTTGTTCTGTCTCGGACGGGGCTAAGCAAGCATCTTCCCAAAGTGTGAGACAACCTTATGGACATAATGCTCAGTTTGATAGTCCATTGGAAAAGCGAGAAACATGACCCAAACTTCATATTCAAAGGCAGGCATGCGCATATTGATACTCTCATCATGTGGAACTAGGGAGAAAGTGGAATCATCGGTCAAAGCATGTGGTCCTTCTCTAATGGCAGCATCCCTACTCTCCATATCCGCAAACACAACACACCCGATCCCCAGTGGGTAAACAAAATCATCTAGCAGTTCATACTCCAAATCTCCAACGATAATGCGACAGACCTCAGCTAGCCAGAACTCCTTCTGATGATCAGGGACCGGAGGGTGGACGGAAACAATGGCATACCTATCGTGATTTAGAGGCGGATCATCCACCACCATAACTTGACGTTGGACCCGGTGAGCAGGCCCGCGATCGAAGGTGGATCCATCCGGAGCGAAGGCAAACGGGCTCACGGGGAAGTTCGCCATGGCAGATGGAGCCGAGAGCTGCAGCGGCTTGAGAGATTTCGCCGGAGTAGGAGGTGGTGGATTCTTGCTCACGGTCGATGGTGAGGGCGTGGGTGTAGAACTCGAGGAGAGCGTCATTTCACCTGATTGGGGTTTTTGGCAGGCAGAATTGACTACACCCTGACCGGGTAGGCGTATCGTCAAGCAATGGGGGTTAGCCACGTCCGCGTGGTGCGGGATTATCTATTTCTGTTTCCATATGCAACCCCCTTGCGGATCCCTAACAACACGGGCCATACCAACATCCATAGATTTACCAACCGCAGGTTCATCCGCAGCAGCCCGAGGCAAGATCCTCTCCGATTGTGTTAGATTTTTTATTTTCCAAGCCCAGCGAGGGAGAAAAGCACAAGTCGTAAGCTTGCGTGACTTGTGGCCCAGTCGAAAGCAGAGAGAACAGCGACGAAGCCCCGGACAAAGCCTAGTCATGTGGTCAACCGCAGAACATGCATTACACGGAAAGCCCAAAGGGTCCGGGCCCACTTTGCATGGCACATGCTTATGATCATCAGTACGTGTAGTCAAGTAGGCGCAGGCGCCAGAGTCATCTCCACAGCGCTGACAGAAAACCCTAGTGCAAACATCATCAACATGGCCAAGACGATCACAGAGAGAACAATGCAAAAGCCTTTTGTAAATGTATTCCTTGGTGGGGACTGACGAAATTTGCACCAGAAGCTTAACATTATCATTATCATATCCGGCCTGCCAGCAATCCAGAACAGAAAAAAGTTTCTCATCCGGAATAGAATCCCATAAGCCCACAATATATCCTACCCCCTGAAAAGATGGCAACCTTCCAGGAATATCGGGAACAATAGGTAAAGGTATGGAACCAATCCGAAAAGAATCCGAAGAAACCGGAGACGAAAAACTACCAAAGGAGATCCGATCAAAAGGCTCGCCGGAATGCAAGTCCCTCGGCGGCGGAGTGAAACCCAATTTTTGCAGTACTGGCAATGACGCAGGATCCAATGGTAATTTACTCTGGTTAGAAAGCCATTTAGATTTAATCGCCGGACCAGGTGAGGAAGCCAAACCAGTTAGCTCAGAATCAGCGTGCCATGAGGGGAGCCGTGGACGTGAGTTCCCAGATCGATGAAGATGAAAATGACAGATAAAGTCTGGCCAAATACGGTCTCTTAACCCAAATATGAAATGCCCCACATGATTTGAGGCCACTGAAAATCGAAAATGTCGATCACCCAGTCGCAAAACATTGAAACCAGCCGCAAGACCTCCAATACATGACTGAAGGGCCAAACCCACCGAATCCACCGAGAGGGGAAAGGAAGCCGAGGAGAAGGAAACTTCAAGGAAGAATTCCTTGGAGCCGGGGTTGGGGAGGAAGTGGACCGTAGATCCAAACCTTGCACGCACCTGTGCCTCCACCTTGAGGCCGGGGGAGAAATCCCAGTGGAGGAGGCCATCCATTGGGGGCGTTGGGAGGAGATCCTAGGGTTAAACCCTAGAATCGCCATGGGAATCGCCTGAGGTGGGTGGAGGTGGGGGAGTCGCCATTTTTTTAAAGGATGCGATTGGTCTTCCTAGCAAACCGTTGTTTGGCTCTCTTCATCTATGGACCAAATTCTTCATATGGATCCAAGTCCTCATATGGACCAAACTCCTCACATGGATCATATTCCTCAAAAGGATCAAAGTCCTCATATGAACATCATCGTGCTAACCCGTCTATTTCGCAGGGAAGATCTAAGGATTATGGATATGTGCATTATTCTTCAAATCATTATGTTCATAAGTCCTCGAAGAATTTCTCTACTTACTCTTATGCTTACTCTAACCCCTCTTATGTGAAACGAAATGGACTGGCTTCTATGCCATCCTTCTCGTATGGAGCTCACAGAATGATGAACTCTTTGCCACCCCTTCAGATGTGGGTGGTGAAGAAAGAGAACTAATCTCTTCTGCAGGGTCAGGTCTCCAGACGTACGTAATCGTCTGAAGAATTTGCTGGACACCTGAGCATGCCTGAAAGGACGCAGCCTAATCATGAAGAAATGAACTTTCATTTCTCACGTCCTCATACTGCTTTATCTGTTCTTTTGCTTGATGAAATTGATCTGATGAATTGATGTCATATTCTTCACTGATGAAGTATATGAGTTTGTAAGCTGCACTAATTCATCTGCAGGATGATCAACCCAAATCCACTGAGTGGGTCCTCGATAGTGGATGTACAAATCACATGACTGGTGAGAAGAATCTATTGATGGATGCTCCATTATCTCCGTCACATCTAAAGCATATCATCTTTGCCGACAAAGGCAAAAGTCAGGTATTGGGTCTAGGTAAGGTTGCGATCACAAAGGATCGACACATGGACAAAGTCATGCTTGTCGAGTCCTTAGGATACAACCTTATGTCTCTCTCAATGCTTTGCGATCTTGATACGGTTGTTGTCTTTGGCAAGTATCGTTGTGTTGTGGTTATGGAAACTGACAATTTCAAAGTCTTCGAAGGCTTTAGGAGAGGAGACCTGTATATTGTTGATTTCTCTACAGGACCACAACCAGCTGTGTGCCTACTTGCAAAAGCTTCAGAAGGCTGGCTCTGGCATCGACGACTTGGTCATGCAGGCATGAGGAATTTGCACATGCTTGCAAAGAAGAAGCATGTCATTGGCATCGAGAATGTAAAATTCCTAAAGGATCACCTATGTGGAGCCTGTGAAGCTAGGAAGATGACAAAGGCCAAGCATCCAGCAAAGACTATCATGACCACTACTCGCCCATTTGAATTGCTTCACATGGATCTCTTCGGTCCTAATCATTATTCTGCTGTTTCAAATGAAGCATCTCAATATGGCTTTGTTATTGTTGATGATTACTCTCGTTACACATGGGTACACTTTGTTACTTACAAACATGAAGTGCAGGAAGTCTTCAAACGATTTTCCTCGAGGGCTTCAACCAACTTTGGTGTGAAGATCAAGCACATCAGAAGTGACAATGGCACTGAGTTCAAGAATTCTGGTCTCGATGACTATCTTGATGAACTTGGTATTACTCATGAGTTATCTGCTCCTTATACAACTCAGTAGAACAGCGTCATGGAGCGCAAGAACAGGACTCTTGCTGAGATGGCTCGCACAATGCTTGATGAATACAAAACGCCTCGTTGTTTCTGGACTGAGGCAATTAATACTGTGTGTCACATCATCAACAAAGTATATCTTCACAAATTCTTCAAGAAGACTGCCTATGAACTCCTCACTGATAAGAAACCCAATGTAAGTTATTTCAAAGTCTTCGGTGCTAAATGTTGGATTAGAGATCCTCATCACAACTCAAAATTTGCACCGAAAGCACATGAAGGTTTTATGCTTGGTTACGAAAAGGACTCGCACACCTACAGAGTCTTCAACAATGTTCTTCACAAGGTTGTTGAAACTGTAGATGTGCGGTTCGATGAAACTAATGGCTCGCAAAGAGAGCACCTACCTACTGTGATAGATGAACCAGCACCTGAGGAAACTATCAAGTTCAAGGCTACTGAGGATGTCATTCCTACCGAAGAATCTGCTGAAGAATTCATTCTAGAACATGAAGAACGTCCAGCTAATGCACCTGAAGAAAACACTGAAGAAAATGGTGCTGAAGAGAATGCTGATCAAATTCCTCAATGATAACCAGCTCATCCTCGCATTGCAAAAGAAGTGCAAGTTGAAAAGATCATCAATGACATCAAAGCGCCAGGTCCTCTGAGGAAACAGAGTAACGCCTTAAGCAAGATGACATGATGTAGAGAGATAAATTCATGCAATATGAAATAAACCCCATCTTGTTATCCTCGATGGCAACGATACAATACGTGCCTTGCTGCCCCTTCTGTCACTAGGTAAGGACACTGCAAGATCGAACCCAAAGCTAAGCACTTCTCCCATGGCAAGAACTACCAATCTAGTTGGCCAAACCAAACGGATAATTCTAAGAGACTTGCAAAGATAACCAATCATACATAAAAGAATTCAGAGAAGATTCAAATATTATTCATAGATAGACTTGATCATAAACCCACAATTCATCGGTCTCAACAAACACACCGCAAAAAGAAGATTACATCGAATAGATCTCCACAAGAGAGGGGAAGAACTTTGTATTGAGATCCAAAAAGAGAGAAGAAGCCATCTAGCTACTAACTATGGACCCGAAGGTCTGAGGTAAACTACTCACAGTTCATCGGAGAGGCTAGGATGATGTAGAAGCCCTCCGTGATGATGGCCCTCTTCTGGCGGAGCTTCGGAACAGGCCCCAAGATGGGATCTCATGGATACAGAAAGTTGCGGCGATGGAATTAGGTTTTTGGCTCCTGTTCTGATCGTTTGGGGGTACGTGTGTATATATAGGAGGAAGGAGTACGTCGGTGGAGCACTGAGGGGCCCACGAGGCAAGGGGCGCACCCTAGGGGGGCGCGCCCCACCCTCGTGACCTCCTCTTTGACCCCCTGGAGTAGGGTCCAAGTCTCCTGGATCACGTTCGGTGAGAAAATCACGTTCCCGAAGATTTTATTCCGTTTGGACTCCATTTGATATTTTGTTTCTCCGAAACACTGAAATAGGCAAAAAACAGCAATTCTGGGCTGGGCCTCCGGTTAATAGGTTAGTCCCAAAAATAATATAGAAGTGGAAAATAAAGCCCAATATAGTCCAAAACAGTAGATAATATAGCATGGAGCAATCAAAAATTATAGATACGTTGGAGACGTATCAAGCATCCCCAAGCTTAATTCCTGCTCGTCCTCAAGTAGGTAAATGATAAAAAGAGAATTTTTAATGCGGAGTGCTACTTGGCATAATCAATGCAAATCTTCTTAATTGTGGTATGAATATTCAGATTAGAAAGATTCAAGACAAAAGTTTATATTGACATAAAAATAATAATACTTCAAGCATACTAATAAAGCAATTATGTCTTCTCAAAATAACATGGCCAAAGAAAGTTATCCCTATAAAATCATATAGTCTGTCTATGCTCTATCTTCACCACACAAAGTATTTAAATCATGCACAACCCCGATGACAAGCCAAGCAATTGTTTCATACTCTAACTTTTTCAAAACTTTTTCAATCTTCACGCAATACATGAGCGTGAGCCATGGATATAGCACTACAGGTGGAATAGAATGGTGGTTGTGGAGAAGACAAAAAGGAGAAGATAGTCTCACATCAACTAGGTGTATCAACGGGCTATGGAGATGCCCATCAATAGATATCAATGTGAGTGAGTAGGGATTGCCATGCAACGGATGCACTAGAGCTATAAGTATATGAAAGCTCAAAAAGAAACAAAGTGGGTGTACATCCAACTTGCTTACTCATGAAGACCTAGGGCAATTTGAGGAAGCCCATCATTGGAATATACAAGCCAAGTTCTATAATGTAAAATTCCCATTAGTATATGAAAGTGACAACATATGAGACTCTCTATATGAAGAACATGGTGCTACTTTGAAGCACAATATATGAGACTCGCTATATCATGGTGCCACTTTGAAGCACAAGTGTGGAAAAAAAGGATGGTAGCATTGCCCCTTTTTATTTATTTTCTTTTTTTGGGCCTTCTTTTTTTCTTTGGCCTTTCTCTTTTTTTGGGACAATGCTCTATTGAATGATGATCATCACACTTTTATTTATTTACAACTCAATGATTACAACTTGATTCTAAAACAAAGTATGACTCTATATGGATGCCTCCGGCGGTGTATCGGGATATGCAATGAATCAAAAGTGACAAGTATGAAGAAATTATGAACGGTGGCTTTGCCACAAATACTATGTTAACTACATGATCATGCTAAGCAATATGACAATGATGAATGTGTCATGATGAACTAGGTGGTGGAAAGTTGCATGGCAATATATCTTAGAATGGCTATGGAAATGCCATAATAGGTAGGTATGGTGACTGTTTTGAGGAAGGTATATGGTAGGTGTATGATACCGGCGAAAGGTGCGTGGTATTAGAGAGGCTAGCAAAGGTGGAAGGGTGAGAGTGCGTATAATCCATGGACTCAACATTAGTCATAAAGAACTCATATACTTATTGCAAAAATCTAGAAGTTATCAAAGCAAAGTATTACGCGCATGCTCCTAGGGGGATAGATTGGTAGGGAAAGACCATCGCTCGTCCCTGACCGCCACTCATAAGGAAGACAATCAATAAATAAATCATGCTCCGACTTCATCACATAACGGTTCACCATACGTGCATGCTACAGGAATCACAAACTTTAACACAAGTATTCTTTAAATTCACAACTACTCAACTAGCATGACTTTAATATTATCACCTCCATATCTCAAAACAATTATCGTGCTTCAATCTTTTCTTAGTATTCAACACACTCAAAAGAAAGTTTCACAAATCTTGAATACCAAGCATATTATTATTAAGCAAATTACCATGCTATTAAGAGACTCTCAAAATACTTTAAGTGAAGCATGAGAGATCAATAGTTTCTTTAAAACAAATCCACCACCGTGCTCTAAAAGATCTAAGTGAAGCACATAGAGCAAAATTATAACGCTCAAAAGATATAAGTGAAGCACATAGAGCAAAATTAACTAGCTCAAAAGATATAAGTGAAGCACATAGAGCAAAACTACTTAGCTCAAAAGATATAAGTGAAGCGCATAGAGTATTCTATCAAATTTTAATTAATGTATGGCTCTCTCAAAAGGTGTGTACAGCAAGGATGATTGTGTCATACTAAGACACAAAGACACAAATAATACAAGACGCTCCAAGCAAAACACATATCATGTTGGTGAATAAAAATATAGCTCCAAGTAAATTACCGATGGAAGTGGACGAAAGAGGGGATGCCTTCCGGGGCATCCCCAAGATTTGACTTTTTGGTGTCCTTGGATTATCTTGGGGGTGCCATGGGCATCCCCAAGATTAGGCTCTTTCCACTCCTTGTTCCATGATCCATCAAAAGAATTCACCCAAAACTTGAAAACTTCACAACACAAAACTCAAAATAGAAAACTCATGAGCTCCGTTAGCGAAAGAAAACAAAAGACCACTTCAAGTTACTGTAATGAACTCATTATTTATTTATATTGGTGTTAAACCTACTGTATTCCAACTTCTCTATGGATTATAAACTATTTTACTAGCCATAGATTCATCAAAATAAGCAAACAATACACAAAAAACAGAATCTGTCAAAAACAGAACAGTCTGTAGTAATCTGTACCTAGCGCAAGATCTGGAACCCAAACAATTATAAAATAAATTGATGTACCTGAGGAATTTATCTATTGATCATCTTCAAAAAGAATTAACTAAATATCACTCTCCAAATAAAAATTACAGCAGTTCTCGTGAGCGCTAAAGTTTCTGTTTTTTACAGCAAGTTCAACAAGACTTTCCCCAAGTCTTCCCAACGGTTCTACTTGGCACAAACACTAATTAAACACAAAAAACACAACCAAAACAGAGTCTAAATAATTTATTTATTACTAAGCAGTAGAAAAAGGCAAGGAATAAAAATAAAATTGGGTTGCCTCCCAACAAGCGCTATCGTTTAACGCCCCTAGCTAGGCATAAAAGCGAGGATAGATCTAGGTATTGCCATCTTTGGTAGGCAATCCATACGTGGGTCTCATGATAGTTTCATATGGTAATTTTATTTTCTTTCTTTGAAAGTGTTCCATGCCCTTTTTAATGTAAATTGAAATCTAATATTCCCTTCCTTCATATCAATAATCCCTTCCTTCATATCAATAATCGCACCAACCATTCTAAGGAAAGGTCTACCAAGAATAATAGGGCAAGAAGGATTGCAATCTATATCAAGAACAATGAAATATACGGGCACATAATTCCTATTTGCAACAATAAGAACATCATTAATATTTCCCATAGCTTTCTTAATAGTGGAATCCGCAAGATGCAAGTTTAGAGAGCAATCATCAAAATTACGGAAATCTAGCAAATCACACAAAGTCTTGGGAATAGTAGAGACACTAGCACCCAAATCACACAAAGCATAAAACTCATGATCTTTAATTTTAATTTTAATAGTTGGTTCCCACTCATCATAGAGTTTTCTAGGGATAGAAACTTTCAACTCAAGTTTTTCTTCATAAGATTGCATCAAGGCATCAACAATATGTTCGGTGAAGGCTTTATTTCGACTATAAGCATGTGGAGAATAGCATGGATTGCAACAAGGAAATGCAATCAATTAAAGAGAAACTTTCATAATTAAATTCCTTGAAATCCAATATAGTGGGTTTAGCAACATCTAGATTTTTATTTCTTTCAATCCCACTTTCATCAATTTCATCATTAAGATCTAAATACTCCGAATTTTTAGAACGCCTTCTAGGTACAGGAAGATCATATTCAGTTTCATCAAGATTCATATTGCAAAACAAAGATTTAATAGGGGACACATCAATAACTTTTAGATCTTCATCTTGATTTTCATAGGAATTGGAGGAACACGCTTTAATAAAGGCATCTTTGGAAGCACGCATCCTAGCAGTTCTTTCCTTGCACTCATCAATGGAAATTATCATGGCTTTGAGAGACTCATTGATATCATGTTTAGGAGGAATAGATCTAAGCTTTAGGGAATCAATCTCAAGAGAAATTCTATCAACGTTTCTAGCCAATTCATCAACTTTAAGCAATTTCTCTTCAAGCAAAGCATTAAAATTCTTTTGTGAATTCATAAACTCTTTAACACTATTCTCAAATTCAGAGGGCATCTTATTATAATTTCCATAAGAGTTGTTGTAGGAATTCCCATAATTATTAGAAGGATTACTAGGATATGGCCTAGGATTAAAATTCCCTCTATAAGCGTTGTTACCAAAATTATTCCTACCAACAAAATTCACATCCATAGATTCATTGTTATTCTCAATCAAAGTAGACAAAGGCATATCATTAGGATCAAAAGAAACACTCTTAGTAGCAAATAATTTCATAAGTTCATCCATCTTTCCACTCAAAACATTGATTTCTTCTATCGCATGCACTTTTTTATTAGAAGATCTTTCAGTATGCCATTGAGAACAATTAACCATAATATTATCTAGGAGTTTAGTAGCATCTCCTAAAGTGATTTCCATAAAAGTGCCTCCCGCGGCCGAATCTAAAAGATTTCTAGAAGCAAAATTCAATCCAGCATAAAAAATTTGTATAATCATCCACAAATTCAGACCATGAGTAGGGAAATTACGTATAATTAATTTCATTCTCTCCCAATATTGTGCAACATGTTCATGATCAAGTTGTTTAAAGTTCATAATATCGTTTCTAAGAGAGATGATCTTAGCGGGAGGAAAATACTTAGAGATAAAAGCATCTTTGCACTTGTTCCATGAATCAATACTATTCTTAGGCAAAGACGAAAACCAAGCTTTAGCACGATCTCTAAGCGAAAAAGGAAATAACTTCAATTTAACGGCATCATTATTGACATCTTTTTTCTTTTGCATATCACATAAATCAACGAAGCTATTCAGATGAGTAGCAACATCTTCACTAGGAAGGCCGGCGAATTGATCTTTCATAACAAGATTCAACAAAGCAATATTAATTTCATAAGATTCAGGATCGGTAAGAGGAGCAATCAGAGTGCTAAGGAAATCATTATTATTAGTATTGGTGAAGTCACACAATTTAGTAGTATCTTGAGCCATCGCGACAAACAAGCGATCTAACACACGGGCAAACAAAAAGCAAACGGGCAAAAGAGGCAAATAGAGAGGGAGGATAGAGAGAGAGAGAAAGGGCGAATAAAACGGCAAGGGTGAATTGGGGGGAGAGGAAAACGAGAGGCAAATGGCAAATAATGTAATGCGAGAGATAGGGATTGCGATGGGTACTTGGTATGTTGACTTTTTGCGTAGACTCCCCGGCAACGGCGCCAGAAATCCTTCTTGCTACGTCTTGAGCTTGCGTTGGTTTTCCCCGAAGAGGAAGGGATGATGCACCAGAGTAGCTTAAGTATTTCCCTCAGTTTTTGAGAACCAAGGTATCAATCCAGTAGGAGGCCACGCTCAAGTCCCACGTACCTGCACAAAACGATAGCTACTTGCAACCAACGCGATTAGGGGTTGTCAATCCCGTCATGGTCACTTATGAGAGTGAAATCTGATAGATATAATATTTTTGGTATTTTTGGTATAAAGATTCAAAGTAAAAAGTAAAAGGAAAAGCAAAATTAAAGTGATGGAGATTGATATGATGAGAATAGACCCGGGGGGCATAGGTTTCACTAGTGGCTTCTCTCAAGAGCATAAGTATTCTATGGTGGGTGAACAAATTACTGTTGAGCAATTGACAGAATTGAGCATAGTTATGAGAATATCTAGGCATGATCATGTATATAGGCATCACGTCCGTGACAAGTAGATCGAAACGATTCTGCATCTACTACTATTACTCCACTCATCGACCGCTATCCAGCATGCATCTAGAGTATTAAGTTAAAAACAGAGTAACGCCTTAAGCAAGATGACATGATGTATAGAGATAAATTCATGCAATATGAAATAAACCCCATCTTGTTATCCTCGATGGCAACGATACAATACGTGCCTTGCTGCCCCTTCTGTCACTGGGTAAGGACACTTCAAGATCGAACCCAAAGCTAAGCACTTCTCCCATGGCAAGAACTACCAATCTAGTTGGCCAAACCAAATGGATAATTCTGAGAGACTTGCAAAGATAACCAATCATACATAAAAGAATTCAGAGAAGATTCAAATATTATTCATAGATAGACTTGATCATAAACCCACAATTCATTGGTCTCGACAAACACACCGCAAAAAGAAGATTACATCGAATAGATCTCCACAAGAGAGGGGGAGAACTTTGTATTGAGATCAAAAAAGAGAGAAGAAGCCATCTAGCTACTAACTATGGACCCGAAGGTCTGAGGTAAACTACTCACACTTCATCGCAGAGGCTAGGATGATGTAGAAGCCCTCCGTGATGACGGCCCTCTTCCGGCGGAGCTCCGGAACAGGCCCCAAGATGGGATCTCATGGATACAGAAAGTTGCAGCGGTGGAATTAGGTTTTTGGCTCCTGTTCTGATCATTTGGGGGTACGTGTGTATATATAGGAGGAAGGAGTACGTCGGTGGAGCACCGTACTGTTAAAGGGGGTCGAGGAAATACTAAGGAAAATTTTCCATGTGATGCTCAACTCAAAATCCTACACCTACCAATCCCTTCGAGTGAAGCCATTGGAAATCTCATACAGTCTAGTCATATTCTTCAGTGACAGAGATGAAGTTCTTCTGATCCCTGAGGAATTTATTCTGACTGAGGAGTTAGGAATTTGCCAGTGCGGATTGCCTACACAGTGAGGAACATGATAGCCCTGAGGATTTTGCTACTTAAAATTCCGGCCGTTGATGTGCTATGCGCCAGCTGTCCCAAAATATCTATCCACCTAACGGTCATATCATTGAAGGGCATTTATGTCTTATCATGTCGGGCTGCTCCCTAGGCTATAAATAGCCGCCCCCTACAACCACTAGCTGGTTGGCTGCTCCGAGAGAAACTGACACTTGTCATTTGAGAGCAACCCATCCTCCGAGGACTTTGAGGGAAAATCATCAAGAGAGGAAAAACCCAAACCCAAACACCTACAAACCCCAAGTGATTGAGCATCACTGAAGAGATTGATCCTGCGTGGATCCGACACTTGTTACCTTTGAAGACTGTGCTTCTTCCAGACGGCTAGGCGTCATGGTCTAGAGCATCCAAGAGGAATTGTGGATCACCGAGTGACCAAGTTTGTGAAGGTTTGGAAGTTGCCTGAAGACTTACCACGAGTGATTGGGCGAGGTCTGTGTGACCTTAGCTCAAGGAGAATACGGTGCGGACTTGGTGTCCTGATCTGCGTGATCATGACTGGGTGTCCAGGACTGTGTGTCCTTGAGTTTAAATACTCAACCGCTCCAACCAGACGTACAACTGAGACAACAGTTGGAACTGGTCTACCAAATCGTTGTCTTCACCAAGCTTACTGGTTCTATTTCTTCAACTCTTTCATTTCCTCATAACTGTGTTGTGTTCTTGTTCATATCTGTGTTTGAAGACTTTGGCTGAAGACTTTCTCAATTTCCTCAATTCAATTTCTTCAGTCTGTTTGTCTTCATCCTGTGTTATCCTGTGCTTATGCTTCCTGTACTTTGTGCCTGTCTTCATTTCATCATGATGACTATGCTTGTGTTCTGTTATGTTTACTTTTGAGTACTTATTCCGCTGCTAGTAGTTCTTTCGATAAGGAATTTCCTCACCGGCAAATTCCTTAGTGAAGAACATCATAAAAATCGCCTATTCACCCCCCCTCTAGTCGATATAACGCACTTTCAATTGGTATCAGAGCAAGGTACTCCCTTGTTCTGTGTGATTTTGGTTTAACCGCCTGGAGTTTTAGTTATGTCGACCGCAGGTATGAAGAAAGTGGCATGCCCCATCTTTGACGGTCATGAGTATCCCAAGTGGAAGGCCATGATGAAGAAGCGCCTCATGGCGATGAACAGCGAGCTGTGGACCGTCACTGAGATTGGTCTTACCGATCTGTGCAAGATGGCGGAAGCAGATGACATTCACAAGTACACTCTTCTCAACCTCATGGCGAAGGACGTCATCTGCTCCTATCTGTCTCAAAATCAGTTCAGGAATATCATGCATCTCGATCATGCGAAGCTTATCTGGGACCGTCTCTCTGAGGTATATGAAGGTCATCGAACCTATCATGATCCTTGGTTTGAGGACTTCAAGGAATCTCTCAAAGCGATGACATTCGAACCAGAATTATCATCTTCTGCATCATGCCTTATGGCAAAAGATGCTGAGGTAACTGAATGCTACCTATCCAAGTCTAGTGATGATGAATCTGGTGATGAATTTGGACCCAGCTATGTCAAACTTGCTTCCCTTGCCACTTGCTACGTCTTGAGCTTGCGTTGGTTTTCCCCGAAGATGAAGGGATGATGCAGCAGAGTAGCGTAAGTATTTCCCTTAGTTTTTGAGAACCAAGGTATCAATCCAGTAGGAGGCCACGCTCAAGTCCCTCGTACCTGCACAAAACGATAGCTACTCGCAACCAACGCGATTAGGGGTTGTCAATCCCTTCACTGTCACTTACGAGAGTGAGATCTGATAGATATAATATTTTTGGTATTTCTGGTATAAAGATGCAAAGTAAAAAGTAAAAGCAAAGTAAAAGGCAAAGCAAGATTAAAGTGATGGAGATTGATATGATGAGAATAGACCCGGGGGCCATAGGTTTCACTAGTGGCTTCTCTCAAGAGCATAAGTATTCTACCGTGGGTGAACAAATTACTGTTGAGCAATTGACAGAATTGAGCATAGTTATGAGAATATCTAGGCATGATCATGTATATAGGCATCACGTCCGTGACAAGTAGATCGAAACGATTCTGCATCTACTACTATTACTCCACTCATCGACCGCTATCCAGCATGCATCTAGAGTATTAAGTTAAAAACAGAGTAACGCCTTAAGCAAGATGACATGATGTAGAGAGATAAATTCATGCAATATGAAATAAACCCCATCTTGTTATCCTCGATGGCAACGATACAATACGTGCCTTGCTGCCCCTTCTGTCACTAGGTAAGGACACTGCAAGATCGAACCCAAAGCTAAGCACTTCTCCCATGGCAAGAACTACCAATCTAGTTGGCCAAACCAAACGGATAATTCTAAGAGACTTGCAAAGATAACCAATCATACATAAAAGAATTCAGAGAAGATTCAAATATTATTCATAGATAGACTTGATCATAAACCCACAATTCATCGGTCTCAACAAACACACCGCAAAAACAAGATTACATCGAATAGATCTCCACAAGAGAGGGGAAGAACTTTGTATTGAGATCCAAAAAGAGAGAAGAAGCCATCTAGCTACTAACTATGGACCCGAAGGTCTGAGGTAAACTACTCACAGTTCATCGGAGAGGCTAGGATGATGTAGAAGCCCTCCGTGATGATGGCCCTCTTCTGGCGGAGCTTCGGAACAGGCCCCAAGATGGGATCTCATGGATACAGAAAGTTGCGGCGATGGAAT
This sequence comes from Triticum dicoccoides, assembly GCF_002162155.2. Taxonomy (NCBI): domain Eukaryota; kingdom Viridiplantae; phylum Streptophyta; class Magnoliopsida; order Poales; family Poaceae; genus Triticum; species Triticum dicoccoides. The sequence continues at coordinate 141,772,853 of NC_041392.1, forward strand.
TAGGTTTTTGGCTCCTGTTCTGATCGTTTGGGGGTACGTGTGTATATATAGGAGGAAGGAGTACGTCGGTGGAGCACTGAGGGGCCCACGAGGCAAGGGGCGCACCCTAGGGGGGCACGCCCCACCCTCGTGACCTCCTCTTTGACCCCCTGGAGTAGGGTCCAAGTCTCCTGGATCACGTTCGGTGAGAAAATCACGTTCCCGAAGATTTTATTCCGTTTGGACTCCATTTGATATTTTGTTTCTCCGAAACACTAAAATAGGCAAAAAAAACTGCAATTCTGGGCTGGGCCTCCGGTTAATAGGTTAGTCCCAAAAATAACATAAAAGTGGAAAATAAAGCCCAATATAGTCCAAAACAGTAGATAATATAGCATGGAGCAATCAAAAATTATAGATACGTTGGAGACGTATCACCACTAAACAACAAAGAGATTTGGAAAAAGTTCATTACATGCTAAATAAGAGCGATGATATGTTGGGTGAAGAAATGGATCTGTCAAAAGCTTTGGCTGAAAGTCTTCAGAGACTTCATACTAAGTATGACACCCTTCAAGATCATCATAACACTCTCTTATCCGATCATGAGAAGCTTTCTTATGAATTTCTTCAAAGAAAGCAAGATCTTGAGAAGCTAAGAGTGAGTTATGAAGACCTTCAGAAGGAGCGTGATTCATTACTTGCTCAACAAATCAGTGCTTCTCAGGAAGGATTTGTTCCTCCATGCTTGAAGTGCATTGAACCTGAATCTGCTAATTCTTCACCTGAATGTTCAAATGCTGCTAATGTTTCAAATTCTTCACATGCCTCTGCTATCACTAATTCCTCATTTGAGGACATTGCTAGTATCACTGACGATGCAGGGCTGAAGGAATTGTACATGACAGGCATGTACAAAGGCCTCAAAGGGCATCAGACTCTTTGTGATGTGCTTAAAAAGCAGATCCTCAACAGGAACCCTAGGAAAGAGGGTATTGCTTTTGAGAGGAAACTCAATGTTGATGGTACATATTGGAAGCCTGAGCAGTACCCCAAAACTACATGGGTTGCTGCAAAGGGACCTCCAGATGATCCATCTAACTTATATGGATTTGCATGTGAATCTCCTTGTTCTGATGATGAGTCATTTGACTCCAACTATAAACTGTTCAAAAATCAGAATGGTGAAGTATTTGCTACATATGTTGGCACTAACTGTAGGAACGGTCCCCCTATGAAGAAAATCTGGGTTCCCAAAAGTTGCCTTGAAAATCTTCAGGTGAATGTCATCATGACGCCACCTGTGAAGAATAGGAACCCCAGATCAAATTCTTCATATGGACCAAATTCTTCATATGGATCCAAGTCCTCATATGGACCAAACTCCTCACATGGATCATATTCCTCAAAAGGATCAAAGTCCTCATATGAACATCATCGTGCTAACCCATCTATTTCGCAGGGAAGATCTAAGGATTATGGATATATGCATTATTCTTCAAATCATTATGTTCATAAGTCCTCGAAGAATTTCTCTACTTACTCTTATTCTTACTCTAACCCCTCTTATGTGAAACGAAATGGACTGGCTTCTATGCCATCCTTCTCGTATGGAGCTCGCAGAATGATGAACTCTTTGCCACCCCTTCAGATGTGGGTCGTGAAGAAAAAGAACTAATCTCTTCTGCAGGGTCGGGTCTCCAGACGTACGTAATCGTCTGAAGAATTTGCTGGACACCTGAGCATACCTGAAAGGACGCAACCTAATCATGAAGAAATGAACTTTCATTTCTCACGTCCTCATATTGCTTTATCTATTCTTTTGCTTGATGAAATTGATCTGATGAATTGATGTCATATTCTTCACTGATGAACTATATGAGTTTGTAAGCTGCACTAATTCATCTGCAGGATGATCAACCCAAATCCACTGAGTGGGTCCTCGATAGTGGATGTACAAATCACATGACTGGTGAGAAGAATCTATTGATGGATGCTCCATTATCTCCGTCGCATCTGAAGCATATCATCTTTGTCGACAAAGGCAAAAGTCAGGTATTGGGTCTAGGTAAGGTTGCGATCACAAAGGATCGACACATGGACAAAGTCATGCTTGTCGAGTCCTTAGGATACAACCTTATGTCTGTCTCAATGCTTTGTGATCTTGATATGGTTGTTGTCTTTGGCAAGTATCGTTGTGTTGTGGTTATGGAAGCTGACAATTTCAAAGTCTTCGAAGGCTTTAGGAGAGGAGACCTGTATATTGTTGATTTCTCTACAGGACCACAACCAGCTGTGTGCCTACTTGCCAAAGCTTCAGAAGGCTGGCTCTGGCATCGACGACTTGGTCATGCAGGCATGAGGAATTTGCACACGCTTGCAAAGAAGAAGCATGTCATTGGCATCGAGAATGTAAAATTCCTGAAGGATCACCTATGTGGAGCCTGTGAAGCTGGGAAGATGACAAAGGCCAAGCATCCAGCGAAGACTATCATGACCACTACTCGCCCATTTGAATTGCTTCACATGGATCTCTTCGGTCCTAATCATTATTCTGCTGTTTCAAATGAAGCATCTCAATATGGCTTTGTTTTTTGATGATTACTCTCGTTACACATGGGTACACCTTATTACTTACAAACATGAAGTGCAGGAAGTCTTCAAACGATTTTCCTCGAGGGCTTCAACCAACTTTGGTGTGAAGATCAAGCACATCAGAAGTGACAATGGCACTGAGTTCAAGAATTCTGGTCTCGATGACTATCTTGATGAACTTGGTATTACTCATGAGTTATCTGCTCCTTATACAACTCATCAGAACGGCGTCATGGAGTGCAAGAACATGACTCTAGCTGAGATGGCTCGCACAATGCTTGATGAATACAAAACTCCTCGTCGTTTCTGGACTGAGGCAATTAATACTGCGTGCCACATCATCAACAAAGTATATCTTCACAAATTCTTCAAGAAGACTGCCTATGAACTCCTCACTGATAAGAAACCCAATGTAAGTTATTTCAAAGTCTTTGGTGCTAAATGTTGGATTAGAGATCCTCATCACAACTCAAAATTTGCACCGAAAGCACATGAAGGTTTTATGCTTGGTTATGGAAAGGACTCACACACCTACAGAGTCTTCAACAACGTTCTTCACAAGGTTGTTGAAACTGTAGATGTGTGGTTCGATGAAACTAATGGCTCGCAAAGAGAGCACCTACCTACTGTGATAGATGAACCAACACCTAAGGAAACTATCAAGTTCAAGGCTACTGAGGATGTCATTCCTACTGAAGAATCTGCTGAAGAATTCATTCTAGAACATGAAGAACGTCCAGCTAATGCACCTGAAGAAAACACTGAAGAAAATGGTGCTGAAGAGAATGCTGATCAAATTCCTCAATGACAACCAGCTCATCCTCGCATTGCAAAAGAAGTGCAAGTTGAAAAGATCATCAATGACATCAAAGCGCCAGGTCCTCTCACACGCTCAAAAGCTTCACATTTATCTAACTTTTGTGGGCACTATGCTTTTGTCTCTATCACAGAGCCCACTAAGGTAGATGAAGCATTTCTGGAACCTGAGTGGATTCAAGCCATGCAAGAAGAATTACATCAGTTCGAGCTCAACAATGTCTGGGAACTGGCCAAACGTCCAGATCCTCGCAAGCACAATATCATTGGCACAAAGTGGATCTACCGCAACAAGCAATATGAAAATGGCCTTGTGGTGAGGAATAAGGCACGGCTTGTAGCTCAAGGCTACACACAGGTTAAAGGAATTGATTTCGATGAAACTTTTGCACCTGTTGCTAGACTTGAGGCTATTCGCATATTACTTGCTTATGCTAACCATCATGATATCACTTTATATCAAATGGATGTGAAAAGTGCATTCCTCAATGGTAAGCTTGTGGAAGAAGTATATGTAGCTCAACCCCCAGGTTTTGAAGTTCCAAAGAATCCTGACAAAGTCTTCAGACTCAACAAGGCCCTCTATGGCCTCAAGCAGGCCCCTCGGGCGTGGTATGATACCTTGAAGGAATTCTTCATGAAGAGAGGCTTCAAACCCGGTTCACTCGATCCTACTCTTTTCACTAAATCTTATGATGGTGAATTGTTTGTGTGCCATATATATGTTGATGATATTAGCTTTGGCTGTACTGACCAACATTATAGTGATGAATTTGCCTATATGATGAGTGAAGAATATCAAATGTCTATGATGGGAGAGTTGAAATTCTTCTTAGGTCTTCAAATTCGTCAACAACGCAATGGCATATTCATATCTCAGGAGAAATACCTCAAGGATGTACTGAGGAAATTCGGCATGCAAGATTGCAAAGGCGTCAAAATTCCTATGCCCACAAATGGCCATCTGTGCACTGATGAAAATTGTATTGACTTTGATCATAAGGTATACCGCTCCATGATTGGTTCTTTATGCTTATTGTTTGCATGTGTGCCCGATTTCAAGCTACACTGAAGGAATCACACCATAAGGTTGTGAAGCATATTCTTCGATATCTAGCTCACACACCAACACTTGGACTATGGTACCCCAAGGGCTCGGCTTTTGATCTCATTGGATATTATGACTCTGACTATGCTGGTGATCATGTGGACAGCAATTCAACATCTGGTGCATGGCATTTCCACGGACGATCTTTGGTCTGTTGGTCCTCGAAGAAACAGAACTGCGTATCACTATCTACTGCCGAAGCTGAGTACATTGTCGTTGGTTCTTGCTGTGCTCAATTGCTATGGATGAAGCAAACTCTCAAGGACTACGACGTCAACATGAAGAATGTGCCTCTCTTCTGTGACAATGAGAGTGCCATCAAGATTTCTCACAACCCAGTTCAGCACTCGAAGACTAAGCACATTCAGATTCATCATCATTTTCTTCGTGATCATGTGTTGAAGGGCGACATTTCTATTGAGCATGTGAAGACTGAAGAACAGCTAGCCGATATCTTCACAAAGCCCTTGGATGAGAAGAGATTTAGCAAGTTGCGTGTGAGCTAAATATCCTAGAATTTTTGAATGTTCTTTGAAAAGGACACTCATCCTAACACTTATGCAAAATTGATGACTTAGATGTGCAACACATGAAGAAACGTTTTTCTTCAATCAATGAAGAATAACATTCTAAGTGTGAAGAAATTAACGAAGAATTTGATTCTCAGAACCCTACGATAATTGTATGCGGTATCTGAAATCATCATTCTTATACGGTGGGTCATGCCACCACCAAAAGTTGAAATTCCTCAGTTGTTCATATTCTTCAACTTTGCATTGTCTTCACTGTTTCCGTCATTTTTCTTCATTGGCTATATATATAAGAGTTTATGTCCTCTACAGCATTCACTTATTGCTAATTCTTCAAGTTGGTTTTTCTGCTAAGTGAAGGTGATCGGACCCTTCCCCTCTATGCTAAACTCAACCCAATTTGTTCACAAATTCTTCATGTGCGTTCTATTTGAAACTCGTTCAAAATCTTCATTGTGTCCTTGTCAGCTGAAGAAATTGCGAACGGAACTTTAAAACCTATCTTATCTAGATTTTCGGCTTTGCTGCTCAAACCGTTCCGCATACCACGATACACTTATCCATTCACCCACGATCATACACGATCTCCACCTCTCAGTACGTGGGTGACACATGTCAAGCGAATGAGAAGGGTCAGGGGCACATTCGTCCAATTTCTTCGGGCGAACAGTTTTTCACCGTGGCTATAAATACCCCTCTTCCCCTTCCTCACTTCTTTTACTCCGCTCGACCTCTCTCCAGCTCGAGCTTCTCAAACCCTAGTGCCGCCGCTACTTCATCGTCGCCGGTGAGGAAGAGCTTCACTGCCTCGACCTCGTCGCTGCCGTACTCGCACCGGCCGCGGAAATCTTCACTCTGCCGCCGCCGTAGCCGTATTCCTCCGCCGAGTTAGGGCGTGGAAGATCTACACAGACGAACTTCAACTCTCCACCTCACTGTTCGTCGTGTTCTTCATCCAGGGTAATTAAAATGTACTTTTACTGCCCTCGTTGATTCGAATGATTATCTACAAAATCTGCAAAGGTGTTTTTCTTCATATCTTCACACACTAAAACACCTCTCATATCATCTGTTCTTGATTCGTTTCTCTAAGCTATATTTTTCTTCATGATTCCTCAAATGTGTGGATTTTTTGATCTATACATCTCTGGAACCTAAGACAAAGAACGCTTAGTGAAATTCTTCTATACTCATCTGCTCAAATTCCTCAAACTTGTTCTTTATAAAACCTTCTGAGAACGCATATGACCTCTCCAAATTCCTCGCAACTATACTCTGTTCATAGGTACTCATGTCAACTGTTGAATCACTAGGTTCTCATCAACTTAACTCATTTGCGGCATTCCTCGAAGAAAAGTTGCATACTTCTTCAAAGAATTCAATTGTTCAAATTCCTCAACTGAACAAAATGGTTGACGGTAAGAAGCCACAGAAAGGAGGAAAGAGGGCTGAGGTCAACACAGCGTTTGAGATCCCTGATGATATATATGCTGGGTACTGCACACCTCCTGAGGAAGACAAAAATCAGCGTAAGGTGCGCATTTAGAAGATAGAGAGGAGATGGGCAAGAGAGTGGAGGGAGACAGGTATGTTACTCCCAAGTACATGAAGAAATTCGCACTCAATCCTCCATGCCCAAGACCTCCATTGGCACCTGGTCAAATAGCTGATCCCACCAGCCTCAAGCGCGGTGAGGACTATCCTGATGAATGGACCAAGCGCCAAGCCAAGTTGGCTAAGCAAGCCAGAGAAGCAGTGAGGAAATTCAATGAAGACTCTGCTGAGGCCTCTGCTGTCAAGCCGAAGAAGGCTATGTCAAAGAAGCCTGCGCGCAAGCCAAGTGCTTCACCAACAGTGCCCTCAAGGCCAAGTTCCTCAGCAATGCCCTCACGGCCAGAATCCTCAAAGCCCTCACGGCAAATTCCTCATGTTGCTCCTGTTCCTCAAAAGTCCTCAGCTCCTCCGCCAAAGTCTTCGGCCGCTCTGACAAAGTCCTCTGCACATGTGCATCTTGCCATGTGTCAAAGGACCATAGGCGTCTCAATCGCCTCAGGAGCTTCAGCTAGTTCCTCAGCTGCACCAAATTCCTCAACGGGACCCTCTCTACTGAAGACAAAGGCCACTGCTGGGCGAGGTCCTTGCACTAGTCCTCAGAAGAAGCAGGTCGCCTTTCAAGTGCCATCTGAAGAAGACGAAGCTGATGATGATGAACTTGCTGAAATCATCAGAGATAGGCAAGTCAGGGCCGCTAGAGCCAAGGGAACAAATGTGCCACTGCTTTTGGATCCCAAGTTGATCCTCGAATACATTAACGTTTGGCACAAGGACCCCAAAACTCCCATGCCTGACTTCAAGCTGACTCCTGGCCAAAGTCACATGCTGACTCACTTCATTCAAGAAGAAAAATGGAAATTTGAGAAGGCCAGGCAGATCAAGAAAGCGCAGTACAAGAAGGAGCGCTATCTGAAGAAAAACATTGTCTCTATGACAACTGAAGAACTTGTCACTACTCAATCTGAGATCAAGAAACTCAGTGATGAATTTGACGCATACCATGCTGATTGGCTTGGAGCCAAAGTTCGTTTTGTGAGACTCGCTGATAACTTCACCTCAAATGTTGCAGCCCCAACGCAACAGGAAGTTCCTCAGGCTGAAGCATCTGCTCAGTCGACTGAAGAACATGCCAGCACCGCTGATGAAAATCAGGCTACTGAAGAAAATGTGAGTTCCATGGCTAATGACTGCATTCCAGCCGCTGAAGAAATTGCAAGGGCATCCACTAGTGGTGCACCTGAAGAAACTGAAGAAATCAAGGCAACTGCATCAGTTGTGCCTGAAGAAAATCAATCAGATTCCTATGCTCCTCCTGCGCCAACACCAACTCCGATGCTTCCATCTGCATCAGATGTAAAGAAAACCAAGGCTGCAGAGCGTGCAGCAGTGAAGAAAAGGAAAGCATCAGTTACTTCAGATTCTTCAGCTCTGAAGAAGATGAAGCCTTTGACCAGTTCATTTGCTAATCTCATTGATGTTGTTCCAATCTCAACCATGCCATCGAAGGATCTTGTTCCTTTTGATGAAGAATATGTGATCCCAGTGGATCTGATGAAGAAACTCCTTTTGCTGCTTCGTCTGAGCAGTTGGATGAAGAAATTGAAGTGGATACGATCCCTTCAACACCTGTCATCTCCTTGCCCATGCCTCAGTTCACAGCTGAAGAGGCTGGCGTTGAAGAAATGGAAGATGAAGATGTGGACGTTGGCTGCTCCACACCAGTAATAAGTGATGAATTCTGGGAAAGTCAGCATCCAAACTCTCCAATGCTCACACCGTTGCAGCAAATACCTCAGTCACCAGCACAAACTGTTCAAATGGGCTCTGAAGAAACTCACCCCACTTCATCTGTGCGTGAAGAAATTCCAGCCACTAGCGCTGAAGAAATTGTTGCTGCTGAACATCTGAAGACGCAGACTGCCACTGAAGAGGAACCAGAAAATCCTCAGCCTGAAGAACCTGAGATTGTGATTCCTGAGGTCGTGATGCAACTCACTAACACTCCTCTGCCCAAGCCAAAGGATCCATTCTCACGCAAGCAAAAGTTCAAGGCTGATGATTTCTTCGGCGAGCATGTATTCTCTGAAGAATACAACCCATATGACTCTGCTCGCATTAGGAAGAGGCATTTCTGGACTGCTAATAAGCCAATTTCTATTCCTCAGTGTTGTTCAACAAAGAGAAAATCTTCTACCATGAGCACATTCCTCACGTGGATATGGAATCTCTGTCGTGTTTCGTGTCAGTCCTCGGTGTTCTTCACGATGCTAGACTGTTAAATTTTTGCTCCGACATCTGTGATTGGAATGAAGAACTGATTCTTTAATTTTATGCAACGCTGCACATCACAGGAGATTTTGAAGATGTGAATTCATGGGTGCTGGACTGGATGTCTGAAAACACTCACTACACCGCACCAGCGTCTGAATTGCTTCGTGCCTTACCACTCAGTCCTCCCCTTGAAGAAGCTCGTTGCATCTACAGTGAACCTGAGCTTACAAATCACTACATGCAGGTTCTGATGAAACCTTTGAAGCCAGGTCAGGCCCCACGAACCAAATTCCTCATGAAGGAATTACTCTATGTGCCCAGAACTATCTATCGTATTCTTACGAGGACAATGAGTCCTATCAAAGGCCATGACTCATCTGATGAGGAAATTGTTGGCATCATGAAGAATCTGGTATTCAACATCGTTCATGGCATTCATGTCAATTATCGCGATTTCTTCATGAGGACTCTGGCAAATGTTGCATTATCTCCGTTTGAGCTGAAGCCTTATGCACCTTGGATTATGAGATTCCTCAGGACAAGGTCTTCACTCAACTACAAAGCTGATTTTCAGAATCACCTCAGCTACTTGCCCCCAATTGAAGTCCTCAACTAGACCTATTCCTCAGTTGATGAAAAGGGCAAGGCACCAGCTGTTATAGATGAAGGCATTTGTCCATTGGATGGTCAGTTTCGCAAAGCTGCCTCTTATTCCACCAATGATGACTCTGCCACACATGACTCTGCCAATGCACCCAAGTCTACTCCTCAAGCCACTGCTCCTTGTGTGATGACTGATCGTGAGCTTCTGCTTAGTCTTCACCAGAAGGTGGATCGAAATCATAAATGGGTTAAGCGTCATTTTGATTCATTTCTTCACAACATGACTGCTACACACAATGCAGTGAAGAAAAACCATTACTACCTCCATGAAGTCTTCAGTCGCACCTGGGCAATATTGTCACATCTGTATGGTGAAGAAGATCTGAAGAAAATGGGTCTCAAGGAAGATTTTGACTGGTCTGCACCTCCACTGAAGAAATTCAAGAAGGTCACGGTTCCTTCTCTGGTGGCCATCTCATTTTCTTCATCGCGCGACACTGATGAGAATGAAGACTTGGACGACACTGCGGCAGGCCCTACTATGACAAATGACCCCAACAACACTGGCGCTCCTTCATCAACTTGATATTCTTCAGGGGCGTTAGTGTAGGATCGAAAGTATGTCTAGAGGGGGGTGATTAGACTATTTGACCAAATAAAAACTTAACCTTTTCCCAATTTTAGTTCTTGGCAGATTTTAGCTAATTTAGGACAAGTCAAGCAATCATCACATATTTCAAGCAAGCATGCAAAGAGTATATAGGCAGCGGAAAGTAAAGCATGCAACTTGCAAGAATGTAAAGGGAAGGGTTTGGAGAATTCAAATGCTATTGGAGACACGGATGTTTTTCCCGTGGTTCGGATAGGTGGTGCTATCCTACATCCACGTTGATGGAGGCTTCAACCCACGAAGGGTAACGGTTGCGCGAGTCCACACGGGGCTCCACCCAAGGGCAACGGTTGCGCGAGTCCACACAGGGCTCCACCCACGAAGGGTCCATGAAGAAGCAACCACCCACAAAGGGTCCACGAAGAAGCTACCTTGCCTATCCCACCATGGCCAACGCCCACACAGGACTTGCCTCACTAGCGGTAGATCTTCACGAAGTAGGCGATCTCCTTGCCCTTACAAACTCCTTGGTTCAACTCCACAATCTTGTCGGAGGCTCCCAAGTGACACCTACCCTGTAACATCCCAAATTTTCAATTTGGAATGTTATACATTAGATCATCATGCATATCTTATTTTCTTGCTTTTTGGTCGATCCTAGAAATTTCACGCAACTGAAGGACCTTCGGAGAGAGTTGGAGATTTCGTTATTTTCATATTTGAGAGTTTTCTCGAATTTGAAAAAAAATAGGATCATTTGATTTATTTATTTCATCTTCAATTATTTTTTCGATATCAAAAAAATAAGAGAGGGAATAATATGACTTTCCCAAAATATAGGAAAATGAAGATTTAATAAATAGATCAGATTTCGTTTTCCAGTGTTTGTTTGTTTTTCTTTGGATAGGGAAAAATGTGCGTTTTCGAAAATTGCATTTTAGGTCCAGAGAAAAGTTCATTTTGTTCGACTCATTTTTAGGAGTCGGGAAAATTTTACTTTAGAATTTTTGGAGCCTGTTTAGATTTTCTTTTCTGTGTTTTTCTGCGCGCGAAACCTTTTAAAAAAAAGGAGCCAGGCCAACCGGGCCAAGGCCCAGCCAGCCGGCCGCCTAGCCTCCCAGCCGCGCGCAGCGCCAGGCGCAGGAGCGCAGGCCGCCGCCTTGCCTCTTGCCTCTAGCCGAATCCTTTTAGGATTCTAAGCTAGTTTCTTTCCTTTGTTCCGTTTTCTTTTTTTTCTTCTAGGACTCTTATTCCTACTCTATTTCTTG